>NC_048601.1:11013024-11323857 GCF_003668045.3 Cricetulus griseus
CACAGCTCCTTGTGTCACAAACAAACTAAACACCTAATGACATGACAGAACTGCCTTTCTCCCACAAGCCACCCAGATCCCTCTCTATTCCTTCCTTCCATGTTGCCGACAACCCAACAGCAAGAATTAGTCTGTTTGGAAATACGACCTAACTCTGGCCATATCTGTTTGAAGAGCCTCTGAACACATACCCCCTCCTTCTCCTGCCACCTTGGCCCATTCTTTCTCTCCCTTTTAGTTTTTTAAAATTACTTTTATTTTATTTTATTTTATTTGTATGATTGCCTGCCTTCATGTATATCTGAGCATCATAATGTGTGCCTGGTGTCTCCAGGAAGCCAGAAGAGGGCATGAGAATTAGATCTCCTTGGACTTATAGACTGTTGTGAGCTGCCATGTGGATACTAGAACTCTACCCAGGACCTCTGAAAGAGCAGCCAGTGTCCTTAACCACTGGGTCATCTCTCTGATGCCAAGTCTATTCTCTTGAGAACAGCGATGGTAGTTTCTCCTAAACATCTATCCCAACATCCTGGGAATATCATTTCCCAGTAGACATAGAGGTAAACAATCTCACTCTCTCCTTGACAGGAGTAGGCATCTGTGTAGTGTTCCCATGACATGTTATAATATCCTGACCCTTCACCACTCACTACAAGTCTGTATGTTTCTAGGTCAGCCAGTGTAATCCCATTTCTGAGACCCATGAATTGACTTTGTGTTCACAATACCTTTTCCTGTTTTGAAATGATAGCTTCTTCTTCTTGAGTTTGCTTGAAAGTCATCCACTCAGAGAAGCCATTCTTATTACTTTATTTACTTCCCATCCTGTCTCTATAATAACCTCCTGCATCCTGCTCCCTGCCTCAGACATACACACTTCTTTTTGTTTTTTTGTTTGTTTGGTTGGTTGGTTTTTGGTTTTTCGAGACAGAGTTTCTCTGTGTAGCTTTGGAGCCTATCCTGGCACTCGCTTTGGAGACCAGGCTGGCCTCGAACTCACAGAGATCCACCTGCCTCTGCCTCCCAAGTGCTGAGATCAAAGGCGTGTGCCACCAATGCCTGGCTCTTGTTTGTTTGTTTTAAGTAACACAAAAATCTTGAGTAGCCTTCTATACTGTCTGCTGCTTGGCAGAAGAATGCGTGTTCCCTCAGGCAAGAGCTATTGTCCCCATGGTTTGTCCTCATAGTCATGTGAGTTCGACCATCCAGAAAGATGTGTACACACACATCCAGAAAGCTGTGCAATAAACAGTGTGTTTTTTTTATTGAGTAAATAACTGAATGAGGGAAACCAACTATTTTTATGTCTTGTGTGGATGACAGTGGCCAAGGACTCATTCCAAAGATATCCAGGTTCGTCTTCTGGCCTATAATGACACTCGGTACACTGGAGATGTGTTACTGGGGAAAAGAAAACTTTCAAACCAGGCTTAACTGTAGCAGTATGTTTTTCAGATGTTCATAGGCCTGGAAGCTTTAGAGTTACCACCAATAACAAAAACGCAAGAAAAAGTCAAGATGAAAATCTATCAAAACATTGTCATTGGGGAACTTGCAGCTTTTTAGCTGTTGAGGAGTAGAGAGAAAGTAGGAAAGATAGAAGCTGGGAGGGCTGTGTAGAGGCGATTACAGCATGGAGGCACTCACTAGGTCAGGGCAAAGCCACTTTAATAGATTTTATAGTTTGGTCTCCATTTCAGTTGGTCAGCTCTGGCATTATGGTACAATCCAAGCGGTAGACAATGGATAATGGAGTGCATGGCCACGCTCTAGTGCAATCTCATGCACACAGGTGCTGGCCTGTCAGTTTCCCACCACAGCTGTGTCATCACTAGATGGGTTCAAGATACGGTGTCTGAGGTGTAAATGGGTTGAAAATTAAGGCATCACGGAAGTCATCAGAGGTAAATGGACAGAGAAAGCAGGAGCTGGATGGATAGAAGGATGGGTTATATGGGAATGAAGGTGCTGAGAGCTCACCCACGTGACACTGTAGACAGAGAGCGTGAGAATTCGTCAGTTCTGAGAACACGATTGGCAGGTGACAGCATGCAAGAGAAGCAGAGGGTCACGTGTTGTCACGAGATTCCAGGCTGAAACTTTCAGCGAACAGTGCTCTACGGGTCCAATGGTGTCAGCTCCATTTCTGGGATCGGGCTCCTTTACATTTTCTAAACATAATAAACACATTTTCAACTGTTCAAGAACAACTGGGGGGGAAAAAAGCTTCTCAGCAACAAATTCCCCATCACAGGTGCCTCGGGAAGGCGATAATGCCTCCATATGCTACAGACTGGGCTCATGCGGCAAGTGGCATCCTCAGACCGTAGCCTGCTGCTCTCTGGAGGCCCGTTTTCAGCTCTCGTTGGCAAGAAGACGGGTTTTCATAGACACTTTGAAGTGTTTTTTTTTTACTGTCTCCCTAGGACAGTGGTTATTTTAGAGTATGGATGACTTGTTGATAATGTCTGTACTATAAAGGGCTACGAGAAGCGTCCTGGAGCCTGAAAGCACAGGTTGATGATCGCTAAAGTTGAGCAAGATCAGAACACGCAATTAGGCACCCGAGATTTGGAAATCTGAAGGCTTGAAAAGCTAAGTCCTATAAAGGGGAACTGGAGGCTTTCGAAAAATGATGAAAATGACACCAAAGAAAGATTAACCAGCAAGCAGATAGCTGGCAAAGTGTAATCATGAATTATACACTGCACCAGAAGTTCTAGCAAGAGAAAAGCATGGGATTAATAATTAAGTAGTAGAGTAATCATGGTCTCATGCATTGCCCTTCCTCCCAGGGAAAGAAATCAGCCCACTTATTCTTCCTGCCCATTATTGCGTGTATTTATGGTGAGCAGGATTCATAAGCCAAATCCATTGGAACCCGAATCAATTCTTCCCAGAGCCGCTTACACGCACATGAACATTCCTGGAAGCACCAGAGGCTTGACCGCAGGGTCCTGGTGGCGATTTCTACTGTGCAAAGGAGCTATAGAGCCTGGCCACCAATATCAGATGTGATTTGCTGCCGTCATCGTTGTCCTTATACACAGCCAGTGTTTATTCAGTTGAGAGCCTGGGAAGCCCCGTGCATGCCTCTGTCAGCCAGCCCTTCCAGAGCCTAAAATCAGAGAAGGAAAGGACACCTCTACCTGTCTTCGGCCCAGCTCTCAACAGCTTTCCTAGAGCATAGACAGGGACACCCCTAAATAAAGACAAGTGGAGGACTCACAGAAAAATAAACCAGAGATGTTTTGCAAGTACAGGAAAGAGCATTAATATGCATCTGTATTGTATGTCAGTAAGTTCACTTAAAGTGCTTGTCATTTAAAGTTCATTTAAAAGAAGGACATTTAAAGTTAGGGTTTCAATTGCTCTGAAGAGACACGATGACCACAGCAACTCATACAGAAAAACATTTAGTTGAGGTGATGGCTTACAGTTTCAGAGGTTCAGTCCTTTATCATGAGGGTGAGGAGTACAGCAGTTGGGAGTATGGTGGTGTACAAGCAGACCCGGTGCTGGAGAGTTCTACATCTCGATACAAAGGAACAGGAAGTGAACTGAGACCCTGTGTGTGGCTAGAGCATATACGAGACCTCAGAGCCCACCTCCACAGTGACACACTTCCTCCAACAAGGCCACACCCACTCCAACAGAACCACAATTCCTAATAGTACCACTCCCTTTGGGGGGCATTTTCTTTCAAACTACCCCAGTGCCGGGCAAGATGGCTCTACACATGAACATCCCTGTCAACAAGCCTGGTGACCTGCTATGAGGTGGAAGGAAAAACCTGATCCCAGAGAGTTGCCCTCTGGGCTCCACACAAATGCTATGGTGGCCCGTGTGATATGATAATGTGATATGATAATGTGATATGATAATGACATAGTTGGGGGACTGTGTGGACAGGTGCAGGGTTTTTCTAGGGGAAATACAAGCAAGCCAGGTGTGACCGATTCCCAAGAGACAAAAGAGGCATTAAAAACATACCTTTCTTCTTATAGACAAGACAAGGAAATGTCTAGTGTTTCAAGTTCGTCTGTTTCCTATTATCTTTTTTGTTTTTAAACTGGGCCTTAATACTAATTTATGATCTCACTCTAGAAAAGTTTTCAAAGCACAAAAGAAGAAGAAAATTAGAAGCCAAATAATTCAACCACTCAGAGTTAGGATAGTTCATATTACCATATGCATTTCTTTATTTGCTGAATAGAAACATTAGGCTGAGTAAGACGAACCCCGTTCATCCATCTTCCAGCTTCAACAAAGTATAATGCAGGGTAAAATGTGTCCCATCGACTCTCATCTCCGTCCTTCTCTCTCCCTGTTACCGTCATTTTGAAACAGCTCTCAGATACCATCCTATAATAAATGTCAAATGTTTCTCAACAAGAATGGTTTAATACAGCTACACCAGAGTATCATAAACATAATCCCATGGACTGACTTTAATCCATTTCTAATCTCAGAAAACAGGACTTCTAGCTAGTTTTTTGAAAATCTCCTCATCGTGGCTTTGTCTCAGTATGTTGCCACCGTCAAGACTCGGAAAAAGTTGTTTCAGGTAGCCAATGCTTAAGCCCTTCCCTCTTCCTGAATACCTCCTCTTTAATGGGGTGTGTTGCTAGTTTCCGTTCTGTTGCTGTGATAAAACACCCCGACCAAAACCAACTTAGGGGATGAAAAAGTATCTTTTGGCTTACAGCCCATTATGCGGGGAAGCAGAGCAGTAACTCAAGGCAAGTACTAAAATGGGCTGGAACCATGGAGGAATGTGGCCTGCCAGCTCATCCCTGGCTGGGTTATGCTTGCCAGTTCCTTCCACAGCCCAGAACCGCCTGTTTAGGGATGGTCCCACCCACAGTGTGCAGAGTCCTCCTATGACAATTAATTATACATTAATTAATAATACATTAATCGATAATTTACAACTAATAATCTGGTTTCGGCAACTCTTCCTTTGAAGCTCCCACTCTAAGGCGACTTTAGCCTGGGCTAAGTTGGCAATTTAGGCTAACCAGGACGTGGACAATGTATACAAAGGGTTTTGTACGGCGCCTCGCACCGGTAGGATAAATACTGTTTAAGATAGCTAACTTTAACACAAAAACTCGCAGCCGTCCAAATGCAGAGAACAACAGCAATCAGCCACAAATGAGACATCTATATCACCCCTGTCCCAAGGCCCCAGGGACCGCTGCTGAAGCAGAGGTGGGAAGATGATAAGAGCAAGAAGTTGGGTAGGACCAGAGGAAAAGCATCTTGTAGACACGGCAGGACCGGTGCACTCATGAACTCACAGCCGCTGTGGGAGCCTACACAAGACCTGCCGGTCAGCATTACAGCACTGAGTGGGAAGGAATTCATAAGCCTAAGTTCCCACCCGCTGCTGAGAATGGCTCCCAGGGGATGAGACTCAGTCCCTTTTAAAGGTGTGGTTCCTGGTGGGTCAGTCAAAGGGCTCCGAGGGATGGCTCCACAGGCAGGTGGTGTGGGCAGTACAAACTGGAGTTTAAAAAAAAAAAAAAAAAAAAACAGCAAGAAGCTATGCTGCGGGGTGGAAGGGTAAATAAGTGGGGTAGCTCTGGGAGGAGCTATAGGAGAAGTTGAGGGCGAGTATGATCGAAAAGCATTATATGAAACTCTCACAGAATTAATAAAAATATTAAAAAGAAAAATTGATAAAGGTAGCTAAACTTATTCAATACATGAAAATTAGCATTAAACTTAGCATTTTATAGGTAGCACATTAAATATAACCATACCTCTCTGTGTGCGAGTAATGATAATATTCCCATTTCAAACAGGAAGATGTTGAAACTTGGATTAATAAATTAACATATGGTCATGGGGCCAAAGGAAAAAAAAATGGTTATCATGAGATTTTAGAGCATTCTTGTGTAACTCCAGAATCCCTGTGCAAATTTTCTATGATAAATTCAAGTTTTCCACAGACTATGGAATCACAACAGAAATGATATCCAGAGTCACTCGAGCCTTGATACAGAGGCATCAGAAATATTCAAATATGTATGAAATTTGGTGAAGCCATTGCAGCACTCACCTGCCAGGCAATCAGGTCCTCCTGGCAGCTGTTTGAGGGTGCATGCTGTCGTATTTTATTCCTTGAAAAGTTGACTCTAAATTGCATCATAACCTACCTGGGCACTAACCTTAACAAAGCCCAGCCCATGTTTTGCTCATTGGTAAATTTGATGCATGATCAGCATTCATCAGGACATAACCTAAGAAAGTGATGGAGGTGAAGTCCTGAATTCTGACTCTTCTTGTTCTCCCCAGTCTCCATGGTAATACACAGATTCATTCCAAGCACCTTCAGAGGAACTTCCATGACTTTTTTGTCACTGTTCCAGGGGTTCGCATGTTTCTTGGGGGCACTGCTGGTGGAGCTGGTTTATCTCATCTCAAAAGGTAAGAATTCATTCACCATATGATTGTACACATTGAACTGATGACTGGGGAGCTGGGAGACAAAACCATAAAAAAGGGCCTTGCAAGCATAGTCTTTTTTTTTAATTGATCCACTTTTGCAATTAAGATAGAATTAAGATAGGAAGTAGACTCTTGCTGTATTCATTAATTTCCGGGAATTGTTTTTCTTTTGATAGGAGGAGGTAATTACAGAATGTCACTTCCCATGAGACAGTGTAGACTGTCTTTTGAAAGTGCATTTTAAAGTGAACTGGTCATCATATTGGAATTAGGCCTTGTGATGAGGCTGTATTCAGTAATGGCTGGTAGATATCAAAGACAATAAGGAAAAGAGTTAGCACCTGCAGACACATAGGGTTGTAGGTTGCTCACTCCATGGCCCACTTTGCTCTCGATTGACCCCAAATGTTGTCTACACAACTGAGGAGAAATTCTAAGGTAGCTAACGAACAATCTGGAAATATTTCCCAGTAGAAATTTTGAAAAGAGAAATAAGAAACAGGAAAACTTGAGATACAAATGTTAAAATGCTAATCTTAAATTGGCTTGTGAATGGAAAAGATGGGCAGCATGGAAGTCAGGTTAATGGCCACAGGGACATGCCTTTGGCTGTATTTTTAAATCAAACAATCTTACTTTTAAATGTCACTGTACCTTAAATTTTATCTTACTTGGCTTTTGCTTATTTTAAGGAACATACCATAAACTTATTCCTCTCTACTTTCAAAAACATTTGTGGTTGTACATTTAAAATAATGTAAAGAAAGGGATGATTTGCATTCTCTTAAACAAGCTTTCAGTTTACCTGCTTTCAGACTCTGAAGAAAAGAACTCCTCAGCAACAAATAAAACACAAAGTTCAAAAAAATACTTGGCAAGAACCCACTATATCCCAGGCACTGCAATGGGGTATTGGGGTGCCTGGACCAGAAAAATGGACACTCCCTAAATCCCTAGAAGATTCGCAGGGATTCAAGGAAACACTAACATCAAGAACAGTTAATATAACAAGTTAGGGGAAAATCTGCCTTGCCAATCTCAGAAAGTTAAGCAAAAGCATGTGGGACACTCACTCACTGTGTCTCAAGACCCACGTCACACAGAATGGTGGGAAATACTATTGTGATGCTCAGAGAACTCAAATCAAAACTGCCAACATTAGCTCCAGAAAGTACAGCACTTGACTCCCGATGAGTAGGTTCACTGTGGTAAAGCATTCCTTTCAAGACTGTATAAATGACCCGAAGAAGTCTCACTTAAATTTACATCTAAACGTTCCACAAGCTAAACATGTTTCCTTATTTCATATTGCTTAATGAAAACAATCCTGAAAGTTGGCTTTAAAAGATTTCTACAAGGAGCCGGGTGTTGGTGGCACACGCCTTTAATCCCAGCACTCGGGAGGCAGAGGCAGGTGGATCTCTGTGAGTTCAAGGCCAGCCTTGTCCCCAGAGTGAGTGCCAGGATAGGCTCCAAAGCTACACAGCGAAACCCTGTCTCGAAAAACCAAAAAAAAAAAAAAAAAAAAAAAAAAGATTTTCAAGGCTGGTAAGATGGCCCAGTGGGTGAAGGGGTTTACTGCCAACCCTGGCAATCTGAATGCCATCCCTGGAACACAAATGGTGGAAAGTAAAAATGGAACAGACTCAATAGGAGCACTAAGAGAGACACAGAATAAATAAATGTACAGATAAATGTAGAGTTTCTACAATCAAATCTCATCTGAAACACTCTAGAAGAACTTTGAAGTCAAATATGTTTACCAGCGTATCTCTTCATAAATTGAATCTGACTTTACTGCCTTCAGCATCTTACACAGAGGGAGATTAACCTTCCTGAATTTTCCTCCCAAATCCTGCATATTATCCACCAGCCACAACTTTGCAGATCCCAGCTATCACTAAAGCCAAGTTCACTTAATCAAACTGGACTCAGTGAATAAGGGATGGGGCATAGAAAGGCAATGAGAAAAACTGTCCCCACAAGCCAGCATATGAGCCTAATGGAGTAGCATCCCCAAAGACCACCTCAACAGAGTGCTGAATTCCATAGGAGCTGGTGACAGCTCAGATGCAGCCACGCTATTGTTGCCTTTTGCTAGGAGAAGCCTGCCTCGGCCTCCTGTGTGCTGGGATTCCAGGCATGCACCACCACACCCAATGTATGCCTTGCTAGGGTTTGAACCCAGGACTTCCTGTCCACCAGGCAAGCCGTCTGCCAGCTACTACATCCTCTGCCCAGCACTTTAAGTTTTCTTTTGCACTTATTTGGTATGTGTGCATATGTATGAGGATGGGGGCGTATGCCATAGTATATGTGTTAGGGTGAGAGGACACCTACAGCAATCAGGCCTCTCTCTTCCATGTGGATTCTGAAAATCAAACTTGAGTCATGGACTCAGTGCCTTTACCCACTAAGCCCTCTCACAGGCCCCCACCTCCAGCCTTTTTGATTATTGCTTTATTATAAAAGAAGACAAATTGAAATGTACCAGAAAGACAAGTACAAAGTACAAGCCTTGTGGCCCCACAACTGAGCAGGTTCCATTGAAAGGACCCAGTGTCTGCCCAGCCCATAGGTGTATTATAAAATGAAGAATTCTCCCAGCCCCCAAAACTCACTATATCAAGTTCTCACCGTTTTTACCACAGCTCTGTTAAGCAGGCAAGTTGGCTCTATCACTGACATTGTTGGATACCATTTCCCTCCTCCTCCCCTTTCCCCAGATTTGGACATCGGTAACTTGGCTCGGAGTCTGTGGTCTCTGTTTTTGGTTAGTCGGTTCCATTCTGAGTCATTTCGTTGACGAGAACGGTAACACCAGCCCCCGAACAAGAGTCATCTATTAGCATAAATCAGTATGTAAGTAGGAGATACATAGCCCACCATGGAAAACAAAGACTCTCCACCCTATGAAGAAGTTCGGAAACAAAAATACCTCCCAAGAACCAGATCTGTCAAAACCTTCCACATGGTGGTTCCTGCAAACATTTCCTTTTTTTAATTAATTCAAAAAAAACCTCCTGAATAAATATTGTGTATTACACATATTCTCTGATCCATGCTACCTCATTTACCCATCCCCCCTCCCCTTTGTAAATTCACAGGGAGTCTGCTTAATACAATAATCTTCAGCTGCAAACATTTCCCTGTAAGTGACATAACCCCATTCTTCTTTGTGGCTGACAAGTATCCCATTCTGTACAGAGATCACATTCCCTGTTGTACTCCTAGCTTGTTGACATAACTTGGCTTTTGTAAGACTGCAATAGGCAGTGACATGAAAGTGTCTCTTGTTATGTGTTGATTTGGAGTCCTTTTGGGCGAATACTCAGGAGTGATGTAGCTAGGTCACACAGTTGACCTATTTTTAGAGTTTTGAGAAACCTCCGTACTAGTTTCCATTGAGAGTGGACTCATTTATCTTCCTACCAGCAGTGTTCAGGATTCCCAGTTTACCACTGTGGTGGTTTGAATAAGAATAGGCTTACATATTTGGATGATCCATCATCAGGGAAAGGCACCAATAGAAAAGAATTGGGAGGTGTGGCCTTGTTGGAGGAAGAGTGTTGCTGGGAGTGGGCTTAGAGGTTTCAAAAGCCCACACCAGGTCAGCCCCTCTCTCTCAGCCTTTAGATTAGTATGTAGCTCTCAGATACTGCTCCAGAGCCATGTGTGCCGCCATGCTTCCCACCATGATGATAATGGTTATGGTGGTTTGAATAGGTATGACCACCCTAGACTCATGTGTTTGAGTGCTTGGCCTATAGGGAGTGGCACTATTAGAAGGTATGGCCTTGTTGGGGGAAAGTGTAGCCTCGTTGAAAGAAGTGTGTCACTTTGAGGTGCATGTATATTCAACCTATGCCCAGTGTGGCACACAGTTGCTTCTGCTATGTGTGGATCGAGATGTAGAGTTCTCAGCTTCTTCTCCAGCACCATGTCTGCCTGCATGCTGCCATGAAGAGAACAGACTAACCCTCTGAAACTTTAAGCCAGCCTCAATTAAATGTTTTCCTTTATAAGAGCTGCTGTGGTCATGGTGTCTCTTCACAGCAATAGAAATCCTAACTAAGACAATGGCCTAGACCTCTGAAACCGTACTGGAGTCGCCAATTAAATGTTTTCTTGTATAAGAGCTGCTGTGGTCATGGTGTTGCTTCACAACCAAAGCACAGTGCCTGAGACACCCACATCGTCCCTTACAGCTTGCGTCTTTGGTTCTCAGTGACTGACATTTAGATGAGGGTAACAGATGGAATCTCATCAGAGTTTAGATTTGTACTTCTTCAGTGGTCAGTGGGGTTAAATGTTTCTTCCTGTGTTTCTCAATCATTTGCAGTTCATCTTTTGCAAACTGTTTATTTCATTAGCCCAGTTTTGATTGCATGATTTGCTTTCTTGTTTGTTTGTTTTTTTTTAACTCATTGCAAATTCTGGTCATCAATCTCTCGGATGTATAGTTGCCAAAGAACCTCCCCCACTCTATAGGCTGCCTCTTAACTCATTTAGCTGCTTCCTTCCTGCAGAAAGATTTCACTGAAAATCTAAATCGTCATTGATAATTTGCAGTGTATAACTGGAAGCTTTTACTTTCTTTCTTATATATTTTTAAAGGATTTATTTCTTCTCTCATATTTTACATCCTGACTGCAGTTTTCCCTCCCTCTTCTCCTCCAGTTCTCCCCCACAACCTCCCCTCTCCCCCAGATTCACTCTTCCTCAATTTCCCTTCAGAAAGGGGAAGACCTGCCAGGGATACCAACCAAACATGGCATT
The DNA here is from genome assembly GCF_003668045.3 of Cricetulus griseus. NCBI lineage: Eukaryota > Metazoa > Chordata > Mammalia > Rodentia > Cricetidae > Cricetulus > Cricetulus griseus. Next base: position 11,024,263 of record NC_048601.1, read on the forward strand.
ATCAGGGACAAGGGTCCCTTCATGTTAAGGCTGGATTTTTTAAAATAAATTCATTTATTTAGTTTACATCCTGGCTGCAGTTTCCCTTCCCTTCTCTCCTCCCAACCCCTCATCTCCTCACCCCTCATGCCCCCCCCAATACACTCATCCTCCACTTTTGTTTAAGAAAGGGCAGGTCTCCCTTGAGTATCAACAAAACATGGCATATCAAGCTGCAGTAAGACTCAGCACCTCCCCGTGTATTCAGCCTGGACAAGGTGACCCAGTATAAGGAGTAGAGTTCCAAAAGCCAGTAAAAGAGTCAGAGACAATCACTGTTCCCACCGTTAGGAGTCCCACAAGAGGACAAAGCTACACAACTCTAACATATATGCAGAGTCAGTCCTAAGCAGGCTCCCTGGTTGTCTGCTCAGTCTCTGTGAGCCCCTGTGAGTCAGGTGAGTTGATTCTGTGAGTTTCCTTGTGGTGTCCTTGACCCCTCTGGCTCCTACAATCCTTTCTCCCTCTCTTCTGCAGGATTCCCTGAACTCTGCCTAATGTTTGGCTGTGGGTCTGAATCCTCTTCCATAAGTTGCCATATGAAACGTCTCTGAGGACAATGGGCAATCTAGTCACAGGATACGGCCAGTGCAGGCATTGCTAGGGGTCTTAGCTGGAGTAGAAGCTTTTACTTCCATCGTTAGATTTATTATAAAACTTTTGTAAAGGCCATAGCATTATCTTTGTTTTTCAAATGATATAATTAAAGTAGAAAAAAAAAAGTGCTCCAGGCATCTCAGCTTGTGTCTAACAGAGACCTGATTCCCCCAGCATACACAAATCATTTAACATACTAAGCAATGTAGAAGTCCCCAAGCATAAGGACTTTATAAAGACATACTTAATTCCTACTATGCAACCCCCGTCTGCCAGTGTGCACAGGAGCTAATATTCAGCCTATTCTAGATAGAGTAGAAGATGGAGAAACACAGTTTATATAAGGGGCAAAGTTTTGATGACCTTCAAAGAAAGGTTACCAAAGATACTTACTAAATTGGGTTCTGAGGTCATACACTCTAAATGTGTACTGACATTGTCACCATTTAAACAGAAAAATCAATTAATTTACCTTCTTCTTTTCAAGGCTCTTATTTTCTGTTCATAACATATTTGAGTAACATCAAATCATATCTCAAGAAATTAGAATCTTTCAGTTGGAAAGATTCATCATCACATCCAGTCTAACCTTGTACCAAAAATAGAAGTCGAGTCAGCCCTTAGCATACAGAATATGTCTCTGCTTGGCAACGGGACTCTGACTGCCTTCTATTGATAAGCGTATTCCACAGAATAAACCTGGCTTCTTATCATAAGTGTTGATGATAAACATGCAGAGAAGTAATGTGCTATACCCTCTCAGGCCAGACCACCTCAGTTTGAATCAGGAGAGCTGTGTCCATGTCCATTATCATCACGATAAATAATATATTGTATTGTTCTGAGAATTAAGTAATTAATACCCACAGCTGCTTCGCAATAAGAAACTGCAGTCACAATCCCCTTCTAATTTGTAGAAGGACCACCTCTTTTTCTTTTTGTCTACATCGTTCCCACTCATTCCCTGTCATTCCTCATCCATTAAACAACCATTTGTCAATACCTTCAGGACATGGTTTCCAAATTCAAGCACAGTTCTCAAAATAGGCACACACAGGACGTTTATCAGTCTTCTCTGTCTGTCTTTCTCTCATCTCCACCCCCCACACAGGGAGACTGTGTTGAGTTGTTCAGTGGTTACATCATGCCTGTGGTCAATTAAAACCTAAAACTCCTTCTCCTTACTTTGGCAGTCGCTCTCTCTTAAGCAGCTCTCATCGGGGCTTTTTCCCTAATTAAATATAGGATGTTATCCTTCTCCTTAATAAGTGTCAACCCATCATGCTGGAAAATAGACATTTTTGGAACTTGATTCTGTCACCCAGTGAATTGCTGATCTTTCTTGTGTCGTCTGCAGATTTAGTAAGCAAGGCCCTCGACTTCTCCCAGGTAATTGACACAATTGTTGAATTGGACAGACCTGAAAATAGAGCCCTATGGAAAATTCCCACAGACCTCACGGCACGTAAATGACAACCAACTTAATCCTCCCCTTGTGGGTCTAATCAGTTCCCAGTTCACCTAATTACTCTCATTCCACCCACCCACCTCCTCTTCCCTCCCTAAATGACATCACCAGAGGTTTTGTCATGCTTTACGGGGAGTGGATTCTTTCTGTGTTTGTGACAACCCCCTTACCCATTAGAACACAATTCAAGAAAGGAAATGAGTGTCAGTTAAATGATCTGTTCTTGTGATCCAATGCTGGCTTACAGTGACTAATTAGTGTCCCCCAAAGAGAATGGGCCTTTGACTACAAACATCACTTTGTGTAAGTCATTATCCATATAAGACTGTTTTCTCTTAATTAAAAATGGGGCAATGCTTTTCGTTTTCCCCAGAGACGATTAGAGGATAAAATTAAATGAAGTCTTTCAAAATTCCAGTGCCAGGGTTTGGTTTTAAATACAAAACTGTCACACCTTATAACAGTTGTGTTCCCTGTAAACCAGGTAAGCTGAGTCAGTCACGTGACCAGAAGACTGTGGAACAGGATTGACCAGAATAAAACCAACTTTTGAATGGGTTTTAGGCACCTGACACCCCCTCAGGGTTCCACAGAACACCTACAGTATTTTCAGCCTTTAAGAATCCATGTCAATTGTGTGTGTGTGTGTGTGTGTGTGTGTGTGTGTGTGTTGGGGGGAGTGATCAGCTATCACAGTCTTTTGGGCTCCAAGCTACATTAGTCATTTTTAGCACAGTGATGGGGAAATGGTGTGAATGCAGTAAATTCAAAGGGTTTCTCAAAACTCAACTGTGCAGCGAGATAACTGTTAGAGTGACATTTTCAGTACAAGTGAGAAATCTGATCCTTCTGGGATCGCTCACTCGGAGTGTTTTAAAGGAGAAGACATGAGACTAAACCTGTCCTCCTACACTAATCACTTCAGGAATGGTTTCTCTAAAAGTAGCGATTCTAATATAAGGCAGCTGGGAAGCCAGTCAAGCCGCCCGTGTCGACTCTATCCCATTAGGAGCAAGATCAACTTCTTCACACTTGTGACTCCAAACTCACCTTTTGACAAAAATAACAAAATAGAAATTCAGGAAGAAATGACATCTCAGTTACAGACTTACGGGTGATGGAAAGCGCCTGAAAGAAAGGGGGAAATTGGGCAGAATGAAGAGGTCAAGCTTTGAGTCCCCTGTCCCCTCTGTCTCACCTACTCCAGTTTCAAGGAAAAGTACAAAGAGTTTAGCTGTTTAATTCAAATCAAGACCATTTTAAATTAAAAATGAGATCTTTTAAAATTCTCATTTAAATATCTGCAGGAATCGAGGGCACTGGCAGCCATGTCAGCATGAATCACAGAGCTGCTCTTGAAGCAGAGATTTGCAGTTACGGGGAACTTGAAAGGAGAAGATCCTTCCTCTGAGTGGAAGAGTGCCGAGGCACTCCATAGTTCTGCACTTTGTCTAAGAAACGCGTTTCTTCCAATCCACGTCTATGACTGGGCTTTTAATCAGTCTGAGGTTTAAGATAATAGACTCCTAGACCTGGGAGGGGGAAAGCAGCACCATGCTGTCCCCAAAGCCACCTGTGGTCAGGATCATGTCCAGGTGGACAGGCCCTCTGCAGCTTCCGTGGGTAAACTCTGCTCATGCTAGATCCTCAGTCAAAATCAGGTACAGGGTCCCCCTGATATGACAGTGGTATAAAGTCCAGATACAGTTTTTTTTTTTCTATATCCTCAACCTTTATTCCCCCCTGCAAAAAAAAAAATATGTCTTGCTAGCCAGGAATATTTAAGTTCATAACAGTACCAAGGAAGAGTCCAAATTACCTATTAGGCTATAGGCAGTCATCAACCATTGCTATTGGCTCACAAGACATGGAAAAGGGTACATAATATCCTGTTTTAAAATTTTGTGGCACAAAGTCTCTCTCTCTCTCTCTCTCTCTCTCTCTCTCTCTCTCTCTCTCTCTCTCTCTCTCTCTGTGTGTGTGTGTGTGTGTGTGTGTGTGTGTGTGTGTGTGTGTGTATAGAAGGAGAACAACCTCAGGTCTCAGCCCACGTCCAGGGTTTCTTCTTTGTTGTTTAATGCTGTGTTTGCCATGCTAGCTTCCTGAAATTCTGTCCTCACGCCCCCTCATCTCATAGGTGTCCTGGGGATACAGACAAGCACTGAAGTGCCCAGAGTTTCTGTGTGTACTTATGATTCGAACTCAGAGCCTCACATTTGCATCACAAGTTCTTACCCACTGAAGCATCTCCATAACCTTAACTTTTGTTTTTCATTTCTTCTGAGCTTGAGCTATTCCTCTAAAATGGTTTTATAAGAAATTTCCTTCCAAGACTTTTAGGAGAACTATATGGAAAAAATGTGACTCACAAGATAATACACATACACACACAGTGTATATAAGCAAAGGTAATGACTTGGGTCATTAAGGTTGCTGTCATTTGAATGAGGTTCCAATGTCTTCCAACGTCAGTGAGGTGTATGTTTGCCATAGGCTTTCAATAATGCTTTAGGAACAAAAACATCCATGATGCAAAGCTTAGTTCTCACAGCCTGCCTCAGTCTCAGGCCCAGCTCTGAAGAAAGTGACATGAAACAGTGCCCAGGGTTCTTTGTGGACTCACACCATGAATGACAACTCTTCTGCACGACAAATACATAGAACAAGATAGAGTCAGTGACACAGGCACCTTGATGTGAAGATGGTCTGGAAATGGTACTGAAGCCAAGACTAGAAGGGTGTGTGGTTTTCTACATGGTGAGCCTAGCCCTAACCTCTTCCTGGTAAGGAGATCCTGTGATAGGGCCTAGGAGCAGAGAATCACTGGTTGCATGAAAGGGGCCCATAGAATGCTAGAAGCTGAAAACGTGCAGCATCAGAGAGACGAGCATTACTTTGTGGAGTTAGTTACACAGGAGTAAAATCATATGAGACCTTTGACTTACAGCAGATGTCTTTATAGCTTAAATGCTGCAAATCATAAAGGCGTTGGGTGAGTGACACTTTGTACCAGTATTTAAAGGTAGGTTTCTAGGGATATCTTATAATTGAAAAAATTGAGAAAAAAGAACAGACATTCAGAAGAAGGAGGGGACAAAATAATCCAGGCAAATGAATGTATGAATGAAGCAGAGAAATAGGCAGGGGAGGAGACGTGGACGAGATAGCTCTGCCTCAGAGATGGAACCAGCACTGCTTTGGGATGGTTTTGAAAATCATTAGGTGCAGGAGGGAGGAGGTAGGATCACAGAAACACCAGCTGCCTAAGAACTCGCTGGGTAGGAAAAGATTCTGTTTACTAAATGAAAAAGACTTGGAAGAAGACTATGCTGTGACACATAGCACATGAAGTTTGGCACACTGAAAAGTCATCTAGATAGAAACACCCACAGCTTAGAAAAGAAAGACTTTGACTAGGTAGAGAAATATAAAAATATTTGGCACAAAAATAACAGTTGAAACCATAAGGCTGAATAAAATTACCAAGTGTGAACATTAAAAATGAGGAGAAAAAAAATCTCAGGGATTAAAGTTTAGATCTGAAGTGTTGAAGAAGATGATGAAATAAGAGTCTACTGAAGAACGCCTTCACCAGGGTGTTGTGGGGGGAGCAGATTGTGTGTGTGTGTGTGTGTGTGTGTGTGTGTGTGTGTGTGTATGTGTGTGTGTGAGACAGAGAGGGTGTGTGTATGTGTGATATGTGTATTATATAGTGGTGTATGTATAAATACACACACCTAATGTGTACATATATATATATATATATGTATATATATATATATGTGTGTGTGTGTGTGTGTGTGAGAGAGAGAGAGAGAGAGAGAGAGAGAAAGAGACAGAGAGACAGAGAGAGTGTGTGTATGTGTGATATGTATATTATATATGTGGTGTATATATAAATACACACACCTAATGTGTACATATATATATATATAATACATAATATATATAATACAAATACACACACCTAAGTATATTTATATATATATATATATGTGTGTGTGTGTGTGAGAGAGAGAGAGAGAGAGAAAGAGACAGAGAGACAGAGAGAGTGTGTGCATGTGTGATATGTATATTATATATGTGGTGCATATATAAATACACACACCTAAGTGTATTCATATATATATATATATATATATATATAATACATATACATAATATATATAATACAAATACACATACCTAAGTATATTTATATATATATGTGTGTGTGTGTGTGTGTGTACATGTGTGGATTCTATAGATATGTATATAGTGAATGTGTACACTTGTGTATATACGTGCACTTTTCACTAAACCTAAGAGGTTATTTAAAGTGTATCGTGGTGTGAACTGCCACTGTGAAAGCAAACAGGCTGACAGAGGACCTCATAGCATCCATAGGAGCCATCTCATGGCGAAGCCGGAGTGAGAACTAGATTGATCCAAGTGGGCTGCAGAGTACCTAGGTAAACAAGGGAATGGAGGAGCTCTTCCGAAGAATTTAGGGCTGGGAAGATTTAAGAGAGAAGCGTCACCTGGAAGGGAGTGTGGGTGAAGGTGTCAGATTTAGCAAATCAAAATGCTGTGCATGCAGTTAAATTTTCATTTCAGACACAAAGTGAACAGATTGTTCAGGATTTTAGTATGTCCCATACACTGCAGGGAACATAAGTACGCAAGGAGTGGCCTGTGCAATAGTGAAGACATATTCGCTGTAAGTACAAGAATCCACTGTCCTCAAACTCACCTGAGAAGGCTGCTTTTATCGGGGACCTCGGGCACAGACTCAAGCTACTTTTATTCTGTGTTTGAGTGTACCCGACTGGTGAGCACACCCCGTAGAGGCAGAGAAGAAAAATGCTGCAGGAGACGGGAGAGAACTTGGGGAACTGATGGCGTCAAGTGCTGAAGAACAGGGAACGGAGGCTCAGTCAGGGGGCAGCATGGAGAGATGGGTCAGGAGAGAATGGAGATGCCAGCAATGAGTGCGAGCAGGTGTGCAGCCTCCTTCTGCACAGCGCCCATTTTCTTTAGGAAGCATGCAGCAAGCTGCCCGCGGCAGACATGGGCTGAAAAGGCAAAAACTCCACACTCCAACTAATGACTCTAACTATGCAAAAGAAGAGAAAGTCCCTCTTCCAAAGTTTAAAATTTGTAAACAATACTCTCAGTTGAACTGATTTGCAAATGAAGAAAGGACTTCACAAACAAACAGCTATTGGACAAAACCAACTCCACTCCTGGAGTTGGGAGATGGCTCCGTGGTTAGGAGAACACACTGCTCTTGCAGAGGAGCCAGGTTAAATCCCAACGGTGATGTCCGGTTGCTCACGATGGGCTGTAACTCCAGCCTGTTGGTGTCTAATGGTGTGTGCTCATGTGCACATACTCACACAAAGACACATTGTTAAAAATAGTATAAGTAAATCTTTAAAGCCGGGCGTTGGTGGTGCATACCTTTAATCGCAGCACTTGGGAGGCAGAGACAGGTGGATCTCTGTGAGTTGGAGGCCAGCCTGGTCTACAAAGTGAGTTCCAGGAGAGGCTTCAAAGCTACAAAAAAAAAAAAAAAAAAAAAAAAACTCTGTCTCGAAAAGAACAAAATAATAACAACAACAACAACAACAATAATAATAATAATATAAATAAACCTTTAAAAGTTAATTCTTGCCGAGCAATGGTGGCGCAGGCCTTTAATCCCAGCACTCAGGAGGCAGAGGCAGGCAGATCTATGTGAGTTTGAGACCAGCCTGGTCTATAAGAGCTAGTTCCAGGATGGCCTCTGAAGCCACAGAGAAACCCTGTCTCTAAAAACCAAAAAAAAAAAAAGTTAATTCTTGTTATACCTATGAAAGTAATGAAATTTAGAATTTTGTTATTTTTAGTAACTCCACTTAAGGGCTGATTTATTAATTCAGTCCACAAATACAAATCTGGTGCCTACTGTGTGCAAGGACTGGATAGATGGTGAATTAATAATGCCCAGGCTGATGTTTAATTAACAAGAAGAACCTTACAGAAATATTTGACACTCAAATTAATATCAGATATATTCATTTGACTAATGCTATTACAATTACAGCTCATAGCTAATGGCATTATCGGGCTATTATCACAAAGCATTACCTCTCTTCTGAAACTCATTTCCATGATAATTCATTGAAATCATCAAGAGAACACACTATCTTGATGGGTTTTCCCTCCCAGTGCTCTTGAAAAGAATGAACTCGCCCTTACAAGAAAGCCTGTTATGTCAAACACCATGCAGGCTCCTCTCCCTGCCTGCTCAGGTGAACAATGCCTCGTGATTTCTCTAACAATTTTGAAAGACACCATGTCCCTTCCTGGATACAGCAACTCCACTTCATTTCTATCCACAATTCCCCAGAACTGGAAATGCAAATTCAAGTGGAAATTCAGGAGATGTAGAAAGCAGGCTTGAGCCGTGCGTGGGTCTGAGGCCGACTTCAGTTCATCTGTTCACTCAACAAATATTTATTCTGTCTCCTTTATTTGACTTTAGGCAAACAGCTCAGCCCTTCTGTGCCTCTGTTTCCTTGTCAGTAAATTACAGGAAATAATAATTTGAGGTTTTCTTATTAGATAACGATGAAAAAAATGATAGAAAAGTCAAAGTTAGAACACAGTTGTTAGGTATTATTTCCTTCAGGTATCATGAAAATTAATGTGTTTTAAAAATTAACTCAGGTAGGCGAGCTATGAATCTCAAATGAAGCATTTAAATCAGGTTACTGAAAGGAGAAAGGAAAGAAATTAGCATTTATTAAGTGTCAGTTATATGCAGGCCTTGCTGCATGCATTCCACAAAGATATTATTTCACTAAATCTTCACAGGCCTTTGGAGGCAGGTATTTGTAGCCCCAACATATATAAGAAGAAAATGAGCTCAGAAAACATATGAGTTACCACGATCATATAGCCTTGGAGGATTTCCGGTTCCAAAGCTCTCCTCTCTGTTCTGGGTTTATTTCCCAGGGAGAAGAAGCTGGTCCACCCTGGAGGATGGCTAGTTCCTCTCTTTAATTGCACATTTCTTAAAGTCGTGCATGCATGCGCGCACACACACACCGGAAACATTGTACCTAGAGTACAACAGCCTTAGACCCCATCTAGGTTACCAGGCCTACCAAATTATTTCTAAAACCTAATAAGGAAGTCAAAGAGAAACAGCTTCTGAGGATCCATCTGCCTTTCAAAGGAGTTTCCAAAGGTGTATATCAAGAGCTTTCAGTTCCTTCATCTTCCAAACGACCCCATAGCTAACAAAAGGGGATTACAATATCATCCCCCAGAAAGAGCAGAAATCAGTTTAGAACTGAAAGTAATGGGTGGTATCGTGAAAACTGCTCCATGCATGACTGAATTATCTAAGAAGTTTCTGTGGAGGAGCATTTCAATGGAACTAGGCCTTAGGACCATCTCATTTTCCTTATTGCAGCCCTGGGGTTCTGTAACAATATCTCGGGGCAATTTTACAATTACTATGCCTTCTAAGGTGCAGTTTCAAGGCTCCTAATGACTATCTAATGAAGAGGCATAGGTGGTAAAAACACAGCACTGGGTCATTTCATAGTCAGTCACAAGATTTTTAAGTAAATCCAATTATAAAAAGAGGTAGGGGGTTGAGTTTGAAGAGAGGATGGACAGAGAAGCTGGAGGGATGATGCAGCAGTTAAGAACACTTGCAGAGATCTTACATTTAGTTCTCAGCACCCATGTCACAACTGCCCATGACTCCAGCGCCAAGGAATCTGCTGCCCTCTCTGGTTTCTGTGAGTACTGCACACACACACACACACACACACACACACACACACACACACACACAAGAAAAAAATGATATTTTAAAAACAAAGTTGATAAACTAATTGCATAAACTTTCTTCGAATAGTTTTCTATTTGTGCATATGAGTAGTTATTATTAAAGTCTATGCTTATGTAGATAGTCAGAAAATGGGATTATAGAAACTCTGTTCACTGCCAAATCAACACACACATGTCAAGTCCTATCTATCCGCTTTCCCATAAATAATATTGGGAGAGTCTGTATCATTGTGGTCACAATTGCAAAAATGAAAGAAAAATTTAAAAGCCCACATTTAACAAGTGGGTTGATAGTGTGTGTAGAGTGCATACATAACTTTTTTTTCCCATAGGGAATGCCTAGATTGGCTTCAGTTTTTCAAGGTTACAAATGCTACCAAGGTGAGCCTGTCTGTGCATCACTTGAGACCACCTCTTATTATCTCCTAAGAATGAAATCCTAGAAATGGGATTGTTCATCAGTGAAGCCGAAAGTCCTAAACTTCTCAGAAGTAAGACCGTCCCAAATAGCTACACAGATTGGTTGTGACAATGTTTGATGATACTGGCTGTCAATCAGGGCCGCATCATTTGGTGAAGCTCCTCTGTTGATTTCCCTTTCCAGATCCTTGCTGTCTCCACCCTCATAGTTGATTCCCCATCCAGGCCTCAGGCTAATAGATTCCTTTCCTCCTTCCTCCCAGGTATCAGACAGCCTGAGTGCAAGCAGGTACTGTGGACCAGCTGCCAATCACATGGCATAGAACTTCCCCCTTCTTGTAAGATATATAGGGAAGGACACGTCCTCTGACCTGTGGACCTGATCCCTCCTCAGAGCCCTTGTCATGTTGCTGTCTGTCTGTCCCTCAATAGCATTAATAACTCTTTTAATAAATCTCTTACCCAAAAAAGCAATCCACATCAGCATCCCACTTAAACCCCAAACCTGAAACCCTTTCCTCTATTATGGTCACATGGCCATGTTGATATTTGCCAACCCAATTGGCAAAAACTAACACCCACAGCTACTTTATATTGTTTGGGCTGTGAAATTGAGGTTCTTAATATCCTTAGAGAATTAATATTGTATTTCTTTGACACAAAGTTTTTAGTTATGTCCTCTTTCATTTTTCTTCTGTTATACTTTTACTGCTTTCCTGAAATCACTATAAAGAAAGGCCATTTTTTTCCAGATTCATTGTGTACATTATCATTTAGCCACATTCTTCTCTAAGATCTTCCTAGTTTTGACTGAATGTTTTGCTTTTAGAGATGAGTTTCTTGGACTCATCTACTGCCCTACACAGTCAAATCTGTCGAGTAGTTTCCACAGTGATTATTATTGTTGTATTAATCTTTGGTTATGCAGGTCTCATGGCTGAACTTTATTTTCTTTTTTTGTTTTTTATTTTGTTTTTTGTTTTTTAGTGTGCATGTGCACATATGAAAGGCACCTACCTTCTAGAATCTCTTCTCACCTTCCACCTTTGAACAGAGTCTCTCTCTTTCTGCCCTACTGCACACTCCAGGCTAGATGGCCTACAAGCTTCCAGGAGACTCTTCTGTCTCTACCTCCCTCCTTGCCTGTAGTAGTGCCAGGAGTATGGGTGTATGTTACCACACCCAGCATTTTTATGAGGGTCCTTAGCTAGAACTCTAGCATTTTGATCGCCAGACTCAAATGACAGGCACATTTACCTTCTGCACTGTCTACCTTTCCCATGGCTAGCACTGTTGTTCATTTTCTCATCCACCTGAATTTCATTTTGATTTTAAAGGAAATACATAATCTGCTTCAAAGAACCAACATTTACAGTGTTATTCAATAGATGTTATGAAAATCTGGTTAAACAATCCCACAGCTTCAGGATAAAGCAAATTAAATTACCTTATTTGTGATAAGTTGCATGTGTGTTCGGTCCTAGTTAACATGAGAAGCTACTCCAAGCTGCCTGTCTTTCATATAGACTGTCTTACCTGCTCCTCTTAGCTGTCTTTCAGTCTTAGCTTCCTGTGGCTTTCCTTTTAGTTGCGATTTTATGATATAGATTTCATGTCTAATATCTCTAATAATCTTTAATTTATGATTATTCTTTATCTGTTGACTCAATATTCTTTGTGATTTATACTTAAAGGTGAATTTTAGAAGTGTTTTATACATTTTTCCCAACCACATTTTCTTAATCTTTTACCTAATCCTTTTCGTTTTAACAAAATAAGTAAAATTTCTAAGTTAAACTTTAGGGAAAAAATGTTCCATTGACATGGAATACAATTACTTTAAAAAAAATCTATTGAGTCACCGAGGACCAATCTTAGGGCCTGATACCATCCTGGGCAGGCACTGTACCACTACGATGCACCCTGGCTCTTAGTGATTTTTAATTTCTATTGGATATTGGTTAATTCCCTTTAGTAATATTTTGTTTACTTTGCATGTGTACTGTCTTTCTTTTTAGATATGCTATAAGAATGTCTTTTTTTCTTTTTGTCATGAACTGACTCGTTCTTTCTCGTTACAATGTGCTTAGATGACAGCTCATATATAGTAAGATGTGCTTTGCTTGCATCTGCTCAAAATTTCTCAAATTGTCTTAGTAAATGTAAGCGTATTTCACTTGATCCCTAATTAACTTCTCAAAAAAATAATCCCATCATCAAATAAATGTGGTATTTTACATTTTTTAATTTAGTGTACAATGGAAAAAGGGAGACAGAGAGTGAGAAAGAACAGATGCATCAGGCATGGGGCGTGGAGCCTGTGGAGGTCAACCAACCAGAGTTGGTTCAGGCCTTCCAACTTGTAGAGACAAGGTCTCCTGCTATTTCCCACTGCTGTGCAGCATACATACTCCAGGCACCTAGCCTGGGAGCTTCTGGCTGATTCTCATGTCTCTGCAGGAATGTCAAAATAACAAGCATATTCCACCACATTCATCCCTTCACCTAGGTTAAAGATGAAACATGGTCCATCAGGATTCTATGGTATGTGCTTTTACCTACGGCCATCTCCCCAGCCCCCAGATAAATAAGTTGTGTCCTTATTTCTAGTTTTTACTTTTTTTCTTGATATCATCTTTCCAGAGCAATGGTGACAACAAAAGACTTCCACATTTTGTCTTTCTATAAATATGGATTTGTCGTATTTTCCTCCTAAGTGTGTTTGTGAGTTTATAAAGCCATACGCTTTGCCATGAGTCATCCTTCGTCTGGCGTTTAAGCACATCACGTTGTTTTGTGATGAATAATTCCTAAGCCGCTCTTGAGATCACTTTATGATGTTTCCCATGATCCATCACTGTTGTATATTTCATTAATAAGCCTTTTGGTATGAAATCACACACCAAAGGTTACTTAAGGTTACTATTGCTATGAAGAGACACCATGGTCATTCAACCATTACAAGGAAAACATTTAGTTGAGGGGACTTGCCTACAGTTTCAGAGGTTCAGTCCATTATCATCACAGTAGAGAGCATGGCAGTGTTCGGGCAGACATGGTTGTGGAGGAGCTGAGAGGTCTACATCTTGCAGGCAACAGGAAGTTGACTGACAGTCACACTGAGAGAAGCTTGAGCAAAAGAGACCTCAAAACCCGCCCCCAGAGTGACATACTTCCTCCAACAAGGCCACACCTCCTAACAGTGCCATTCCTTTTGGGTGCCATTTTCTTTCAAACCATATATATATATATATATATATATATATATATATATATGAAGAATCAGTGCTTAACAGCATGATAACTGTCCTGTTGTGTTCTTGATGAATAAAGAAAAAAACTCCAGTTCAGTCAGAACCGTACTGCTTCCCATCTTATGTTTGATAAGACTATCTCTTCCCTGTTATGTGTTCCTAACATCTTCATAAAAAAAAGTTGATTATAAGTGTGTAAATTTATTTATGCCTCTCTATTTGTTCCACTGGTTTTACATTGTATGCATCTACTTATACGACAACACCATTCTGTTTTGGTTACTATCACTCTGAGGAATAGTTTAAAATCAGGTATTATAATATATCCAGCTTTGCTCTTTGTATTTAAGGTTGCATTAGCTACTGAAGGTTTTTTGTCATTCCATACTAATTTTAGGACAATATTTTCCCCATTTTTTCAAGAAACTGTGGTGATATACTGTTGCTGATTTAATAAAGCCACTGAGATCAAAATGCAAAGCTAGCTAGCTACAGCCATAGAACCAGGAAGTGGTGATACACATACATAATCCCAGGACTTGGGAGACAGCGAGTGATGGATCTCTGTTAGTTTAAGGCCACACTGACTGAGCTATTCAAAATTGATCCAGTGTATAAGAGAAACAGCTCACACAAAGGTGACCTCAGCACTTGGGATCACATGCCTTTAATCCCGCCACTTGGGAGACAGAGACAAACAAATAGATCTCTGTGAGTTCAAGACCATCCTGGGCTACACAAGAGTGAGTCAGAGCTCACGCCTTTAATCTCAGGATTTAGAGGTATAAAGGAATAAGAAAAGGGTCTCATGTGAGATTTAGTTTCCAGACAGGGAAGGCATAGGATTGCAGTCTGAGGCTTGGTGGAGAGCAGTGCAGTTTGCATTATACTCTGAGGATTCTTGAGGACAAGACAAGCCTTTCAGCCTGAGGTAGAAGTAAGAGCTAGTGGCCGACTGCTTTGCTTCTCTGATCTTCAGCTTGAAGCTTGAACCCCAATATCTGTTTCTGGGTTTTTATTATTCATATTACAAGAAACTTGATTGAAATTTTGTAGACCACTCCCAAGTAACCATGCAGAGACCAAGCATTAATTATAAATGCTCAGTCAATAGCTGAGGCTTGTTACTAGCTAATTCTTACATTTAAATTAACTCATACTTCTTATCTATGCTTTGCCACATGGCTTGGTACCTTTTCTCAGTACGGCATGCCCATCCTGCTTCTCTCTGTGTCTGCTCTCTACTCCTCTGACTCCGCCCTTCTTCCCAGCATTCTCTGTTTTGCTCTTCCCCTATCCAGCTATTGGCCAGTCAGCTTCCTTATTAAACTGAACACAGTGACTTATATTCACATTGTAAAGGAATATTTCACATTTCCCCTTTTGGCCTAATTAAAAAGGAAGGATTTAACTTTAACATAGTAAAATTACATAAAAAACAGTTATTAAGTAAAAATTATAGTTACAATATCCAGTCAATTTGTATTTGGAAAACTTAGAGAAAATATTCTATTATTTATCTTGTCTTTGTGACTCTAAAGTTTTATGCCTAATTTACCTTTTATCCTAAGGAAAATTTAACTATAACTATCTAGTCCTCAACTCCATCAAAGACCCCAGAAGAGTGAAATGTTACCTAATGACAGGGACATCTGGTTACCTGGACAGTCATTCCAGGTTCTTCTGTAGCATCTGGGCATCCAGCTTTGGCCTACAGGCCTAGCATATCTGACAGACATTTCTGAGAAGCAGGGAATTTTGAAGGATTGTCTTACCTTGTCTTGGCAAGGTATAGTAGTTGGCTTTTTTGTGTCCTGCTGACCCAATTTGGATAGCATACTGTCAGCAATTGAGGCAAGAGTATTAAAAAACAAACTCCATATGGAGTTTCTTCGATGCCCATCATCTTCTCTGAAGTAGATTGGTGCTGCCAGAGCAGATGTGTTTTACTCTCATGAAAAACCTTAGGTTATTAATCATATTAAATGTTATATTCTGTAGGTCTTTGAAGTGTTTGAAGATCATCTAAATATATCTGTTTATGACATTGAAAACATACCTAACATTACTCTAAGTTTGACTATTATAGATGACTATTAATCTGTATTTCTTAATTACATATTCCATTTTCAAATGAGCTGCATAAACACACTACCCTAAACAAGAGTAGAAACATACATGCAGTATAACAAAATTAACTTTAAATTTGTATCAATAAACCAAAATCCACACAATGTAAAATGTTTGAAATAATGGCTGTTTTTGAATCAAATGAGATTTAATAATCTACCATTTTTACCTCATCATTTTTAAGTTATGTCCCCCTCTTTGCCTTAGAAGGAGAGTTTTGAATTTAACTCTTTTGTTGAGTTTCAGTTTAGGTATTGTTTTTTGTAACCAAAACCCATAGCAATTTTAACTAACACATCTCAAATGATAATAAACATCCATAACCCATCTTTTGGGGATATAGGCATCATTCTTTAGGCTATGTCCTGTTGTTTGGGGTCATTAGAATCTTTGGGAGAGCCTTGAGAAAACCAGGATAATTGTTAAATCTTGGCTGGAGTATTCTGTGAGGCTGGATCATCTCAGTCAGCAGCCATGAAGCTGTTCTTGATGCTGGATTATTTCTTTATGTTTGTAACTAGGATTTTTCAGGGGGTCTTCCTTGATCAAACCTGACCATCTTTAACTTTGAACGAATCCATAGCCTTTCATTTTCTTTGGAAATAAAAGCATAACCTCTTCTCCAAAGTAACACATCTTTTGACTTCCATTTTGAAGTCAAGACTTGTTTAAAATATATTAGTTAGTTTAATCCAGATTTTTTTTATAATCCTATGTGTGAAAGCAGCTGTTGTTCGTAGCAATCAGAAAATCTAAAGACAACACAATAATATGCAGAATCTAGACTCTGTGTATTTTCCATCTTTATGTGGTTAATTATATTTTATTACTCTATTCCTTTTCTAAGGACTTAGTTATTTTTAAACTACGAGTGTCTCTACCCTTTCTCTTTTCTCTCCCAAGCCTACATACATTTTAAAACACACTGTAGTCCATTTAGAGGTAATTTTTCTGTCTAAATCTGTCTTTATTGTGTATCTGTAATCCTTAAAGCTACAAATCTGTAATCTGTAAGACTCTGACCGCAAGAGTCTTTAAACAGCTAAGCCGTGCAGCGGTCTCAGTTTTGGCAGCTAGCTCCACCCTGTTTGGTTCCCTGAGAGCCTAGTAGCTTTATGACAGAGGGAGGGGCACAAGAGCCATGTTTACTGCCCCAACTCTGGGGAGTTCTTGGGTCCGCACTGCTACCGAGTAGTGCTAGTGCGCCACCTGCTGCTCATCAACCCCATTTAAGTGTTCAGTAGCAGGGCCTCTTAAAAGAGCCATGCCCAGTTTTGCCCTTAGCACTGAGCTATGAAGCTGTCTCTTAAAGGAGCTGAGCATCTGCTTGCCACTTGCCAACAGAAAAGGTGGTTACCAAGAAGCTGCCCTTGACTCCATTTTTGTGTGTTTAGATTCCTTTTATAATAAGCTATGCGGAAATTACAGCCCCACGTTGGAATGCCATTTGTAGGCAAAAGTTTCTGTCCTGCAAGCCACTCCCAAGTAACCACACGGAGGCTTAATATCAATTATAAATGCTCAGTCAATAGTTCAGGCTTGTTGCTAGCTAACTCTTACATTTAAATTAACCCATATTTCTTATTTATGTTTCGCCATATAGCTTGGTATCTTTTCTCAGTACAGCATGCCTATCTTGCTTCTCTCTGCTCTGTTTGCTACTCCTCTGACTCCACCCTTTTATATTAACCAAATCACAGTGACACATATCCACACAGTGTCAAGGACTATTTCACAAAATTTTGATGGGAATCCTGGTGTCTCCATTAAACATTTTTCTTCATAGCCTTGTCTCAATGCTGTTGTCAACCATTAATAATTTTCATTTCTCCTTGATTCAAGTTTGGCAAAAAAAGTTTTCTAAAGTCATCATCCCACCTCCCAAGTGTTCTGACATCAACAGGGCACACTTGGGTACCACTAAATGTCCCTGTGCTCTCTGCATCCCGGTTTCAGGTCCTGACAGGGTTGCAGTCTTCTTTATCCTGCTGTGCTTTCCCGTGTGTGTCATCAGCTTTTAGAACTGTTAAACTCAACATATTCTGCTGCTCAACTTCTTGTTCTCATCTCCAACTAATCCCTTCCATTCGTTCTTCAATTTTAATCTTGCATGGTTAGCTCATTTATTATTACTTTTGCATTAAAAATGGAAACATGGATGACTTTTAAAGTGCCATCCTGGAGTTCCTATCCATAACCCTAAATTTATAGATGCAGGGTTCTGTACTTTCTCTCACTGTTCTGTGGCTGTAGGTTTGATTTACCTGAACCTGTTGGCTATTCGAGAGCAGCATCTTGACTTTCTGGGTCTGCTTTGTAATTATTTTTTGTGAAACTACTTGAGCCAAATACATTAAAATATTTATTAGGCATTATCAAGGCAGAGCCTTTTGCCCTCCACTATATGCACAGGGCTAGGTGGCCACAGCTCCTGGGGCTTCTTCTGTTACCACCGTTCCTCTCACTGTAGGAGTGAGAGGTTGTGAAGTCCGTGACTACACCCAGCTCTACACAGGTGATAGGGGTTGGAATTCCGGTCCTGACATACCAAGCACTACACCCACTGAGTCATCTCCTGGCCCACATCATGCTTTTCATCAGCACAAAAAGTGCCCCCAAATCCCTCTGGATGGTTTTCCCTTTGGACTCCTGCTTGCCTCCAGTCAATGTCTCTCTTTTTATTTCCGCCCAAAGACTTCCTCTTTATTCACATTATTTTCATTCTAGCTGGCCCATCCTGTCTCTTGTAAACAACACTCATAATCCCTATTGTAGCCATGTTTCTTTTTCATGTTGAGCCTCCTTTTCTGTATTTACTCATTTTCAAAACAGAGATTCACAGAGACACATGGTTTGCCAGTTGAGAGTATGTAGAACATTTTTTTTTTTTTTTTGCTAGAGCCTACAGTTAAAGCACCTCCATTAGAACTCTAGCTACTGCAGCCAGGTGGTGGTGGCACTTGCCTTTAATCCCAGCACTTGGATGGCAGAGATAGGCAGATCTCTGTGAGTTCCAGACCAGCCTGGTCTACAAGAGCTAGTTCCAGGATAGACTCCATAGCCACAGAGAAACCTTGTCTCAAAAAACAAAGAAACACCCTAGCTACTACAAAAAAAGTGGCTGCTGGGCTGAAGGAAGAGCCTTGTGTGCACTTATATGACAGACCCAGACCCCATCCCCATCAGGAGGGAAGGCTTAGCCTATAGACTGAAACATACATGGTGATCCGGACCAGGAAGAATCCATACTTCAGGGAATGGCACTTCCTGGATACCATGTACCTTTCCATCCCATTGCTCTTGTTCTATGGTCATGGGTTTGCTCTTCCCAGTATAGCTCAGAAGCAGACAACTTAGTACTGAATAGCACTGCTGTGGAATATCCACCGGGGCCACTTGTCCTTCCAAGAATGAGAGGGAAGACAGGGAGAAGGGAGGAAGAAAGGGAAGGGTCTTGGTTTGATTCCTTCTTATTGCAATAAAACAGTGACCAAAAACAGCTTGGAGGAGGGAAGAATTTATTTCAGCTTTCATGTCATACTCCATCAACGAGGGACGCCAGTGCAGGAACTCGGAGGCAGGAACTGGAGTAAAGACCATAGAAGAACAATGGGTACTCACTTGCCATGGTTTGTTCAGTTACTTTCTTATACAGTGCAGACCAAGCCATCCAGAAATGGTACTACCCGCAGTGGGCTGGGCTCTCTTCCATCAATTAGTGATCACGAAAATGCCTCACAGCCAAGCCCACAGGAGACAATCCTTAGTTGACCTTCTTTCTTGCCAGGTGACTAGTTTGCATCAAGTTGACAGAAAATTAACCAGTGCAGGAAGAAAGGATGGGAAGGAAGGAGGGGGAAGGGAAGAGGGAGAAAGGGGGGAGGAGGAGGGAGGGAAGGAAAGAGGGAAGGAAGAAGGGAGGGACTGAGGGAGGGAGGGGTACCAATGATCCAGTACTTATGTGAAAATAACATATTCTTTCTCAAAGTGGCCTTGATCTCTGCAGTGGCAGCTCATTCTGTTACCTTCTACTTGTCCCATTGATGAGGAAGAGACTTCCCATTGTTCCCAAAATAGAAGACAGTGGCCATAAACAAGCACTTGGCACTGTGCCTATGGTCATGGCAGCAGTTTTTCAGTCTCGTGTACTCACGACCAGGGAGAGGAGAAGACAGCTGGCCGTGCAAGGCCATATGCAGGTGGGGATTGTTCTCAGAAAGAGCTTGAACCAGCGAGGCCTGTGGGTGCAGGCTTAGCAGTAGCAAAGATGTACCCTTGGTTTCTGAAGGAGGATATGGTTGGTTTCTTTTTCTTTTCTTTTATTATTCTCTCGTAGATCACATCGTGACAGCAGTTTCTCCTCCCAGCCCCACCACCTCCCCTCTGCCCAAAATCTATTCCTTCATGCCTCTTCAATAAATAAATAAAAGAGCAGGCCTCCCAGGAATATCCATCGAACATGGTATAACAGGTTACAATAGGACTAGGCACAAACCCTCATGTCAGGGCTGGATGAGACACTCCAGTAGAAGGGAAGGCCCCAGGTACAGGCAACAGACACTCTCCTCCCACTGTTGGGAGTCCCACAAGAGCACCAAGCTATACAAACATAACACACAAGCAGAGGACCTAGCTCGGACCCATGCGGGGTCTGTGACTGTCACTTCAGTCTCTGTGAGCCCCTATGAGCCCTGCTTAGCTGATTCTGTGGGTCGTGTTCTTGTGGTGTCCTCTACCCCTCTGGCTCCTACAATCCTTCCTCCCCCTCCTCTGTGGGGTTCCTCTGGCTCTGCCTCACGTTTGGCTGTGGGTCTCTGCATCTGCTACTATCAGTTGCTGGATGACACCTCTCTGATGACCCTTGGATGAGGCACCAAACTACGAGTCCAGCAAGATGTCATTAGGAGTCATTCCACTGACATTTTTTTCCCAGTTGTGTTTGGTCCTATCCTGGGTCTCTAGATGTCTTGCTTCTGGTTCCTGGCCATCTAGGCAGTGTCATGTGGTAGGAGCCTTGCCTGTTATACAAGATGGCCAGTTCGGATGCTTGTGTTCCTCATTACCAGGAGACCTCTATAGTGTCACACTCATAGATTCCAGGGAGGTTTCCTCTGCATTAGGTTTCTATATAACTCCCCAAATACCCCCCAATTCCAGTCATCTCTCCAAGTACTCTCTCCCTCTCCCGCTCGTCACCCACCTGACCCTTCCTGTTCCCATCCCCACCTGCCTCCAAACACCTGCAAAATCTATTCTTTTCCCTCTTCCCAGGGAGACTCATGCCCTCCCTCCTTGAGCCGTCCTTGTTACTTAGCTTTTCTGGGTCTGTGGGGTGTAAGGTGGTCCACTGATGGGGGAGGTCCTTCTGTGTATATGATTGTCTTATTAGTTGATAAATAAAATACTGTTGGCCAGTAGGAAAACAAGATAAGTGGGGCTAGGAGTCAAGGAGGATTCTGGGAAAGGTAGGAGAGAGCGCAGAGTCACCATGTGAGCCCGAGAAGACAGGACACTTGCTGCTGGCATCCGACAAGATAAGTCTTATAAAATGTATAGATTTATGATAATTAAGACTGGCCAAGCAGTATTTGAAACTAATATAAGTGTCTGTGTGTTACTTGGGACCATAATGTGGCCTGTCTGCAGTGTGGCTGGAAATGAATGCTCCTCTGAGACCTTGCTTCTGTCCTATTTACTTCCCTAATGTCTCTAGCTTCTGCCTGCTGGGATTAAGGGGGGCTTCTAAGCCTGGGGGGCTTCTAAGGCTTGTGGCTGACTTTGCTTTTCTGAATCCTCAGTCAGTCAAGCTTTAATAAATCATAAATAATATATCACTACAATTACCTCTCTGATGGATGTGGAGTTGGATGAAAATCTTCTCCTATTCTGTAGGCTGCTGTTTGGTCCTTTTGACAGTGTGGTTTGCCTTACAGGTTTTCAGTTACATGAGGCCCCACTGATTGTTGAGCTTGCTGTCAGTGCTATCAGGGTTCTGTTCAAGAAGTTGTCTCGTGTGCTAATGCATTCAAGACTGTTCCCAACTTTCTCTCTTATTAGGTTTGTTGTATATGGATTCATGTTGAGTTCTTTGATCCACTAGGACTTGAGTTTGTTCAGGGTGATAGATACGAATCTATCTGCATTCTTCTACATGCCAACATCCTGTTAGACCAGCACCATTTTTTTTTGAAGATGCTTTCTTTTTTCTATTGTGTGTTTCTTGCTTCTTTATGAAAAATCAGGTGTTCATAGGGTGTGGATTTATGTCTGGGTCTTCAATTCCATTCCATTTATCTGTTTTTATGCCAATACCATGCAGTTTTTATTATTATAGCTCTGAGTACAGCTTGAAATCAGGGATGGCGATACCTTTGGAAGTTCTTTTATTGTACCAGATTGCTTTAGCTATCCTGGATTTTTTATTTTTCTACGTGAAGTTGAGTATTGTCCTTTCAAGGCCTGTAAAGAATTAGGTTAGGATTTTGATGGAAATTTCATCGAATCTGTAGATTGTTTTTGGTAATATGGTCATTTTTGCTATGTTAATCCTACCAATCCATGAGCATGGGAGATCTTTCCTTCTTCTGATATATCTTCTTTTATTTCTTTCTTTAAAGCCTTGAAATTTTTGTCATACAGGTCTCTCATTTGCTTGGTTAGAGTTGCTCCAAGACGTATTATTTGTGGCTCTTGTGAAAGGTGTTGTTCCCCTGATTTCTTTCTCAGCACATTTGTCATTTATGAATAGGAGGGCTACTGATATTTAGTTAATATTGTATCCTGCCATTTTACTAACAGTGTTTATGGGCTGAAGGAGTTCCCTGGTAGAATTTGGGTATCACTTATGTATACTACCATATCATCTGCAAATAACAATACTTTGATATCTTCCTTTCCAATTTGTCCTTGGAGTCATCTTGTTCATTGGCAGAAAAGTGAAATCTGTTGGCCAAAGGCTGGGGCAGAAGACAGCTGCTTCATCTAGACAGAAAGCCAGTCATATGGGCATTGAAGCTTTCCCTGAAGGTTGAAAACATGTCTAACAAGAACCAAAAATTGCATGGGTTAGACTTTGTGAAGCCCAAAGACAAGGCAGAACATGGAATTTTGGTTTTTATAATACAGAGACTATGACTGGAGAGCAATAAGTATATTTTTCTTTCTTATTAGAAGTCTTGCTGTTTGGAGTGCAAAGTGTGTCACCCTATATGTTTCTCGATCAGGTTTCAAAGCTTTATTTTTTGCTGAAAATTATTCCAAGAACCTCATATTGTCTTGTAAATGAGTCTCAGAAATCGGCAGGGGCCTTGTATGAATAATGTGTTTGAGGAAAAAATTTGAGTCAAGTTATTTCGGACAACCACCCAAAAGCTTTTCAAGTTGTTAGTTGGGTAATAATGGTAGTAGTTGTGTTTGGCATCAACAAGAGACAGCCATCATGCCCAGGTGAGGATGAAACAAAGGCTTTCTGCTGAGTGATGCCTCACTTTCCTGTCCAGGGCCTCCACACTTCAATATGTAGACTACCCAGAGGGACTGTCTACAGGAATCTGTAGTCCTGTTGTCTCTGAAATGGCCGTGATAACTTCAGATAAACAGAGACATTTTAATGAGTGTGGATAAAGTCCAATACCCAGGATAACTGCCATTCGAATTTCCTCACTTCTCTTAAGCAACTTGAGTGACCACTTCTTGGTACCCAAAGTTTCTTTAAAATTGGTTTCAATGGCAAATAAATTGAGGTTAGCAAGTGTCCCCCAGGGAGATGCCTAATATCTCAATATTAGGCAGTGCCAAATATCCCAAATGTTCTGTTAATGTCAACAATGCAGCCTTCTCTGTTAACTAACTCGATACGTCGTGAAAGCGAGTATCTAGAGCTCTCTATGAGGGTAAACAGATACCATGCAGTAAAGGGGCCATCAATGGCAGTCTTCTTCTGTTAACTTGCTGCTCTCCTGAGCTGTATTCTAGAGATGCTTCCTTGGCCTCCTTCTCTACCTAAGGTCTTCACTTTGTCTCCTTTTGCAAGGATGCTCCTGACTTCAATCAGCTCCCAGAAATGTCAGATGAAAAATGGCCCAAATGTGAATTACGACAATAAAAGTTTATAAGCTACTAAAATCAAGTTATAGCACTAAGAGCTGAGTCAACTGACGATGTTAAATGGAACATTTTACAGCTGGTCCTGAGATAATGATAAAAAAAAAAAAAAGGCACACAGAGCATGAAGAAATAACTGACAGGAAACAAGTCCCAAATCAAGTCCAGGGCACCTGACTGCTGTGTGAGCTATCTCTCAGCCTAGATATGGGCCAGGGAGGCCCTAGGTCCTGCCCCAAATGATGTGACAGACTTTGATGATTCCCCATTGGAGGCCTCACCCTCTCTGAGGAGTGGGTGGGGTGGGATGGGGAGATGGTGGGGGAGGTGGGAGAATGGAAGGGAGGGGAACTGGGATTGGTATGTAAAATAAGACCGTTTTAAGTTAAATAAAAATTAATAAAAAATATATAAAAAATAAGGCAACCTTTAGCTTTTATGAAGATGCTGTCCAACCTGAGGCTTGATTTTTGTCCCGAGCTGTCAATCCAGGCAAGGATTCTGTTTACCATGACTCTTACCACAAAAGCAAACTTCATCCAGAATGTTAAATCATAGTGCATTGAAAAACTGTAGGGCACATGGGAAGATCACCATCATTTTAAAAAGCCAGGTGCTTAAAACATTTCAGAAGGGATGCAGAGCAAGGCCTAGTGATGTAATCTCCAGGGCCAGCTACCCAGGGAGGGCAAGGCAGACGTGCTAGATGTTCAAGGACTGTGTGGTCCACACAGCGAGTTCAAGGCTAGCCCAGAATTATGTTGGAACCAGAATCTCAAAATAAAAACATAAAGAAAAAAAACATGAGAAAAAAAAAAAAAACAGCCTAAGAACATAGGTTACTGGCAGACAACTTGCTTACCCTGTGCAAGGCCCTAACTTCAGTCTCTAGAACTAGACAATAGACAGATAGATAGATAATAGATAGGTGATAGATAGAGATAGAGAGAAAGAGAATTAGGAATCAGAATAGCTAATGGGGCAATCTGGCATTTTATTTTTTAAGTAACCCCACTTACAAAATATTTAAGGAACAGCTTGACAAATAGCTTGACATTTCCACTTACTCCCTCTAACCTCTCAGGACAGGGTCCTCCCCTCCAGCTCCCCCACATTCCTATATACCAAGTCACAGTGAATTTTATCCATGCCCGCTGTGTCCCCAAAGACAGATGGAAGTGTGCTGCCATGCCCAGGGGACTTGGTACTGCCTCCTGAAAGACTGGTATTTGCTGTAATTGCAAAATCTCTTAGAAATATGATGTTTTACCTCTAAAGATATTTCAAAATTTATATTCTTCTCCCTCATTTGACTTTGTTATAATATAAAGATAGTCTTTTCAATTACTTACTATGGACCGAAATTCATGCTCCAAGAAGAATTAATGTCGTGTTAATTCTCAGGTTTCACGTGCTCCTTGCCAACCTCTTACCCGAGCCAGAGTAACATAATGATAAAACGGTATAATCGCATGACACATGAAGTGCTGAAGTGAAATGCAAAGGACAGAAATATGACTGGGATATTAATACAAGAGAAAAAGAAAATAGCACTGCTTGAATGGGCTTAGTGGGCTAGCTTAGTTTTTTTCTGAAAATCAGTGGGATGTTAGCTCACCTTTCCTTGGCCTACACCCCAACTCCCCCACTCAAGTACAGCTTTAGTAACTACACATGCATAGGGGTCGGGCAGAGACACAGACACAGAAATGCAGACAAAAAAAAACAGAAAAAGAGAGACATGGGGCTTTAGTATTCATTTGCAGACCTACAGGAAGATACTCAGTGCAAACGTTCATCTAAACACCAAATGGAGGCATCATCGTGTCACCATAGCAACAGAATCAGGCATTTCCTTTATAATGGTACACAGATGAAGAAGATGAAAGGCTGGAGAGATGGCTCAGTGGGTAAGAGCACTAGCTGCTCTTACAAGAGCATATCTGGGTTTGATTCCCAGAACCACAGGACAGCTTCCAACTGTTTATGACTCCAGTCCCAGGAGATAGAACGCCCCCTTCTGGCATTCTAGAGTGCTGAATGCACACGGCATGCATACACACAGACCTGGGGGCAAACCACTGATGCACACACAATCTAAATGATAATATCAATTAATGAAGTGTGGTAGTATAACCCATAAAACAGCACTTAAACTCAATTCTTCTCTTTGAAGATAGCATCTGGCATTGTAGCCCAGACTGGCCCTCAGACTCCTGGTCAACCTGCTACCTCAGTCCCAACAGAACTGGGATTTCAGGTGTGTGCCATTTCAGCAACAACTTTATCTACGGCATTCAAGACAAGGTAATTCCATGGTTGGGACACAAGCATGTTCCAATGGGACGTTAAATGACAGAAGAAAAAGTTGTTGTTTTATTATTATTATTATTATTATTAACCCTTACAGTTTTATTAGTGATCAAACCTCTTTGTGATGGTCAAACTTTTAAAATTTATTTTTATTAAATCTTTGAGATTTCCATACAATGTATTTTTATCATAGTCGCCTCCCATTCTTTCTCCCAAATCCTCTCAGATCCCCTCCTGCCCAGCTCTCAACTACATGTCATTTGTTTGGTTTGGTTTGGTTTGGTTTGGTTTTCAACAAAGTGAGATCAATACAGAAAGATACAGTTAGTCACCTGACTATGGGGAGCCTGGTCCCCATTTAATAAATTTACAATATAACCCGTACACCCAAGGCTCAGGAAACATTGTGGAAAAAAAAAGGGGGGGGGCAGAAAGGATTGTAAGAGCCAAAAGCCCAGGACATTTGTTGCTGGTCTCCTTTGTGAAGGAGAGAGACAGAGAACACTAAATAGGGAATGGCATAGTCAATCACAGCTATCTAACTTAGGTTATTAACTTAGCAGAACATAACCCAAATCCGACTTCTAAGTCTGTGCTTCCCAGGAAGAGACCAAGCGATACCTTCTAGTTCCAGAAGCATCCGGTAGTACAGACAAAGCTCAGCACTGAAGGTCAAGGCCTTCTGCATAGAGATGGGTTGCTAAGTCCCAGACCCCCTTCGTTAACACCCTAGAAACTATGGCTCTAAGAAGGCAGGGGACCCAGTCACTGGCATTTGAACCTTCAAAAGGGATGGGCTCCTAGTCTCATAATGTCAAAGTGTATCGGTTTTTCTAGTCACTCAGAACTACAGTCGGACCTTTCCTGTAAAGACAGATTTTCCTTTTAAACTGTATCATATGGGACCATATTTCTGGCTTTAGAGTATTGGCTAAAATTGGGTATTAGATGTATTGTATTTTATATAGCATGGTGGATTGTAATACATCAGAATCCATTAAGGAAGCTGGAGAGATGGCTCCGGTAGTGAAGCATTTGTCCTGCAGGTGTGAGGGCCTGAGCTTGGGGCTCTGGAATTCACACAAAAAGATAGACATGGTGGTTGTGCATGCGTATAATTCCAGGCATGGTGGGGTGACAGGCAGACTCCAGTGTCCAGGCCCAATATCAGCACAGAGGTGGATGTGACCATTAACACCTCCTTTCTCTCTAAAGGAACTGATGGCAGTCTGGCATGCAGCATTAGCATTCTCATATGCCAGTTGCTTAACAAGTATTCCTGCCTCTCCATCAATCACAAGACAACTGACCACCTGTAAAAGATGAGAAGCAAAGCCTTCACATGGCTCATCAGGCCCCTGTCTAATTTTAGAAAGTTTCTCTGTCTTTTTTCCAGAATCCGGTAACTTATGCCATGCATGTGTCCTCACTCCCAGAAAACCAAGGGGCTCCCTTCCATATGGGCAACACATCATCCCGGCTTCTCTATCCATTCCAGTCATCACTGGAGGATTTCGGGTGCTTGGGGGAGGGGAAGATGGCAGGATTCTCATCCTCAAGATGAACTGGCATTCTTACTTTTGATTTTCTTGGTCCTTTCTGACCTTGCACCAGAAAAAAAAAAAGCCCCCTTTTAACTTGTAAGATTTTTTTCCTTGTGTTTCATGATTTAGATCATATTCATGTAAAGAATCTGTGTCACAGCATTTCTGAATCCTCTGGCACGGGAATACTTCCTCCTTGTCTCTGGGCTTTCCCTGGATTCTCATCAACTTGATCCCATACTCCAGGATCTAGCGAGCCCTTTTCAGGAAACCAAGGGTTATATTGTGTTATTAAATCTCAACGTGTTTGCAGCTGGACTGTAGACGTTGCAGCGTCTCTCTTAGTTAGGAAATGATGTATCAGCTCAGGCTATAGGTCGCGTCTCCCTGTTTTTAGGCCCATGTTGATCCTTCCTTACTTCGTGCTGTGGGGGACCTCATGCCCTCTTAGGTTTCCATTCACCTGCATCAGGTGCCACTTGTCATCTTTCTCCAACCTATGCAGATCCCTGTCTGTGAGACCTGGGAACTGAGGACCAGAAAGAAGGGGGGGCGGGGGGGGGAGGGAGGAGCAACAGTATAATTCAGGGACAACCTTACCTGAGTTTCAGGGTACTTTTATACATGAATGCAACAAAGAAAGCAATGATCCATGGAAGGTTGCTTGACTTCAGAAAAACATGTCCATAGACATCAGTAAGCACATACTAGATGTTAACAGAGCAGCCCTCTCCCAGAACCTTCTCTCGACAGACAGATTTTAACATGATTGCCTGGCACCTACTATAGATTATATCTGAGAAAGCAGGAAATCGAGGCAGAAGGCCATACCCAGATTCAGGGAACACTGACCAGATTGGGTTCTATAGCTGTATTCTGACATCCAACAAAAATAAACATGTCTTATAAATCGAATGTGTTGCCACAGGAGGCACGAACTCACATCCAAGAACAATGCAGGGAACAAGATGCATTTGAGATAAAAGACCCTTGCCTTCCTACCTGGAGTTTCTCTCACAGTTCTCCAAGGCATTGTTCACCATGAGTCTTTCTTTTGACTGTGTTTCGACACTGGAAGCTCTTGGGCTAGCCTAGCCTACATGACAGGGTTCCAGGCGAATAAGACCCTGTTTTGAACAAAAGCTGCAAGGAGTTTAGGTGCCGACACTCAAGATTATCCCTTGACCTCCATTACACATACTCTACTTGCGTGTATCTGCACCCAACACGCAGGAAGATTCACATATGCACACATAAGCATGCACTGAATAAAGATTTCAGATGTAGGAAGAGGAAAAAAAATCGTAGCAAAGACCAAAAGCAAAAGTTAAAATCTAATAGTAAATGAAGTACCTTGAATCCTGAGTAATAGCATAAATACTTGGTTTGATGCTGTAAGGAAGTGGATATCCTTTGTTGCGTATCTTCTAGCTAGAATAATTATTCATCAGGTCCAAAAAAAAAACAAACAAAACAAAAAAAACTCTGCATCAATCAGAGATTAATGTTACCTACCCAACACTTGCAGTGATCTGACCATTAGGGAACCCTGGATTCACTCCATTTGTCAAAATGTGTGTCATCTGACTGGTCTTACGATTAGATATGCAGAAGACAATCTGATCATAAAAAAAGAGTTTTCAGTCCTTCTATATGTATTTACTCCATATGTTAGGTACAGTACTAAACACAGAGACTTGAGAATAAATGAAACAAGCATAGATGAGGCAAATTAGTATCATGACCAAGGTTACCCTTATAACCCAGAGAAAGGTGTCTGGCAATGCTGGGGTGCAATGCTTATCATTGTTTCTATTAATTGCAGAATTAAATGAATTTTGGCAATGAAGTTTCAGATAGCTTTCTTTCCCAGGCAATATTACTGAGGCAAACAACTCTCTATGAATT
Source organism: Cricetulus griseus (assembly GCF_003668045.3). NCBI lineage: Eukaryota > Metazoa > Chordata > Mammalia > Rodentia > Cricetidae > Cricetulus > Cricetulus griseus. The sequence continues at coordinate 11,053,869 of NC_048601.1, forward strand.
GCAGGATAATAAAATATTCACAGAAACTTGCAACTCTGCAGCTGAATAACAATTACACACTTGCTCCAAACAGGCAATTGGTTTCCAAACACATTAAACAAAGGCAATTTAGAAGGCTTCTTCTTCGTGCTGGCATCCTTGACGCTACTGAACATCCTGGGATTCTGGAGGGCTTCACGGAGGTAAGTGTGTGGGAAAAGGAACGATTTCTGACTCCGTGAAATATTGGTCTGAGACTCATGAGTGAGCCAACGGGTCCCATATGCCATGATGAGACAAATTAACATCCTGCAGAAATTTAATGGATTATTCTGAGCAAAAACTTCACTTTAGACTTTCCTTATCAACCAGTTCTCACAATAAATAAGTGCTTTATTCCATTATAAAGCATGACATGATGCCAGTGTGGTTTTCTTTATCCACTGTAGCACTGTTTTAAAGTTACAGGTAGCTATATGGGTAAGTCATTGCCATTGGAAAAAAATCATTAAACAAACATCTAAGAACTTAATGACCCTAGAGATTTGGGTTCCATTCAAACCTTTAAATCAGCAGTGGCCGTTTCAAGGTCAGTAGGTGAAAATCCATTAGAGCAGTGTTTCTCAACCTTCCTAATGCTGTGACCCTTTAATACAGTTCCTCACATTGTGGTGACCCCCAACCATAAAATTTTGTTGCTACTTCATAACTATAATGTTGCTACTGTTATGAATCATAATGTAAATATCTTATATACAGGATATCTGATATCTGACCCCCCAAGGCATCATAACCCGCTGTTTTAGAGACTCACCTAAGTTGTCAGAATAATGTAATATCATCTTCATTGTGCATAATCTCACTTGTCTTATAGTTAGAGTATGCAAAATACTGTCTAATCATGGACCTATTTTTCATCCATTCAATCCCTATTTGCTAAAAAAAACCTCCATGAATCAGGCACCTTTGTGTCATCTGCTATCCATCTATTCATTGATTGTCCCACCTGTCTCTTTCTGTCAGATTCTAGCTTAATCAAAGAGCAATTTACACATGTAAATTATGTCAGGATAAACCAGCCTCTGGCTTGTAGGGAGAGAACTCTGTAAAGGGCTAAGGCCCATGTGCACCACATCACAGGAACTCGAGTTTCATTGTCCTCACTTGCCTCTGTTTATTTACTGTAGACGTTTACCTATGAGACATCCCACTTGCCACCTCTTCCTTGCCCAAACCAGTCTTTCATTCTTCTATCAAACATCTTTTGGATCAGCATCCAGGTGACAGATGGCTGCAGCAAACAAGAAGTTTGCAGAGGCAAAAGTAAACAGATGTTCCATGTCATCTATAGCCCTGATCTCCCCCAGGTGATGGTCTGTTATGGGAGACACTGAAACCCTGCAAAGAGGGGTGGGAACCAGACCTGAACTTGAATAGCCCCTTTAGTATGAGCCACCCTCCAAAGCACACAAGACCTACCTCTCTCCTACAACCTGGAATTTCTCTCTAAATGCCAGGCTCTTAGAGCACAATGAAACAGTAAATCAGCGTCTCACAGGAAACTTCAACAAGGATTTGTAGCTTTGTAGGAAAACAGATTATGTCATGAAAACAGAAGCCAAAGACACGTGCTCTTTCCCTCCAGCCACTGTCTCCTACCCCAGAAGCTGAGCCCATTTGCCCACATGTACAGTCCAGTACCACCTTTCCATTCTTTATTTCATAGTGTTTTGGTAAGAATTTGCCTTTGGCTGGGTGGTGGTAGCTCACACCTTTAATCCCAGCACTTGGTAGGTAGAGGCAGGAGGATTTCTGAGTTTAAAGTCAGCCTGAACTGAAGTAAGTTCCAGGACACCCAGGGCTACACAGAGAAACCCTGTCTCAAAAACAAACAACAAAAAAAAAAGAAAAAGAAAAGAGAAAAAAAGGGAGGGAAGGGAAAGGAAAGAAAAGAAAAGAAAAGAAAAGAAAAGAAAAGAAAAGAAAAGAAAAGAAAAGAGAATTTGCCTTTGCCCTTCACAGAAGCAGCCTCCAGAGTCAGGGATGTCGTGATCTGTTCCAGTGTATGAGCAATGTAAACACCCACACACTCCTTAACCCAGCTAGGCCTTGGTTTCTTCACCTCCTACTGTGATGCAAGATTGTCTGAGGTTGAGTAACTACTCAAAAACGTTAGCAATGCTAAAGTGTCTACCAATTTGGCCTCTACAGCCCCTCTCTTCTGCTTCATTCTTCTCATGCTTATGCTCAGGTATGGTCTAGTTGGCCATGAGTGTGACAGAATCCAAGTAAGTCTTACTTGGGAATCACAATTTATCGGCTCATTGTGCATGCATGCATTCAGCCAATCTGTTAAGCATTGTTCCTGGCACTAAAGAGACAATGTTGAACCATGGAAACTCCATTAGTACAAAGGGGATGAGATTGCTGTCCAATCTAAAACATTTAAGTATCTGTGGTTATTGAGTGAGAGCTTGAGGTTGGTGAAAAGCAAGACGAATGAAAATGTCCAACACCAGAGATTACAGCAAAGACAAGGGATTATGCACCAAGGTGGGTTTGATTCATAAACAAGCGCAATTCTCTCCACACCTTATGTAAGCCATAAGGAAGTGTTTTACACCTGAATTTCAGTTTTCTAGTGTGTAAAATGGGAACAATCCCTCCTCCCAGAGTAGTACATTGGAGAAGCTATTGCAGAAAGGTAAGTTTCTCTGATGTTAGGGGTGGACAGTGGACATGTTTAAAATGTGGTCACAGATTCCTTTGACAATGGTCTCAGCACCAAATTCATGGTACATATGATCAATACAGTACAATTTACAGCACATCTGATGAGCCCTTGGAGTCCAAGCAGCCATGAAATCCACTGCCAATAAAATTTCAGGCTTCCTCTCACTGACAGTACAGAAAAGACTCACAGGTGGTTGTAAAACACCACCAACCTGCTGGTCATGATGGTGTGTGCTGCCCTGTAATCCCAGCATTTAGGAAGCCAAGGCAACAGGATTATCCTAGTTCAAACAAGCCTAAACTACATAGCAAGTCCCAGGCGTGCTTGGGCTACATGACAATACCTTGTCTCAATAATAAGACAGCCTATCTAAAGGTCCTTCTAGAAGCCTTACTATGTACTAAATAGAACTCTCCTGTCCTTGTACAAAGACTGCCTCTTAAATAATGACCCCTGAGGTGCCGTCATAAAGGGTAGGCAAGCACGGGAGGAAGCCTGTGATTTATCAAGTCATCTACATCTGCTCCTAAGGAGAGCTGGCTTTCTTTCTTTCTTTAGATATTGTAATCTAAATCATTTTAATGCCCAGAGCATCAGTGGAGGAAATCGTGAAACTCTTCTCTGGGAAAAGTCTCTGAAGTTTTATGGCAGTACACAGGAAACATCGTCAAGTATTGATCTTTGGGAGACAGCCCTATGAAACTGGACTTGACTCTGTCTTGTGAGCGCCACGATTCATTATTTTCTTCTTCAGTCGGACACTTTATACATTTTACTGGGAAAGTCAAAATAGAAGAAAGTGACGATGAATGATATCTATGTACTTTATTTACAAAGAACAGTTATGACCCTCTAATAAACTGTTACGCTTTTGTATTGATATGTTATGCTTTTGAACTAATTGATTTCAACTCTATGACCAGAAAATGATTATTTTCTATGTCAACATGGCAATCATATTATATAACCTTTACCATGGTTCAGCAATTGAAAGTGACATGCAATATTTACTTACAATCTTAATGTTGTTAGAAGCTAAGAAATACTTTATATTGTTATTTCTGTACATTCACTAAGTCTTTATTGTATTCTAGGTAGTATGACCATAGCTAAGTCTAGGCAGATAATAAATGTGTGTATAATTCTGCTATATTTGACCTTATTATTCCCCTAAAAAATATTTTGGTCTAGGAAATTTTTTTCTGAATTTCAAGACAATGTTACTAAAATGGAGGTAGTTTGGTTTGGTTGCATTTGGTCTTGTTAGGTTTGGGAGAAAGGTCTCATGCAGCCCGGGTTGGCCTCAAACTTAACTTATGCAGCTGAGGAAGACCAACGAACTGGGATTACAGGCCAGGCACCTCCATGCCAGGCTTCTATTATTATTGTTGTTGTTGTTGTTGTTGAATAAAATTAATGCCCTGTCCCTTTGTCTAAGTTTGTCTCAAGGCTTGCTTTTGAGCCTCCTGCTCCAGGTGACTCTTCCTTGCCCCCCCCCACTGCCTGTATTGATGAGCCTAACCTGAGTTCCTCCATACTGACACCCAGACCTTGAAGGTTTTCACAGCACCCTCCATCTACTTCCCCTTTGGGACTCTGCTTGATTGGGCCAGAGCATTTACCAGGTCCCTGTAAGTAACTGTGGCTGAGCCCCCCTGTTGCTGATGCAGCCAGTAAAGCTGTGGAATAAAAGATGGAGCCAACTTGACTGGGCTTCAGTGTGCGTTTTGAAATGCTCCTACAGCTGTAAAACACCAAGTGTTTTTCTTATTCCAGTTATTTGCTATTTGCTGGTTTGTTTGGAGGACTCCTTATGAAGACTAGCCGGTATATGCAGGAATTCCTCCCCACAACTTTTCAAATCCTTTATTTTGCATAAATCCCTGGCAAAGCGGTGTGGTGGTAGAGCCTGATGCTCTTACAACTTTCCTTGCTGGGAGAGGTTAAATGCCAAGCTTGCAGTTTTGGGCTTAATGAACACCCCAAAGGGTCCTCGTTAGCGCAGTATCTAGTGCATTGGTCTCATAATGAACACCCGGAAGATCAAGAAAGCTCCAAACGCCTCACCTTGGTGTAAACGAAAAGCCATAGCTGGCTCTTGCTGTTTGCAAAAGGCCTGGAGCGACTTTGGCCCTTCCCCACCTTCCCCCTTACCTCCTTAATTTCTACATTGTAACAGGAAAAAAGGGTGTTCATTGCGCTTTCACTCTTCCTTTGCCATGAAAGATCTGCAGAAATTAGAAAATTGACCCAAAGCAAGCAGTAGAAGAGTGGAGAACTCGCACATTGGCGTTGACACTTGTGATTAGCTAAATTGCAGTAACTACACAGGCTTCCATTCGGAACAGGGTGCATTCACGCAGCAGTTTCTTCTCTAGTGCCTGGCGACATTATCGCTGAGCACCTGGAATAGTTTAGGCATTAAGTGTAATTGGTTTTGCTTTACATAAATCTGGAGCTTTGTAAATAAGCGGAGCGTTTCAGCTTCTATATAACACCAATTAACTTAAAGGGATGCCTTGTTTGCAGAAGCCTGCTGCGTTCTGTACTGTATTTCTCCCATAATGTGCTCAATGGCAGCAGAGTCCTGTGTCTGCCCTGTTCCTTCGGCTCCAGCCACTTCCACCAAGGGTCTCCCAGCCACTCACTCACTGTGGGTCACAAAAGCTGAAGGACTCTAGTCTTCCCCCAAGAAACACCCTCAATGCTGGATTTCTGCTCAAGATTTGAGACTTGAAAGGAAGGCACTAGAAAGTGTTTTCTCTGACCCACAGAGCACATAGGTCTGACCCCATCTGGTTCAGTCCACAAGGGACAGGGACATCTCTTTCCTCCTTTTTCCCTTGGGATAATTTGGTGCAGCCCAAATTCAGACCTTGTGTCTGTACACAAGATTTTTTAAAATGTGTTCTTTAAAATGTGTATGAATGAAGTGATATATTATTTATAATTTACTAACACTTGACTAAGGATTCAGAAAAGCAAAGTCAGTCTCAAGCTATAGAGTTCGGCCAGTGGCGGTACACACCTTTAATCCTAGGACTCAGAATAAAGAGGTAGACGGATCTCTGTGAGCCCAAGGCCACCCAGATCTACACAAGAGTGAATCAGTCTAAAAGAGAATTGTAACTCACACCTTTCGTCCCAACATTAGGGAAGTATATAAGACAGAAGCAAGGTCTCAGAGAGAGATTCAGTCTCTAGCCACACTGAGGAGAGGCAGCAGTGGTGAAGTGCGACTTGGAGAAGAGCTTGTGCATGGATCAGCCTTTCAGCCTGAGGTAGAGGCAAGAGGCTAGCCCTTTCAGCCTGAGGTAGAGGCAAGAGGCTAGCCCTTTCAGCCTGAGGTAGAGGTAAGACGCTAGCCCTTTCAGCCTGAGGTAGAGGTAAGACGCTAGCCCTTTCAGCCTGAGGTAGAGGTAAGACGCTAGCCCTTTCAGCCTGAGGTAGAGGTAAGAGGCTAGCCCTTTCAGCCTGAGGTAGAGGTAAGAGGCTAGCCCTTTCAGCCTGAGGTAGAGGTAAGACGCTAGCCCTTTCAGCCTGAGGTAGAGGTAAGAGGCTAGCCCTTTCAGCCTGAGGTAGAGGTAAGACGCTAGCCCTTTCAGCCTGAGGTAGAGGTAAGAGGCTAGCCCTTTCAGCCTGAGGTAGAGGTAAGACGCTAGCCCTTTCAGCCTGAGGTAGAGGTAAGAGGCTAGCCCTTTCAGCCTGAGGTAGAGGTAAGACGCTAGCCCTTTCAGCCTGAGGTAGAGGTAAGAGGCTAGCCCTTTCAGCCTGAGGTAGAGGTAAGAGGCTAGCCCTTTCAGCCTTTGGTAGAGGTAAGACGCTAGCCCTTTCAGCCTGAGGTAGAGGTAAGACGCTAGCCCTTTCAGCCTGAGGTAGAGGTAAGACGCTAGCCCTTTCAGCCTGAGGTAGAGGTAAGACGCTAGCCCTTTCAGCCTGAGGTAGAGGTAAGAGGCTAGCCCTTTCAGCCTGAGGTAGAGGTAAGAGGCTAGCCCTTTCAGCCTGAGGTAGAGGTAAGACGCTAGCCCTTTCAGCCTGAGGTAGAGGTAAGACGCTAGCCCTTTCAGCCTGAGGTAGAGGTAAGACGCTAGCCCTTTCAGCCTGAGGTAGAGGTAAGAGGCTAGTAGAGACTGCTTTGCTTCTTTGACCTTCAGCTTGAAGCCTGAACCCCAATATTAGTAGTCTCTGGGTCATTTTTTTTTTCGTGTTACGTATGAACTTACCTGTAAAAACATTTTTATCATAGTGCCTTGTTTCTCAATGGGGAAAAAGGCAAACAAGAAACAAACAAAAATGAAATCATCTCTGAGATCTGGAAGCGGATAGATTTTCTCCCACGCTCTTTGGCCATTTCCCTTATTATCTCTCCACTCAGCTTTCTCCTTCGTCTGCGGTCTTCCCTCAATAATCTTGAGTTTAGCATCTAGCCCGTCATTGCCAACCTGGAATTCTTCGCTTTATAAAAGCACTTTGAAGAACTGTGGGGACTGGTGATTAAGTAAGCACACTTGCCGTGTACTTGCGAGGTCCTGAGTTTGACCTCCAGAACCCCAAGATCGTGTGGCACGACCGTACATGCCCAGCATTGATGAGCAGAGACAAGCGGATCCCAGGCGTCCCAGGTCCAGCCAGCACAGCCCAGTGAGCTTCAGAAACTGTCGCCAGGGAATAGGTGGGAAGACTGAAGACGCAGGTCACCCACTGCCCCCCTCGTGTTTCTGTGCAGATGCAATCACAAGCACACACCATACACACAGAGTTCTAAAGTGCTTTTGTCAGCTAACAGGGTGACGGGAGCGCCAAATAACAGCTCTTGATTCGAAAAGCTTCCTGTTAATATTGTGATTAACAAATTGAACCCCTGCTGAGAACGGCCAGGGTCTCTGGGTCTGAGAAAACCATCAGTGACGATGAGCTGCACAACAGCCAGATACCACCGCTTGTTCTTTTGCTGTGTGGGCGTTTCATACACGATCCACCAGACCGCAATAGACCCACTTGTTGTATATTGGGAAAGGGATCAAGGGAGGGGTAGGTGTTGGCCAACTGGGAGCAGAGATGGAAGGGGTAAGGAAGAGAAAAGAGATAAAGAGACAGAGAGAGGGGGCGGGGACAGGAGAGAGGGAGGAGACAGGAAAAGTCTGGTCTCCCCAGGGGAACAGCAGGAAAGAGAGGAGCAGGAAGGAGAAGAGAGCAGGAAGAGATGAGCAGGCAGAAAGACTGTTAAGTGGGCAGGGTCTTTCTCTTAAAGGGGTCCTTAGCACCTCCATGGAACCCTGGGCTGACCAAGGTACTGCCTGAGTGCATTCTTCCAGGTGTCAGGGGCAGGCCAGCATAATGCCTGCATCCTTGCACCACCCCCACCATAAGGAAAAAGCCGTCAGTGATGATGGGCCCTGCAGCAGCCGGATACCATCCCTACCACAAGGAAGGCCAGAATATGATTCCCAGTCTAAGACTTTTGAGGAAAGCCCTCAAATCAAACCAACAGCAGAGTGATGACAAAACACAGGTTTCCCCAGAGCAGTCTGGTAAAGAGCAAGGGAATTAAAGGAGTCGCCAGCAACAGCGACCTGTATCTATGTCACCCTTTGTAGTTTACAAGTCTCTGCTGCACGTTTCATTAAGACCAGCATTCTGGGATGGAGGTACATTATAGTGTCTCCATGGTGCAAATGAGAAATTGCAACACCAAGGCAGTAAGAGACTTACCAGGAGCTACAGGGCTTGGGAGACAGTTTACTCAGTACACTGCCTGTCACATAAGCCTGAGGACCTGAGTTTAGGTCCCCAGCACCTCAACATGTAAAAAGACAGTAAGACAGGTACTGCAGCACACATATATAAACTTGGTGCAGAGGACAGAGACACACTGAGTCCAGGAGACCACTGGCCACCCAGCCTTGCAGAATCATTGCGCCCTGGGCTCAGTGAATAACTGTTTCAAAAAATTAAGGTGGGGTGTTGTTGGGTTGTTTTTTGTTTTATTTTTTAAACTCTAGCCCCATGTTGGAACACCAAAACATTGTTATTGATTTCTTTTTACTCTTTACTCTTTTGGGGGCCAGCCAGCCAGCTCCCAAATAAACACCCAGGGAGGCTTTTTCTTTTGAATGCCTGGCCTTAGCTTGCCTTTTTTTCTTGCCAGTTTTTATTAACTTAAATTATCCTGTCTATCTTTTGTCTCTGGACTTCTACCTTTCTCTCTTTCTGTATATCTTTTCCTTCCTTCATTTCCCATGTCTGGTTGTGTGGCTGGTCCCTTTTCTCGATCCTTGATACTCTCTTCCCAGATTTCTCCTCCTCTTTTATTCTCTCTGCCTGCCATCCCCACCTATTTCTCTCTCCTGCCTCACTATAGATCATTTGGCTCTTTATTAGACCAGCAGGTGTTTTAGACAGGCAAAGAAACACAGCTTCACAGAGTTAAACACATGCAACATAAAAGAATGCAGCACATATTTGCATCATTAAAACAAATGTTCCCCCACGTAAACAAATGTAACACATCTTAAAATAATCTTCCACAAGAATGGACAGCAATCAAGCAAGTCTCCTGACATCAACCTTTGTCATCCATATGCATGACCTGTACACACATATACAAGCACAGATGCACCCACACATGTACAAGTACAACCCACGCATCCATGCACATATATGAATCAGTAGAAATAAACTTTAAGCAGAGTTGCAGAAGTATTAGTTTTCAGAGACAAGTCCTGAAAGTTACACTGTTATTCTCCAGGGCAATGGCTGCTTTCAGAAAGAACACTCTAGTTATCAGCAACATTGGATCAACGCACATGGATGAAGCACTCTCCATCATCAGGAGGGAACAAGGAGAGGAAAACCATGGCATGGATAGGGATCCTGACTAAACAGCTAGGATCTTCCTCCATTGGCACATGGATGGAGCCTGTGCTGCTCCCACGTGGACTCCTGATAGGAGGTACACCTCACTGAAAGATTCTTCCAACTGGCTACAGTGGGAGCAGGGATCTCACACTCAAAATTAGCTCCTTCGGTTCTTTCGTTTCTGTCATCAAAACTAGCCAGATGTTTGTACTACAAAGGGTTCTCAACTGCCTTTAAAAAGGCAGTTTGCAAGAAATAAATGTTCCCAAAGTCTGATCCATAGCAGTGACGATTCCTGTGCAATTTGCTGAGAGCACACAACACTCTTCCTTCTCTTGGTGTGCTAGTTCACTTAGCAATCAAAGTCACCACCGGTTTTTAGATAGTCTCAGGGGGGTTGACAAGAGATGAGAGCTGTTTCACATGGGTTCGAGGAACCACGCTCCAGTCCTCCAAAGAGCAGTATGTCTGTTCTTACTCCAGCCCCCAAAATCCTCTTCTTATTCCACATCATAGCCATGCTGGAAACACCTCTTGGCTCCAATTCCATCACTTGGATGCAAGTCAGGCGGTTCTCGGGCTTATGAAGCCACAAGTGGCCAAACTTAAATAAACACAGCAATGAGTCCACAGCCTATGACAAGTGTCTATTACCATGGTAACAGCAAGTCAGGAACACATTTAATGGCACTTAAGTGAAAAGCACTGCAACAATTCTATAATTCTACCACAGATAAAAGCTGGAGAAAAATGGACTCCATGGGAGGTAGGGATTTGGCTAAAACAAGGGGGCACCTCTTCCCATCCAAGATATTATAAAAGAAACACGCATGTCATCATGGCAGTTTGCACTTCCCCAGCAGGATCCATCATAGAAAAGTGAAGAAAAGAATAGGAAGACACACCGAATTCAACACAATGCAAGCATGTCTCTATCAGAAATGACAGAGAAGAGAAGACAGCCTTCAAACTTGAGAGCAGGTAGTGGTCATTCAGAAGTAGGCATTTTAGTTCGGACAGTATGCCCTGCACACAGTGGGTACCTTGATTGGTATGAATTGATGGTAGTCCCCTGAGCATGCCAGATGGCTTTTCTCTACTTCTCAAGCATTTCTTACATTAATTAAACCTTCCTGACCCAATTCAATGTGTCTCCAGAAACCAGACTTTTGCTCCCCCCCCCACAACTTGGGCTCTGCCTGATTTCACTGCTGCAGAGTGTGGTTGAGAAGCAGCAACAAGCAGCCGTGGTGAATGAACCGCTTTGCCGCAATTAGAAGTTCGCAGGGAATAAATTATCTTCCAGTTCAAGCTGTCCAGCAGTAATTCTCATTAATAATAACACTTCTACAACAGTCTGCTTCCCACAATGACAGGGAGTGCTAGAAACTTTAACATTATTCTTCAAGCCAGAGTCACATCCCAGACGGCTGGCCCAGATTGCCATATGCAGCAGAGAGGCAAGGTTTAGAAGAACAAAGACGGCCCTGGAGTTCGAAGACTAGGGAAGCAGGTGGAGAGAACTCAAAGGGGTTCTCTCCATCAAGATTTCTCTTCCAATTCATACTAAATCATTAGCTGATTTTCACCTTAGGGTGTTTATAAAGGGGATAGTTTCCCAAGGTCTCTCTTTTTCCTGAGTAGAAACAATTTCTTCACTGCAGCAGCTTCAAGCTGCCCGTGTGACCTTGAGGTTATAAAGGAGTGGTCCATGAAGGCAGGGATGATTGTGGAGATATATAAAGTTAGAGAGAGTAATGAAGAAACATTAAGATAGATGATAGATGGATGGCTTGATAGATATATGATGGATATAATGAGAGATAGATGATAGATAGATAGATAGATAGATAGATAGATAGATAGATAGATAGATAGATTGATAGATGATAGATGATGGATAGATAGATGATAGACAGATGATAGATAGATAGATAGATAGATAGATAGATAGATAGATAGATAGATAGATAGATAGATAGATAAATAGATAGATAAGAAGGAAGGAAGGAACAATGAATGGATGAGTCTCAGCCTACAGTTGACACTGGCTGTCCACTCGTGTACTCTGCCAGTGACACTCTTCATCTAATCTACAGATACAATTTCAAGTTTTGTGAGTGCTTAGGACCTGGGGTCCACAAACATTCCAAGAAAGAAATACTGCGGACAGAAAGCCTACTTTGCTTGTGCCCTAACTTAAAACCACACAGCATTCTTACCCTATAGTCTGTTTAGGGCAGCTATGGAGTGCCATCTCAACTCAAAGGAAGAGCAGTTAAGTTCCATCTCTTCCTGAAAAATAGCAAGATTCTTATGTTTCATTGGGTAATAAAACAGTTGCAGTGGGATTTTAGGCTTTGGGTTGAGTAACTCCCTTCTAGAGTGATATGTGGCAAGAGATCATTCTTTGTTGCCTAGTGTGGCCCAGAGAAGCAAAAAGTTTAGGCAGCACTCCTGTCCTGAATGAACAGAAGGGTGGAGACCAAAGCATTCCAGGCAAACCTAGGAAGGAGCACAAGCAAAACACACAAGTGTGATGCAAAGGTCGGTCTTAGTGTGGAAATGGCAGTTCATATGCTGTAACCAGTTACAAGTCTCCAGACCCAGTGTGAGACATTTGTGTTTCAGAAAGATCACTCAGTCAGAATTGTAATGGAGAATCTGACAGAAATTAGATAGCCATTGGAGAACCAAGTTAGGTAATTAGTGCAATGTAGACAACAATAAGGTCCCTGGCTAATGGTGTAAGACCTAGCATGGAGACAAGAAGAGACACACCAACCTGAGAATCAGGGGTCAGGTAATTGATGGAAAGTATGCATTTGGGCCTTACTTGTGCTAAATTGTTTCTTAAAACTTTTATAATAAATTTTTTACCCTGGAGTTAGTATTAACCTCACATTATATATCTTATCCTTGAAACACAGAGATGTCCAGCTACTTTTCCAAGGACAGCCATGACTCATAGAGTCCAGCACTGAAAGATGGCATACTCAATTATAAATACCACTGCTTGGATGTGGAGTTGACACAGGGAAAGAAGTCAAAGAGCATTACCAAGCCCCTGACTTAAGACACTCCATGACAATTGAAGCTGCTTAATTAGATAAACGTGGGAGGGTAGAGGGGTAGACATCACAAGAGAGCATTTTCATACAATGAATTTAAGGTGTCTGTAGGAAACGGAGTGATGACCTATGCCGTGAGAGTTACATAAAAATCTTTGTTTATATAAAAATCTTCAGTCATCAAGAATTCATATTTCAGGAGAATATTTAGGAACATCTGGCCATGTTTTTATCTTATAAATGAATAAATATAGACCTAAGGAGTTGATGTGGTTTGCCCAGAGTTAAGTACCAAGTATTTTACTTGGTAAACTTCAAAGATCTCTATCAGTCTAACCCAGTAAAACAAGTATTCCCAAAAGAGTTAGATTTGGGAAGAAGGAAAGAATCAATGCCAAATACTGGGTTTCATTTTTTTAATTTAGCTTAATTTCTAATAGACTTAGGAAAAATTTTATTACATGAATTGTATATCACTAAACACATACTCAGAGCCATCTAACTTCATAGGAACAGCACCGATTTTCTTCATAGACTTCTGGGATAAGCTGAGAGATCAGAAAGGATCTCAGCTTAAGAATCAGACAGGACCAGATATGACTAAGTCCCCAACTGGTCATAGCTGGGAAACCTTTGATGAACTATTTATCATTACAGAGATCCAACCTCCAGGTCTCCAAAACAGCAGGGATATATTCTGCATTATTTTAGCCCTTGGAAATATCTTAACATGCACTAAAGATCCCCAGACATGGGGTTATTCAATTCAAATTAGTCACCAGCTATTTTTATTCCCCCTCAGTTAGCAAATGTTTACTGGATTTCATCTCTGTTCCCAAGTAATTTGTGGGTATGTACCAATTATTTTTTTCTTATTGTTAAATCAGAAAAATTAAAAGTTTCTATTTTCCCATTTATGTTAATCCTAACAAAAATGTATCCAGTAATAACAATCACCTTGATATTAGACGCAAAATGCATCCAATTCTGGGGCTCGAAGAGATGAAGATGTAGAAATCTTGTTTATCAGAGCACAAAGTCCCTGTTGGTTCATCATAATAGCATTCTTAGCCCTATGGAATTTGGATTGTCTCCAGATAAACAATTAACTGGCCCTCTCTGCCTTCCTACTCATAATTAGATTATGGATGGAGTTAAGCATCCCACAGATACTAGCCATAAGACATCATTCATAAAATACCATGAAACAAATGAGGTCTTGATTATCTGTTAAATGCTTCCATGAGTTCTTCTTTAAGACAGTGAGAGCCTTCATAGAGTTAACTTATTTCCTTCTTTAATCAACAATTGTTAAATTCACCACAACCATCTTAATAAAAAGCAAACTGAAGTCTGCTTATTTCTATTGGTTTTGAGCTATATTCTTGTTTGGATGGAGAGAGGAGGTCCATGCTACACCTTCTGAGTCCAACCTTGGAAAAGGTACTTCTGAGAAAACACCAAATGGCAAACTCATTCCAAAGGCACCCATGGGCTGGGGAGATGGCTCGCCGTGTAATGCACTCTCTGTGCATGAATATGGACCTCACACCCAACTGCAGTCCAGTGCTGAAGAGGCAGAGAAGAGACAGTTCTGGACATTTACTGACTGACAAATTTAGACAATCAATGAACTCCAGATTTAGTGAGAGACACTGTATCGAAAAGTAAGATAGAGAATACTGAGGAAGACACCTGACAATAATTTCCAGTCCCAAAGCTTGTGTGGCAGGTACTTTACCCAGTGAGCCATTTCCTAGTCCAATAAAATTGACTTGAATGTGCTATAATTGATATCACTATGCTAGTAACATATGTGATTTGGGTTCTTGGCATGTATTTGTCCAGAATACAGTTTTAACATCCATTTGGAAGATCCAATGTCAAAACTTAGTCACAGGACATCAGACATACAAAACCAAAACAAACAAAAGAAAATACATGGTCTGGCAAGATATGCCCACCAGTGCAGTAGTGGCTCAGAAGTTATGAGAGTAAACAACCACATTCTGGTTGTATTTAAGACCTACTCCATAAGATGGAAACTGTGCCTGATTGTTAGGAGGGACAAGAAATTATGGCTGCATAGATCATAGACCTTAGGAGAGAAACTACTACTATTACTCTGCTAAATAGACTCCTAATGACTTCTTTTTCTATTCAAAGATTAGCATATCTCCTAGTCACCATTAAGGATGATTCGTTTTGTAATACTTGATGATTGATACAGAGACCCACAACTGTTCAAGGTGTAGAGAATAAGAGACTGTAGAGAGCTCAGTGCTAAATAATACTATATCGTATCCCCTCCTCATAAGGCTCCAGGATCATTGTGGAAGAGGGAGATGGCAGACTGTAAGAACCAAAAGTAGTGGAGAGACAGAAAAACTGTTTTCTATACACAATGGAACACTTGCACACATAATCTCATAGCGGTTGTGACAGCATACAAAAGACCTGCATATTGGAACTAGAAGAAACCATTCTGAGTGAAGTAACCCAGTCACAAAAAGACAAACGTGGTATGTACTCACTTATATGTGGATTTTAGACATGGAGTAAAGGATTACCAGCCTACAATCCACACTGCCAGAGAAGCTAGGAAACAAGGAGGACCCTAAGAGAGACATACATGGTCGCCTGGAGAAGGGGAAAGGGACAAGATCTCCTGAGCAAATTGGGAGCATGGGGGGGAGGGGAAAGGGAACTAGGAGAATGAAAAGGGGAGAAGAGGAGGGGTGAGGAAGACATGATGGGGCAGGGAGTTGAGTTCGGGAAAGAACAGAAGAGAGCAAGATAAGAGATAATATAATAGAGGGAGACATCATAGGTTTAAAGAGAAAAAGAGAAATCAGGCACTAGGGAAATGTCTGGAGAGCTACAAAGATGACACCAACTAATAATCTAAGCAACAGAGGAGAGGCTACCTTAAATGCCCTCTCCTGATAATGAGATTGATGACTAATTCATATGCCATCCTATAGCCTTCATCCAGCAGCTGGTGGGAGTAGAAGCAGACACCCACAGCTAAACCTTGAACTGAACTGAAATCCAAGTGCAGAGAAGGAGGACTGATGAGCAAAGGGGTCCACACCAAGCTGGTGAAACCCACAGAAACAGCTGATCTGAACAAGGGGAAGCTCTTGGTCCCCAGACTGATACCTGGGAAACCAGCATGGGACTGATCCAGGCCCCCTGAATGTGGTTGTCAGTAAGGAGACCTTGGAAATCTATGGGGCCTCTTGTAGTGGATCAGTACTTAGCGCTAACATTAGGAATGGACTTTAGGAGCCCATCCCACATGGAGGGATATTCCCTGAGCCTTGACACAAGGGGCTTGGCCTAGGCCCTATTCCAGAGAATGATAGACTTTGAAGACCCTCCCCCCATGGAAGGCCTCACTCTCCCTTGGGAGCAGAAAGGGTATGGGATAGGTAGGGTGTTAGTTGGGGGGGGGCAAGGGAGGAAGTGAGGGAAAGGGACCTCGGATTGACATGTAAAATAATATTCTTTCTAATTAAAATAAAAAAGACCTGCATAAGAACAAGCTGAACAAGATCTTAACTTGGATGAAGGAGGTAGTCATGAAGTCCCATCCTCAACTGAGGAACTATTGGTAACTGATAGCCTTGGGAGGGGAAGAAGAGCGAGAGAGACAGAGATGGAGAGAGAGAGACAGACACACACACACACACACACACAGAGAGAGAGAGAGAGAGAGAGAGAGAGAGAGAGAGAGAGAGAGAGAGAGAAAGAGAAAGATTTCTTCATGGATGTTGTCTCTGAGAGGCTACCATGTTCTGGTAGATTTCCCCACATTCAGACACATACTAGCAGCACTAAGTAGATTAGTATGTTTATAAATAATGTCACGTGGAATCTTGAGGGAAAGCTGGGGCAGGAGAGGAAGGAATGAGGGACACAGTTGGTCAAAACACATTTACGCATGTATGAATTTTTTAAAACATAAAAAATATAAACGCCAGGGAGAGAGTGTGATCCCCTATGTACTTAATTAGCTTAAATTGATAAGAATGTTTGAACAACTAGAACTAAGAAGCCTTCTCAATTCCTCATTTGGCAATTGTGACAAAAGTTACACAATTTCTATATTAATCTAGCTATTTGGATTGAAACAATGTTTGCTAGGAATAGAATATAGAAAACAGTAAGGAAGGAGAAAGGGAGGGAGGGAATGAGGGAGGGAGAGAGGGAAGGAGAGAGGGAGGGAGAGAGGGAGGGAGGGAGGGAGGGAGGGATAGAAGGAGGAGCTAGATGAACTCATCAGAATACAAGACATTTCCCTTCTGAAAGTTTGGTGCCTCTGTTCTCCTAAGCCCATGAAGAACAGAGCGAGGCAGGCATTAATGATTTCCCAACCATTCCTCATCTTCGCTGTGCTGGGTGTGCACTGGAGATTTCCTGCAGTGGTGAGTGAGGAGCACTCTTCCACTCAAAGTCACTTATGGTCACAGAGGAAGCTACACTGTGAGCAATGGGTTGTTAGTTATAAAACCAAAGTTTACATATGATTACCAACTTGATTATCTCCCAAGTTGTGCCAAAGCACTATCCCTGTGACTTAAATGTGTGTAAAAAATTGTTTTTAAGAAACTATCTGAAAATATATGTGCCATTTTAAAACCAGGTTACCTCCCTGACTTTTGGACTGTATACATGGCATTAAGCTGGGAGTCATGACACTTTACCCTAATTTGCTTTCTATGGCTGTGGTAAATACCATAACCAAAGCCAACTTGGGGAGGATAGGGTTTCTTTCAGCTTATAGCTTACAGTTCACCATGAAGGGAAGTCAGGGCAGGAACTCCAGGCAGGAAGCTGGAGGCGAGCCCTCGAACACAGGCCATGGAGGAATGCTGCTTTCTTGCTTGTTCCACTTTCCTTACTTGGCCTACTTTCTTTCTTAGAGCTGCACCACCTTTTGCAGAGTGAGCACTCCTGTACCAATCACCAAGGAAGAAAATACTCCACAGATTTGCCCACAGGTCACTCTCATGAAGACATTTTCTCAACTGAGGTTCCTTTTTTGCAGATGACTCTAGCTTGTGTCAAGTTGACACAAAACTAACCAGGACACACTTTCTTCTTAACCTCCTATGTCCTCATTTGCAAAGATGCAGCCAGTGGGGAAAAAAAAAAACAATAGCAGCATTATTCTGAGACAACTGAACTGGCAAAATCCAGAAAAAGATGGTCCCATTCATAAATGCCCAACTTGTCAGCTTTGATTCAATGCATCCTAACCATAGTAACTCAAAGAAATATAGCACAGGTGCTGATGGCAGGCTAATAAAGTATCTAGGAATACAAAGATGAGGGGGATAGAAAAGAAGTGTCCTTCAGCAAGAGGCTAGAGAGTAATGAAGCAGCCTGTCCAGTCCAACATGTGGGGGATAAGTACAGTTTGACTAAGCAAAGTGGGACCCGTGGCCACCTCCTTAAGTGACTGCATAACTCAGAAAATCTTCAGCAACCTCAGGAGTCACCGAGACAGAATCTCATCCTA
The DNA here is from genome assembly GCF_003668045.3 of Cricetulus griseus. NCBI lineage: Eukaryota > Metazoa > Chordata > Mammalia > Rodentia > Cricetidae > Cricetulus > Cricetulus griseus. The sequence goes on from NC_048601.1 coordinate 11,072,038, forward strand.
CTGTATATACTCTCAACAGCTATTTCGAGGAGTGAGAAGAGACTCTTTGTGAGACTTGGGCGGGGGAGTTCCAAAGGAGAAAAGCATACACTCAACTTCTGTCCTGGAACTCTGGGAAGGAGCGCCTACCAATCAACATGCTGCTTGGGATTTCTGGGGCTGAAAGACCAGAGTTTCTCCACGTTACAGAGACTCCTCTGAAGGTGTGGGGCACATGGACCCATCCTTCTTTCCTACCTTTTATAACACAGAATGTAGCTCTGAGAAAAGAAGGCTGAGGAAGGATGAGAATGGAGCGAGAACAAGAAGAGAACACGGGTGGCCCCGTGTAGGTGTGGGGTGGCCCCGTGTAGGTGTGGGGTGGCCCCGTGTAGTGTGGGGTGCCCGTGTAGGTGTGGGGTGGCCCCGTGTAGGTGTGGGGTGGCCCCGTGTAGGTGTGGGGTGGCCCCGTGTAGGTGTGGGGTGGCCCGTGTAGGTGTGGGGTGGCCCGTGTAGGTGTGGGGTGGCCCCGTGTAGGTGTGGGGTGGCCCGTGTAGGTGTGGGCGGTCAGAGGCTCAATAGTAGGAAGCAGTGTAGAGAAGAAGCCTCACAAATCTCAGACACCATGATAGAACAGGTAAGGACCAGGGGTTGGCCACCATCTCTGGTTTTCTATTCACATGAGACTGAGAATTCTCAAGCTTTATAGAAATAGTGGAAAAAAAAAAAACAAAAAAAAAAAAAAACCAGAACTGACTTAGATGGGGTCATTCACAGGTATGGGAAAATAGCACCTCTGGACTTGTGTTTAGCTGAACTGTGTTAAACAAGGTTACATCTTACATCCTACAACCAAGACGTTTGACAATCCTGTGTCGGGCATGCACACATACAAATGATTCCCTCCCCGACCTTGAGAAGGTGTTGGCAACGTTGCCATTGTTCAGACTTTCTTAAGCCTCCAACATCCACCAACTTTATAAAGCACATGAAAACAGTGATTGCATTAATTTATACCTGGACCTCCACTGTTGACTACTGATTTTACAATAAAAGAAGAGAGGTGGGAGTGGAGGAGGGAGAGAGGGAGGAAGAAACAAAGGAATAAAGGAAGGGAGAGAGATGGGAAGGAGAGGGGCACACGTGGACTTCTGTAACCCAGGCTTATGCCTTAGGCAGGTTACCTTCTGTGATTATCGATTGCCTTGAATTTCTGTAACTGGAGACACATCCATAAACATCTTAATTTAGATTACAGCATTTATGATAGAAGGTGAGAGGTGGGGGTGGGAGGAGGGAAGCAAGGGGAAGTGAAAAGATTCACCTGGATTGTGGCATTTTCCACTAAACAGGCACTCACTGGTCTCTTGAAATTTCCAAAATTCAACAGACAGATGTTCAGTAGCTCCAAGAATTAAAAGAACACACACACACACACACACACACACACACACACACACACACACACACACACACACACTTTAAGAAACGGTTATTGTGTTGTAATACATACATTGTTAAAGTGATGATCTTAAAAGGAAACATTTCTCTGGATGTATTTATATATTTGTAGGAAATAACAACTCAAAATACAGCCACATTACAGTCAGAGTGCTGATCCCACCTCATGTCTGAGTTAATTATCATTTCCTTTGGAGACTCTTGTCAATGTCTCTAGCTCCCACAGTGCCTTATATTTCTTCCAACTTTATTTATTTATTTAATCACTATTTATCTATTACTTCTTTTTAGTAGTGGTGGTTGGGGTGGGGGGCAGGCTTCCAGGAGTATATGGAGGGCAAAGGACAACTTTCAGGAATGGGTTTTCTCCTTCCACCTTATTTTAAAACCGTGTCTCTCCTTTGGTTTTTGCTGCTGTTTTTTTACACTCCAGTCTAGCTGGCTCTTGGGCTTCCAGGAAGTTCTTCTATCGCCAGTCCCTATGTAGCAGTGATGACAGATGCATGCCATTACAGTGAGCTTACATGTGGGCTCCAGGGTCAAACTCAGGTTGTTAGGCTTGCGTGGCAATTGCCTTTGCCTGCTGAACCATCTCATTGGCCCTATTTCTCTCTACTTGGATCAAGTCTCTCTCTCTCTCTCTCTCTCTCTCTCTCTCTCTCTCTCTCTCTCTCTCTCTCTCTCTCTCTCTCTCTCTCTCTCTGTGTGTGTGTGTGTGTGTGTGTGTGTGTGTGTGTGTGTGTGTATCTCTGTATCTCTCTTTCTGGTGTGTGTGTTTGTTTGTGTGTGTGTTATACATACATGTTCACATATGTGTGGAGGTATGCTTGCCAGTTGATGTCAGGTGTCTTCTAACACTCCTCAACTTATTACTTTGGTGATTTATTTTATTATCCCATATTTGTTTATCTGCATGTACAAATATGTATGTGTACACATTAAGTGCATGTGTGGATGCCCACAGAGGCCAAAAGAGGGCAACCCTAGATGTCCTAGAGTTAGCTGTAAGACCCCAAACATGGGTGCTAGAAACTGAGCTTCAATCCTGGAAAGCAGCAACTACTGTTCTTAACAACCGAGCCTTCCTTCCAACCCCCTGTTTTTGAGACAGGATCTCCTGCTGGTGAGCTTAGAGACTGTCTTCTCAGCTCAGCTGGTTGGTCAATGAGCCCCAGCATCTGTCTCTGCTCCCTCACTCAGCACTGGGGCTACAGATTTGTTCTACGACATCCACTTTACATAGATGCTGGGAATGTGAACTAAGATCCTCATGTTTGCACAGCGAGGCTCTTCCCCACTGAGCCACCTCTGTACCCAGGCAAGTCCTGTCAAAGAGGCCGCAACACTGGTATTATCACGCAAGAGAAACAGGGAAGATGAGAGGGTCTGGGTCTTACAGCCTGCCTCCCAAACATGTATCTTTGCATTTTCACAAGCGTTACTCTTAATCTCATTTTTCATTCCCATCTTGCAACTGTATGCCTTCCTATTGATCTTAGTTCTGCTGCTTGGAGACACCAATGAGAAATGCTGAGAACATTCAATAAATAAAAAATATCCATCCACCCAGTACGTGATTCCTGCTTAGAAAATTGTGCAAGCAAAATTGTGTTCTTTCTGCCGCCTGTTAGTTCTCAAGACCAAACTCTATGTCGTGCATGTGTAATTAACTCCTGGGATGGGCGGAGGTATTCTAAATTTCAAATCCCAAAGATTCTGAAGCCCATCATTGCCTTAGAGAAGTTGCCTTGTGTAATTATTGATTACCTCAGCTGCACTGTAATTGAAGTCACATCTCCAAGACCTCAGTTTAGATTGTAGCATTTGTGACTTCTTTTTTTCTTTGAGCGAGAAATGAATTCATTTGCATCAGTTACATCTTTTAGAAGTTCTTAACCAGGAAAAAAAAAAAAACTCTATAGCACTGACTTTGCTAGCTTAGACTTAGCCAGGCACCTTGATATACCGGTGCATATTTTATTCAAACAATCCTTTGTTTAAAAAATACACAAAGGCAGCCCAAGAGAAGAGTTTTTATCAAGCAGGCAAACCAACCCAGGGCTCAAAACTCCACCCTTCATCTCTGTCCTATGAGAAATGGGAGGTGAGCAGCAGGAAAATCAGAAAAGAATTTGTGCTCTGGTGGCTATAGCTTCTGGTTGTTTATTTCTTGACTCCCCCAAGCCCTAGTTTTATTCTCTGTGAGAATGAATGGGTGGGTACCTGATTCTCCACTAACACTTTCTGGGTCCATAGATGACATGTAGAGATAGGTTTTCACAAGCATCTGGTTCCACTCCCATGGTGAGGTCAGCCAGCTCCTAGAGCATTGTAGATAGTCTGTCCACTAGTGACAAAACACCAGAGTGGATCCTAAGAAATGGCACTGGGAATTGGTCTCCCTATTGTGAGCTCTAATTGATGAAATCCCCAAGCCAGCTTAATATGAATGTAGAATTCAACAAAGCTCTCACAGCACAGCCATGTTGCTCTAGGGCCACACAGACTTAGGGAAGTAAAACATATCCCATGTTTAATGATTGTGAGGAAAAGTGGAATTTATTAGTCCATAGCACTGGAAAATACTACTACAGGCTGCATCATATCCCTGTTAAAATTTATACATATTCATTCCTCAGTCACAGTGTTATTTTCTGTGATTCCAGTTACCTGTAGCCAACCATGACCCAAAAAATTTCAATGGAAATATCACAGAAATAAGTAATTAGTATATTTTAACTTGGGTGCCTTCCTGGGTAATGTGATGAGACTCCCTGTCATCCCACCTGCCCCTACATGGATCACTCCTTTGTCCAATGCGGCCACACTGTATAGGCTACCCTCCTGTTTGTCACGTTGTAGGTGCCTTGATTGTTAGAAAGTATATTATGTTAGAATGTTATTGTTAGATAGTATTGTTGAAATGTTCTTATTATATTGCTGTATCAAATTACTTGTGAGTGTGGAACTGGCATTTTATTTTAAAGCCATCTTTCTATACTGGGCACATTATAATGATGCTGGTGTTACACTGTGAGCTCTTCAAGCTTGGGATATTCTCTCTTGGCTCACAAGATTCATGAGGCCATTCTCTCGGAAGTGATATAAGCAATAAGCAATTGGTGGAACTGCCTGGAAGTTGTTCAAGAAACTCCAGTGATGTAGTCTGGATAAGTTACCGCCCCTGCTGAGGTGAGCTTCTCAGGGATGCAGTTGCATGAGTTGCTATTCTCCTGTAAGTGCCTGTCCTCACCGCTCTGTAGTCCCTTAACCAGACAAGAAAAACAAGATGCACAGGTGGCTTCAAATCCAACCTACTGCTTTCCCTAAAGAAAAGGAGACTTGGGCACACAAAGAGCTGTCAAACACACACACACACACACACACACACACACACACACACACACACACACACACACACAGCAGAACAACTGCATGAGAGGCAGTGAGAGCATAGCCATCTGCACACCAAAGAGGCTGCAGGGGAAACCAACCATGCAGGAACCTTCATCTTGGGCTGTCCCAGTTACAGTACTTTGAAAAATAAGTTTCTATTATTTAAGCCACACTGTCTGTGTGTGTGTGTCTGTGTGTGTGTGTGTGTGTGTGTGTGTTAGGTGGTAGTGATGTCATTGTTTTGAGAAAGCATATCAGGCATCCTATATGCGGCTGAGGCTGTCCTTGAACTTCTGATCTTCTCAAGTATTGAGGTTACAGGCACATACTACCATGTCTGGCTCTGCAGTGCCTATTTACACACCAGCATCAGAGCATGAAACTTAAATATCAAACATAAAATTCCCACAATTCAACATCTCATGTCTCATACACGTGTGTGTGTACATCTTTTACCATTCCTACCCAAACAACAGAACCCTTAGAAACACTCCCTCCACTGTTTTACTGTCATTCTTGATACATGACCATTCTACCAACACTCCAAACAAAATGTATTGGTAAGGAGAAGCTAAAAGCAACACCCACTATGGATTGTCCTTTCTCTTTCCTTCTGGGGCATCATTTTGAGTTGAATGATGGTTGACTAACACAGGGAACAGCATAAAGGACTAGACAGAGCTCTTCTGCTGTTCATGTTCCTCAGAACGTCACTGCTTTCTTTCTGTATTCAAAGCAAGCTCTGGTTCAGAAAAAAAAAAAAAAAGCCCAACACTGTAGTTCCAAGGACCTGTTTATGCAGCTGTAGACACAGCTGATTTGGTTTGTATTCACATTGTACACTACATCTGGACACTTTGTGGGTTCCACTGGAGTTCTGTGCCCGTGGGGCATCATGAAAGCCATATGCAAACAGTGGTGAGGAATGACAGACATTCTAACGTCTGCCCCTCTTTCCTATAGGATTCTCTTGAAAACCACCCAAGGTATTAAGATTTCCATCACAGCAGAAATAGCAAAACTGTATACCATTGTGTTAATAGGGCTTCGTGCAACTGCCCAAAACCAGTCCTGCTCCATGATGGGGTATTATGGGAAGCTTACAATAACCTTAGAATCAGCACCATCCCCTTCTTTGTGTTGCCTTGGGTCTCCTTTGTGATCAATTGGCAACTACATAAAACCATTGAGAATGAGCTGGGAGGAACTCCTTGCTCAGAAGTTCCAGTAATTGTCTCCATGTATCTTCTCAATTCACATAAAGTATGTGTTCATTTCTGGATCAAACACTGTAGTCAAAGCAAAGTAGCTTTCTAATTAGCCTTGACTCCGTGATAATGTATCCATCCAAAGCAGACAACTCCAAAGAAACATTGTACATGGGTAGAAATCTGGGAAGGAAGTAGCTCTCCAGGGAAATGATGACATAAAGTTACCAAAGGTAGAGTAGATGGGAACAAAAGTCAACTGTTTAGTCTGTTTTCAGAAGCCCTGGTGGGGGCTGGAAAAGCCATAGGACTTGTGTTGGTGACTTTTACGTGTAGGTTAAGATCACTGAATAATAGAGTCCACCTATGCCCTGACTCTTTTCCAAGAAGTTGTAATCTATGCAATAATTTTGCTACAAGATACTCCACTAGGATGTTTGGTGGGGAATATGTTCCCTGTTCCCTAGTTATTATCATCTGGAATTTACTACCAAGTCACCATCCTTGCCCCAAATAACTTCCGTGACCCTCTTTTAGATAAGAATGGATTTTGGTCACTGTACTGATCCAGTCACTGGCTTAGTGCTGTTGTGTTCAGAATTCCTGGGAAATCTCTCCTTTGTCTCACTTTCAAGGTCCTGGGTTGGACACAGAAGTGGTTATAAGAAGGAGGGTGGAGGTAAAGTATCCAAGGCAGAGGAGGAAGACTGGAAAGAGGGAAGCCCACTTATAGCTACACATCCTACTATACCAATTTGTTCTGGACCTGCTACTGCAAGAGCTTCCACCCTATTCCACCTATCACTCAAGGGTTCCTTACTCAGTCACAGGGTCGTCTTTTCCATTCTATGTGGAATGTCCATTGTTGTGCCATACTCTCAACACACATTCCCAAAAGCTCTACTCAAGAGACCCCCCCCCACGCACAATGGCTGCATATTCCTAGAATTCAGTCACAAACCACAGAAGCCATGCTTTCTACAGTTCCCACTGGAGCCTTTGAGATTCTCTACTCTGTATCTCTCAATTCACTGAGACCACACCTTTGTTTCCTGCCTTCTCAGTTTGCACTCTGTTTACATACAACCAGCAAAACCAAGTAGCCAGGTGCTCTCAGATTCTGTGGACGTGGTATTGGGAACAGGAAAAGATCTAATGGAGACCACTGTGTGTTCAAGATTATTTTAACCACCAGGCTGCTGTTAGGGCAAGCTTGGGTACCTAGTATTCTCTCCTCCAAGAACATCCTCTTCTGGAGGTCAAGTTCACTGGCTTGCTTTTTTGACCAGGGAGATGTCTGTGATGGCGCAAGCTTATGTGCAAACTCATAATTCACAGGCAGTGGATGAATTCTCATGATGAATTTGCCCAAGATATGGAGAGCTTGTGGGCTTCTTCAGGCCTGAGCAGGAACTAAGCCACAAACACAGAAAAGCTGTTCCTCACTGAGCCTCTTGTCAGGACACGTCACTTGGGATTGCATTAAGAGCCTCTGAGACAGCATTGGATGAGGTTCATAAGAATAGCATTAAATGTGAGCTTGGTGTCATCTTATTCTGCCCCTTCTTAGTGACTAGGGAGAAGCTTTGTTCAGCTACTGAATGGCAAGGCTGGTACTCTTAAGAATTCTTCCTTCTCTCTCTTTACAGAAAATTCTGAAGATCATCACAGCGAAGACTATTACCACTAGTATGGACTTGGTGGCTCTAATTTCTTCTGGATTATTGGGAGTTTACCTCACACAATCTTTACCAGTTGTTCTATACTCATATCAAGATTAGAGAGAAATTGTCAAAGCCCCATGAACTTTGATAGGCATCTGTTCCCCAGGTCTGCCTGACAAAGACTTCTCTGGGTGCATCTGATTCTCTGTAGCAAGTGTCACTTTCTCTCTTAGTCCTGCCTGCTTAGGCTCTCACCACATAATAGCTACTTTTTGTTTCGGTAATGAATTCCATGACCAAGAGTGGCTTTCAGAAGAAAGTTCCAGAGGGAGATTCCATAATTGTGTAGGCAGCGTGGGGAGCACGTGGAGGGGGAGTCTGTGATAGCAGAGGAGGCGTGGGAGCAGGTGGCCAAAGCAAGAAGCAGAGCCGATCACATCTCCAACCGTAAACATGAAGGAGAGAGAGTGAACTGGCCTTGGGGCAAGGCTACAAACCCTCAACCACTGGGCCGAGTGGCATACCTGGGGCCATACCTCCAGAAACCCTCACCCAGACAGCTTCACCAACCAGAGACCAGGTGCTCAAATATGTAAACTTATGAGAGCATTTCTCATTCAAAACCACACCCTCAAAACCAGAATAAAACTCCAGAAAGCTAATGAACTCACATCTGCTTAAACGGCACAGCTCTTTTTGGTGATGGTCTCACCTCTGAGTATAGCTCTCCAGGTTACTGCTCCCAGAAAAGGGAACAGTAATAATGGAGAAACTGAAGAAAAGTCAAGTGAGAGTCACTCACAAGGACACCTCCGGTGTACAACTGGAACACGTGTGATCTTGTCCCTGGGCTACCAGACAGACCTATATATTATTTAAAGAATAATGACGTTTCTGGCCCTATGATCTCTGTCTGTAATTAGGTGGAGATCAGATTCCCACTGAGAGGGGTGTCTGTGTGTGTATGTATGTGTGTGATGGCATTCAGCTCAAATCGTTCTCTAATTATTTATAGTAACCACAAAGCGTCCTTAAAGTTGACTTGCTAATGTCATTTAATTCTGCCCCTCTTCTTCATTCATGTGACTAAATGAGAGCCTATGAGACCAGTCCCTAGGTCACCGTCATGAGTGATTTAGTTGTCAGCTTTTCTGCTTAAGCTGCCTACCTGGATCGCAATTAGCGCTAATTATTGTAGGGACTTATCGCCCAAGTGAGGAAATGTCTCCCTTGATAAAAATCTACGCTACAGAAGAAGGAATTTAAATTTGCTGCTTCTGAACCTAACACCCAGACTGTGAGGGAGAACACTTGACCTTTAGGAGGGTAAATGTAAGAGACAACATGGAAGGAGGGTATTTCCAAACTACAAAGTCATGAAGGCCCAAAGCTCATCTTGGGGTGAGTCTCCTCCATGAGCAAACCGTGGTTCTGTTAGCAACAGGCATAGAATTGGTAAGAAGCCTTGGCTAGCTATTGTCAGATGCACAGCTCAGGGGAGAGGCTTCTGTCCCTGGGTCTGACACATCTCCCACCAAGTGCCTAGAGCCTCCAGAAATTCTCTAGCTGGATTACTCTGTAGACAGCGTGCAGGAAGACAATCAGAGGACATATATCAAGCTTCTTACCAATGCTGCAAGACTGTCTCAGTTGCACTGTTCTTCCGGGACTCTGTTTTCTCCACCAGCTGGGTTTCTCTGCCTCAGCACTGCAGGCATTCAGTCTGGATCCTCCCTGCTGTGGCTGGGTGGTGCACTATGGGATTTATAGCCGCCCTAGTTTCTATCAAGCAGGTATTATTCACACCACTAGATTGTGAGAACCAAAACTACCTCAGTACACTGTCAAATCTTCCCAGAGGAGTCGGGAACACGACCCTGAGGAGAGCACCACTCTTCTGGGGTACAGCAGGTTCATTTGAGAAAAGCCATGGATACACTGAGGATTTTTTTTTAACTTCTAGTGTCTGGGGATGTTGACAGAATTTGGTGGGGAATTTTGCTTTAGTCTGGCTATCCATGTGACCACCTACAGCTAAGTGTTTACCTCACAGACCCTGAAGGCCAAGAAAGTCAGTCTGGGTGTTCACTCCTTTATGTCAATGCCACTGGGTTTTGTTTTTATTTTCTGAGAAGCAAGACAGAGAAAAACAAGAACACTCTCTGGGAAGTGGGTGTTCAAGTACGGACACATTAGAGATATCACGCAGCAGCAGGACCTGTCTACCAGTGATCGGGCATGAGTTAAGGACCTCTGTTCTACTTTCTATTATGAGTGATTCCATCCTGCGCCTCTGTACCATCTGCAAATCCATGTTTGGAAGCAAAGCACTGAGACAGAGGTCACAATACTGGTGGTGACTTCGAACACTGACAGGTCACTGTACTGATACTGAGCTAGAGGTCACAGCAACAATTCTTACCTTGAGCCCTGATGAGGCAAACACCATTCTGACTCATTAAAAAACCTTGCCAATAATTCTATGTTCTAGGAATTATTATCATTTTACAAACAAGAAACACAAAAGTACTCAGAGACTAAGAAACTGCTAAAAGTGTCACAACATGGAGGGTTTGGGAAAACATAACAACAGCAACCAAAACTAGAGCTGTCATCTTTCCCTGCGATGCTGCTGTTCCTGGATGTACGCATGAGGAATGTAAGCTGTCTTGCAATAGAGGCATCCATATAATAAACCTTGTTTATTAGGGTGGTATTGACATATCTAAGCCGTGTGATCAGCCACGGTGTCCATCAGTGACTGAGTAGATAAACAAAATGTGGTGTACACACAAGTATACAATAAAGTATTATTTGACCCTAAAAGAGACAGAACTTTATAATTTCCAGAAAAAAAATGGATGGAATCAGAGATCATGATGTTAAGTGAAATAAGCCAGACTCCAAAGAGAAATATTCCAAATATTCCAGGTTTTCTCTTCTATCTGGAGTTTTCATTTAACAGCAAGGCATGAAAGAAGCAAGGAGCTACTTGGGGAGAAGGGAAGGACAATCAAACTTAGGAAGCCTATGCTCTCAGCACCTCTAAAGTCCTAAGCATGTGGGAGTCCACAGGCTGAAGCAAACCATAGGTGGTAGTCACCTGATGATGGCAGAAAGTTGTCATGATTCATCAAGATGACTGGATGCAGCATTTATATAGCTGTGCCTTGCCTGCTCCTCGCTTTCCTCGGCCCTGTTTCCTGCCCTATCACCCCTCCTCCCACAGGAAAAAGATGGTGCTGTTTCCTCTCAGCCTGATGACCACTCTTCTCCCACAGATACAAATGACTCAGCCATCATCTACTGCTGTTTCTCAGAGTTTGGTCCAAGAAACACCTAAATATGAATCATCAAAAGTACTTGTTAAAAATAATTATACTTTCCAACAGAAAGAACAGTGACAAATGCCTAAGGAGTTAGCTATGCCTGATCTTATGTTTGATTCGGGTACTGAAATCCCACACAATAGTCTATAAATGTGTGTAATCACTATGTGTTAGCTAAAACTAGGACTATTTCCCTACAAGGACCCATGGGTCCTACCAGAGACACCACTGAATACAAATGTCTAGGAAGGAAACCCAAAAACCTTGCTTTAAACCAACATCTTAAACTGTTGGTTCTTGGATTAGACAATCGGAGATTGGGAAGTGCTGATTCCAAATGCTTGGGTTTGCAGGTCAAGGCACGCATCGGAAAGAGAAGTCAGCATCGTTGGACTGTTCTGCGCCTATCATTTGTGCATTTGTCAGCCAACTTCTGAACAACAAACACCTGGATAACACTGACACGTGGGAGACAGTGTGGGTACGTGAAGGCAAACTTGGGGACACAAAGTGGGAAACCAGCGTTAGTCACAGAATTCTTAATTCCCTGTGGGTGATGTCCTCCACTGTTGGCATTTATAACACAAAAATACGCAATTGTATTGCAGACTTGGTTTCCTTAGGCCCGATGATCTTTTTAATATTTATACACCTACTTATTTTTAATTAGCATGGCCAGTAATAGATTTCATTATGGCATCTTATGTACATTTTATATGCATGGGCCATCACACTCTCCTCTCACCTTTCCCGCCTTGCCACTGCCATCCACCCTTCTTCCTCACCCTTGCTGGACTCCTATCTCCATCCCAAAACTTCCTCCTTGGCTTTCAGGTTGTGTGTATTCCATTACTCTCCCTTATTTATTTCATCTCTCCTTCCTTAGGGTCTCTTTCTCTCCTCTCACAGTTCCCTTTCTACTGTGATGACAAATGCCCCCCCACACACACACACACACACTACAGGGTCCACATTCGAGAAACAGTGCACGCATGCTGTATTTGTCTTCCTGGGTCTGGATTATTCTGCTTAGGATGATTTCCAGTTGCATCTCTTTCCCCCGAAATCATCATTATTCACCTGTCCTTACAGCTGATAACATCCCAGAGTATGTAGGAACCACATTTGCTTTATCCAATGGCCATAAAGGCAGCAGAGCCCATAATTTGCAGCATGCAGAACCTTGTGCAGTTACACGGCAGGTGGTCTCTTTTGATAAAATATGATCAATAAAAGCTTTCAATTAGATGTCCAAAACTAACTTACGAGAGTAAAGCCCTGGTCGTGAATTCTCACTGGACGATCTTCTTCAGCTATCAAATGTCTCAGCTGTTTGGAATCAACCAAGCCAGAGCTCATGGGATCTTTTGCATCCTGCTCATAGTTCATCCCAACCAGAAGTGTCTGGGTGAGCAATCATGCAGACTGACAATACTCCTGATAGCCATATATATAGACACGGATGCTGGTGTAGAGACTACACAAAACCAAAGCCAAGTCAACTTCCTCCATTGAGTAACACAAATAGGATCCTGGTAGTCTTCTTATGAGTCAGCAGAAAGGCTCTTGCAGCAGATGAGCCCTGGTTCTATTCTCCCATCAAGAGACTATGCAGGGGTCACTGGGGCTACTTACAGGGTCTGCTTTTCAGTTGCAAGCAAGTTTTACAGCATTCTCTAAATAGATATAAAATAGTTGGGGTGGAGGGAATGGAATTAGAGGACCAGACTTCCTTGGAGTCTGGTGGACTCTATTCAGGGAGGGTAAGATTCAGTTTCCTGTAGTCTCTGAGCGTTCCCTTCTCTCACTAAGGAGCAACCATGATAAATTCAGCTGCAGAGGTGCCTCTATCTGACTTCTACGCCGTGGGGTGATGGATGGCGTGAAGCTGCTCGGTCCCCGCATTGCACAAGCTCCAGCTACACGTCAGAAAAAGGAACTCACTTCATTTCCATTCCTTCTCTCCATAAATTCCAAGAATTAACTGAGTACCTACAGTACTTTCTTTTTAAAACAGTACCACTTCTCTGGTCTTTGGGGCTACTCTTTGGCCAGGCAGAGTGTAATTCTCCATGTTGGATATTCACAGAAGGGAAGCTAATACAGTTAAATAATTCTCATTAACTCTGACTAGATAATAAAATGGAAGTAGTATTAAATCCTTCCTTTTCCCATTTTAACCAGACCAAAGATCTTTTGAAGATTTAAGATCTTTTTCTAACTTTTCATTGCTTCCAAATCCTTACCCAACTTTTTTTTTTCCTCTAGCCACTGGGTCCCTGGTTCTTGTAATATCAAACATCATTTAAGCTTCTCAATAAATCTGAGGAACGTAGTATTATCCCATCTTGTCACCAAGGGCCTGGGCTTTAGAGACACGGCATGTTTGCCCAATGTCACAAAGCCACAGGACTTAACTATGGTCTGCTAACAATAGGCAGTGAGTGGTTGCACAGGAGCCAGCTGGTTAGGGCCTACTACAAAGAATGGATGACAGAACAAAATTCAGACCATGTAGCATGCTTAAGAATACCACATGTTCAGGTCTTGTATTCCCATGAGGTCTAAGAGTTTTTGGCATACTCAGAAAGGTCAGCATTCTTATTCTCCCGTGTTCTCACCATTCCCTACTGGCATGCTTCCCTTTGGAGCCTCAGAAAAACTGGGTGTTGAAACACATTATGAAAGCAAATACACAGTGACACTAGTGGACAAGACCCAACAAATCCCCTGATACACACACACACACACACACACACACACACACAGAGAGAGAGAGAGAGAGAGAGAGAGAGAGAGAGAGAGAGAGAGAGAGACCCTGAATTCAGCCTCTTCAGTCATTTGTTTCTAATCTATTCTGCTAGGTCAGGGCTAGGCAATGCTCCTGGCTGCATCCAGAACTCTTGCAGGATCCGGCTAAACAGTCCTTGGGAAAACGCCTTGTTTTTCTACCTGCCAGTTAGGAAATGGCAGGGCTGCATTAGAGGAGGAGTGGAGACATCCAGTGGCCATGTATGTTGGTAACAACTGAATTATCTGTAGAAAGATAGGATTTGGATAGAGTCTCCTACTGAAATGTCTAAGGAGGTTTCTGGCTCGGTCAGGAAACTGTTGTGGGATATCTGTACACTGTGTGACAGAGTATTGCTGGGACGGGTGTAATAAAAAGCTAGGCAGGAGGCATAAGAGGGACTTCTAGGCAGAGAGAGAGAAAGGAGATGAGTCTGGGCGTTAGCCCAAGGATGGGAGGAGACACGGAGGAAGCAGGATGGACCATACGTGACAGAACATAGATTAATAGAAATGGGTTAATTCAAGTTGTAAGAGCTGGTTAGAAACAAGCCTAGACCAAATCCGTGTCATGCTTTGTGAGCTGGCAGCTACAGGAAAAATCTGACTACAGGAAAGTGTTTTCCTCATGAGCTTGAGGATCCCAGTTCACGCGCCAAAACTGGCATAAAAGAGTCAGGTGTGGTGATATGCACTTCTGATCCCAGGGCTGTGGGGTTGGGGACAGGCATACCCTGGGATCCAGCCTAGGCTGCTTGGCAACTTCCAGGCCAATGAGAGACCCAATAAGAACACTACCTTTCTGAAAAAAGGAACAAAACAAACAAAATCCCAACATGGAGGCGCAGGCAGAATGACACGAGAAGCTGGCCTCTGGTCTCCATGTACACAAGAACATACATGCTTGTCACACGTGCACAGTTCCTGTTTCCGGTCATTTTGTTAAATATCGTAATGATGACCTTTGGGTGGCCAGAGTGCTTACATGTAGACTGTCACTGCCCAACCAGTGTATTTCCCGGACACTCTCACCTGTGAAGAGCTGGGCTCTGATTTTCTCCACTGCTCTAAATGATCACTGTATTAAAGTTATTTAGTGTTCTCCCAAAGTAATCTAAACATAATAGACTGTTGGACTCCTTCTATCTATATGCAGGGCCTTCCCAGGGTGCAGAATATACTAATACTAACGTGAATCTGCCTTGCAGGGGTACAGAGAAAAAGGAAAACGGTGGAGGATCAAGAGGGCCTACTGATTGCTGTACAGTTTGGAATTGTTTCCAGGGAGAAAGAGAGAGAGAGAGAGAGAGAGAGAGAGAGAGAGAGAGAGAGAGAGAGAGAGAGAGAGTAAACCCCCCAAAGTAGTAGTATTCAGAGTTGCTCAATAATGATGAGATAAAAGAATTTGCCCAGGGGAGAATTATGTATAAAGGTTCACCAAACAAAGTTTATTTATTATGATTATAATAATTCTTACCTGCATTCTAGAGATGGCCCAGAGTCAAGAGCACTGGCTGCTCTTCCAGAGGCCCTGGGATGAGTTCCCAGCACCCACATGGCAACTTATGACTGCCTATAACTCCAGTTCTAGGGGGATCCAAAACCCTCTTCTGGCCTCTGTTGGCACCAGGCATACACACAGTGAACAAACATAAATATAGGCACTTGCACACATTTATTCTTTTAATAGTCTATTATTAAAAGAATAAATAATTCATCTTGTCACCATATGGAAAAACTTTAAACTTAACAGGCAAATCTTTAGCTGAATGTGACAAGCAGACACTAAGTATAGGCTGAGCAGATCGAGAACAGGAGACCTCCAAGGGCTTAATGCTGGGAGGTGGACTGAAGTGTCTGCTCTCTGGGCTTCTAACTCAGGGTGGCCACCCTCAAGCAAGTCAGGAAGGCATGCACACTTCTTTGACACTTTCTCCACTGGGGCTGTCGTTTTGCTTTCTGTGGTCCCATCACAGAAAACTCAGACATATCCTGTGGGCCCACCAGACTTACCCAACCTTCCACAGATCAACCAACAGTTGGTACAGGCACATGTGTCCTGTAACATGGTAGGAATCAAAAGGGAAGTTGGTGAGTTTTTGAAATTCAAGGCTAAAACAAAGAGCTGATTCCCTTAATAGGAGATGTGTCTCCAGGCTAAAGTAACATGCAGGAGGGGCTAGGGAGACGGCTCTGTGGTCCAGACCACTCACTCTTCTTCTAGACGACTGGAGTTCAATTCTCAGCATTCACATGGTGGATCCCAACCATCAGTAGTTCCAGTCCCAGGGGATCCGATGTCCTTGGCTGCCCTCAGTGACGTGGTGCATAGACGTGTGTGCAGACAAAACACCCATACACCTACAACAGATGACTGCAAATGTAAAAGTAACAACCTGCAGTGTTGGGATTCCAGGCTGATGTCAGATGCCACTCGTCTCAGTGTTGTGAAGCCCATCACATAGACTCACCACTAAGAATAAAGCAGATCCAAAATATTTTACGTGGACCATAGTTATTTATGTCCAATTATTCAGTCTTATTTTAAGATATTTCCATGCTCTACAAATGCTAACGGAGATGAAAGCGGATATAGAGCTAGGTTCTGTCTGACCTTAGCTCTTTAAGAAGGTATTATATTTATTTCTTTTGTTGGGGGACACATTTGGGGAGGGTCAGAAGACAATTTGTAGGAGTTGGTTTTCTCCATCCACCATGTGGATCCCAAGGATAGAATTCAGGTCATTAGGCTTGGCAGGCAGCAAGAGACCACTGAGGCATCTCATGGGCCCCCTTTCACTCTTGTATTTTTGTTGCTTTTTAAGAAATTTTTTAACAATTTCATGTCTATATTGTGACCATATTCACCCCCTAGTCCACCCTCTTCTCCTCTCAGCTCTGCTGTCTTCTTCCCAATTCTTCCCCTTCCTTCTTCCATGCCTCTGCTATGTGTGCAGGTCTGCTGTGTGTTCATCATCCCAACAGTCATGTTAAATGATGAAGACAAAGAGCCTTCTGCTCCCATCTAGCCTCTGGCTCTTGTGGTCTTTGTGCTCCTTCTGGAAAGTCCCTTGGGCCCTGTGTTGACACAGATGTTCCATTCGGGGCCTGGGGACCCAACAGTCACTTATTCTCAGAGATCTGAATCCCAGTCCTGTCTGTCGCAAGTCCGTCTACATGAGCTTTTTCATTCTGCCATTGTCACCAACTCTTAGAGATTTGCTTGGAGATCGCACTTGATCTGCACTCATTTGCCCTCTTCTACTGGTGCCTGCTTGCCTTGAACACAAAGCTGGTGTAGACAGTGTAACAGGTAGAGACTTCTGTAGACTGCACTTCCTTGACACCCACTTTCCTGAAGCTTTGAACATGCTGAGAATGGGAGGTCAGTGTCCCAGCCCTCGTTCTCCAGCTCACACATCATCTGACCTTACATGAGTGGACACACATTCTGTGCTTAGCTTTCTGGTTCAGAAAATGAGTAGTTAGGTGGCTCGTAGAGGCCACCATCGTAAAACATTGGCTGGTCTCTTTCTCTGCCCGGGATTAATTGTTCTATCCGTACTGTATTATGGCTGTGCAAAAGTCAAGTCACCTCACACTTCCAGGTCTTTGTAAGAGATTTTCTCCTTCCAAAAGCAAGATCAACAGAGTTTCTTCCTAAGAAATGATTAAGAACATTTAGACTAGATTCGTGCAGCACAGAAATGTCCCCTGCTGTATCTCCCTCTACACGCACCCCAAAGCCTTATTACATCACCCACATCCTGGGACAGGTCAAAGAGGCGAGAAACGAGAAGCCAGGAATCCCAAAACCTCACTTTCTGGTATAAACACCAATTCTTTTTTAAGAAAGTAAGGTGGGGGTGGGGGGGGGAGAAGTTGCAGCTGATACTGCTTCTCAACAGTTTGCCGTGGCACGAATTGGAAGGTCTGTCTTCTTCCTTGCCTGCCAACCCAGGGAGAGGAGAAAGACCCAGGCAGTGAGGGCTGAGGCAAGAGTTTGCCTTCCTCTTCTGAAACACAGCCTTTGCATTTCTTGCCTGAAGTTTAACTTGATTATGCATTCATTAAAGAGGAGTGATGGCGATGATTAAACAAAAACATCTTTAAAATGCAGAGTTCATTTCAGCCCATTTGGTTTTGTTACACACAAATTGGATTTGCATGGCATCCCGCACAGCAGGTACTCCACTTGAAATCAAAGACAGATGCTTTTACGGGATTAAAAAGAAAACCGAGGGGGAGGGGGCGAGGGCTAGAGATTGAGATATTTTGCATTTCGGTAATAACGGTCCAGAATGAAATAGTGAATGTCTTGCTGCATTATCCATATAAGTGTTTGGGCTATAATTAAAAGGAAACAAGAATTCCCATCATAACTTGAATAATTGTCAAAGAGGAACATTTAATTTGCAGGGGGAAAAATGATTTCTCCCATAAATGTCTAATAATACCTTAGCATATTTGAAATTTAATCATAAGTGGCTTAGAATTAAACCGTGTGAATTATTACTGAAACATTTCAAGTGGTGACATTAAATGCTTTGTTTGAAATTAGCCATTAATTCAAAGTCTCCTCGCGAGCTGCTGTGAGAATCTAACCCCTTGTCTGTAAACAGGGGTTCCAGGATCTCCCACTAGATAATTAATCTTCATATCTCTGGCAGAGTCACATTGCTAGCTATTTGCTCAGATTCCTTTAGTTCGATACTCTGGATGCTACAGTTTTATGGTTGATATGATCTGCTGTCTTAAATATTTCCTGCACATTTGTCAGCTTATTGGACATCTGTTAATATTATTCAAGAAAAAGGAAGACCAGACCAAAAGTCAGACCTGCCAATCACCTCCCAATTAGGTCCATTTATATGATGTCTTCAAGTGTGCCAGACTCTAGGGCAGTTCCATTAGTGTTCTGCATGTGCCCAATGCCCTTACCCAACAGAAAATTGGTTCTATCAGTGGTTACAGTTATTGGCCTCTCTCTGTAGCTATGCCCCTGTCATATGGATTTGTCAACTTAAGAAAAGGTGGAGTCTATTTCTTCAGCTCACGAATCTAGGCTTGCTTTGAACAGTGGAGTTTGGTGAAAGGTATGACAACATGTGGATTCTAAGTCGTCTCTGGAGGCCTCGTTCCATTCCATGGCCCATGGCCCTCATTCTATGTCCTACATCTTACATTCTCTGTCGCAACCCCATTTCCTACGTGCCATACCCCACGTTCCATGTCTCACACCCCACACCACACCCACACCACACCCCACACATCGCATACTCCACATTCCACACTCAGCTCATTCTCTTGAGCTCCTAGCTCTGCAATGGAAACAGTGCCAGGCGAGCGGGAGAGAGCTGCCATACCAAGCCACAACTCCCACTAACACCTCACTTTCCCAGAGAAGCCAATTTGCCCAGCCAAGGTGTAGCTGACCACAACCAAGTATAGAGAACTGCCAGGCTGAGTCAAACACATGAAAAAAATAATTAATTTGATATAATACAAAATTAAATTAAGGTTTCATCTCACTCCATTCAGAATGGCCATTAGCTATGAAACAAACAACAACAAAATGCTGATGAGGATATGGGTGAAAAGAGAGCTCCTATTACCGTCAGAGGGAATAGAGGCTGGTACAGATATTATGGAAACCACTATGGCAACACCTAAAATTGAACTACCACATGACTCTGCAGAAGCTACACAAGTGTGCTCCAGAGATACCTGCTCATCCATGTTTGTTATGGGACTGTCCATAATAGCCCACTTATAGAATCAGCCTAGAGGCCAATCTACAAAAGAGTGGACAAAGAAAATGTGACAAATAAGAACAAAATAAGGACAGATGCAACATGAAATCATCATGTTAAGCAAAATTAAAGGAACTCAGAAAGACAAATAATAATTTTCTTTCATATGCAGAATCTACTTCTACTGCTACTATACACATGCACACACACACACACACACACACACACACACACACACACACACACACACACACACACGAAGACAGAGTATTTGGGAAGAGAAAAAGAGACCAGACCAATTGTAGTGGAGTAGAGACAAGAGAGGGAAATGGGGGGGACATGACTGCAGTATTATATATATGTATGTATGTATATCATAGTGACACCTATCATTCTGTTCTTTGAATACATGATAAGAATTAGGGGGCATTAATTTGGGAAGAAGTTTGATACACAGAAGGGAAGGGAAAGTTACATATGTACACACACACACACACACACACACACACACACACACATTTGATTTGGACTTTTGGTGACAAATATTTTTCTATCATTCCTACACACATGATTATTGATGATTACAAAGTGGAATCAGAGATACGTTAATAACAGTAGTTTATTAGGGGAAAATACTCACGAAAGGGAACCGGTGACCACGTTTGCACCTGAGCAGGACAGACCCAGAAATGCTTCCCAATCAGCTCAGCCAAGCAGGAGAGGGCCACATGCTCACCTCCCTGCTTCTTAAACCCCTGTTACCAAACTGTGACCACTCCCAACCGGACATGGTCTGTGGTACCTCTAATCAGGGTTTCTCCCTACACATGATCTCAGATATCTGTGGATGGATAGCTGCTGAGAAGAGATTTACTCACCTCTTTCTGGCTGTTATCTGATGTGTTCTCATGAACTCTCCCATCACGGGCCCACAAACATGCTCTATTCTGTGGTAGGATGCTTAGGAGCAAGCCAGATGTTACTTTCTACCTGTCTTCTGAGTTTGCCTCACATGAGAGACAACCCAAGACTGGACAAGGGGCTTGATAAAAGTAAAATCAGCTAATCTTCAAGCCATTTCACTGAACTAAAAAGTTCATCTGAAATTGAATCTAGATGAAATATACCAGTTGAAAATCTAAACAAAGGCAAATGTGTGGTCACCAAACATGCGAAGGAGCATACATCCCACGACACGGAACCTCCTCAAATATCAAAGCAGACAAAGCTTTGAGATCATGTTGACCTTCCCTCACTTCTCACAGAGATCTCTATTCCAGTCCTTCTGAATGGTGCATTGTAATTGATGGATGAGCCCTTACTAATTCCTTCACCCCATCTTAGGCTTCATTACTGTATGAGTTCTCCAAAATTCCCTTCAGATGAGTAGCGTGAAGCTGAGGAAGTTGACCTCTAAGAGTCTAAGCACCATCTGTAGACACTGAGCTAGCTCACGGCAGAGACAGAATTCAAACTCTAGAATCTTCTCTCCAGACTTTGTTATGGTTTCTCATCATTAGCATGTAAAAACATCCACTGGGGGTGAGGGGTGAGCGCCTGTGTGATGGTGTGAGATGCCTCCTGCCTTAGAAGTACTCCTACGAGAGGGAAAATATTTGACAACCTGTGTAACGTCACAGCTCCTGCCCAACGCCCATGATTCCTACAGAATGCATTTGTTTTCAGCTTTTAGAACTGCAAAGAAAAATGGTTTTCTCACACCCACAGAACTTCAGAGTTGCCATCTTTCTCTTTCCCTTGATTTTCATTTTTCATCAGAAGTGGCTTTCTTGTTCGTCACTAACCTGGTTAGAATCGTTTTACAAGTTCAGCCTCTCACCATGGAGACCAGCCATCTTTGCAGGCTAAGATATAAGTTTTTAATGTGTAACTAGTTTGTAGGGTAGTTGGTGTATTAGTTAATTTTTGATTGAAAAAAATTATATAATATATTCTGATCATACTTTTCCCCTCCCCTGACTCCTCCCATATCTCCCCCAGCCAACTCCACTCCATCTCTCTCTTTCTCTTTGAAAAGGCAAACAAAAAAATAAAGAAACACACAAAGAACCTGCAAAAATGAATACCAAAATACACAAGCAAAAATGAGACATAAAACACCCAAACAAAGCAACATGACACAGAGGAGCATACAAAAAATACCACTGAATTCATTTTGTGTAGGGAACTACTCCTGGGCATGGAACCTACTCAAAAGTGTTAATATACCTATTGAGACTCTGTTGGAGAAAAGAAATTGTTTCATTGACAGCAAGTGTCAGTTGCAGATATCTTCTTGATTAACAGTGGGAACCTGTGTCCTCTTAGTTTTCTATTGTGGTAATTATATAGCATGATCAAGGCATCTTATAAAAGAAAGTGTTTTAATTTGTATTACCATTTCAGAAAGCTAGAGTCCAGATAGCAGAGAAAATGAACAGCTGACAGTTCACATCATCACATATATCTTTCTTGTGTTTTATACACACAATCTTAGACTACCAGCAATCTCTTGAATTAGCCCAATATTTATTTAAGTTTACTTTATAAAAACTTGGCATTTGAATATCTCTTCACTTTCAAGTAATCTCACCAAAATTGAACTGGTGAGCTCTCTCTCTCTCTCTCTCTCTCTCTCTCTCTCTCTCATATGTGAGAAAGGGGGGAGGGAGAGGGAGAGAGAAAGAGGAGGCAGTATATTTCTTTCCTCACCTGAATTTTTTAGTTGTGAAATGGCTTTTATTTGTCTGATCTTTAAATCTTGGTATAAACCTTAAAACCAATTTACTATATTCTGTAAAATCACTTTCACAGTAAGATTTCCATGTCTTTATCTCTCATCTAGTCAGATCAACTTGTGAAAAAAAAAAATGCTACTAACTCTATTCATTATTTCTACCTATGAACTTACATATTTTCCAAATGTTTAGTTTTATTTTTACTTCTCTTACTGAGAGTAGTTAGTTTTCAGTAAACAGGTGTTTCCTCTGCTTCAGTAAACTTGTGCCTATATGCCAGGAAAACAATTAACTTCACTTTTCAATGGAGAGAAAGGAGATGACCATAGAGATTGTCAGTCTTCCAAACTCACAGAGAGCATTAGACCAGGTTTGTAGCCCATAACTGATGGGAAACAAACCTCATGTTCCTGCCATGTCATTTCAGACTCTGTTCTCAGAGCAAAGATGGCAAAGAGAGTTGAGCCAGCCCCTGCTCACTCACCAAAGCAGCTTTTCCTAACTTACGTGCTCACTCTCCTAGATAACCTGATATCACCATCAGAAGAACATGGACCCAGAGTTTCAGAGAGTCAACTGTTCTTAAACAGTACTGAATTTCTGTGTCAAAAGTGGGGGCACCTATAGTATGGTTGGGAGGGACACCAAACTATGGCCAATGTCTACTGAACTCACTTTGAAACTCTCGCCTGCTGTATCCTAACATTTGGGTCAGGGGAGAAAAGGCTTGGCGTGCACAGTCCTTCATGCCCACTCTCCTAGCGTTCTTGTATGGCAGTATGGCACTGTCTTCATGATGAAATTGAGGCTGGAAAAGGTGACAGAAGAGTTCCAGCATCATCCAAACAAAGTTGTAAAGCAGAATTGTTGACTCTGGGACCTATGATCTTTCACACTCAGAGTTCTGCTTATGGAAATAATTTTTATATGGCTACCTCATCAAAACATGGTCAAATGTTTACTCAATGGACAGCACTGAGTATCTATGTTACTAGTACTTTCACTTATAGAGAGCTAAGCCTCCCACCAGGAAGATCTTCACAGCCTAGCAGGAGTATTCTGTGAACACAGAAGCAATGTCTTGTGTAGCATTGAATTTCTAACTGTGGACAATATTCATTTACAGAGCCTCAATGGCATGAACAAATACATTAAAACTTAAAATACCTTGCAAGGTGACGTTCCTGTGATGAGGAATTGTCCTGGAAAAGCACAAGGTGCTCCATAAACTTCAAATGCTATAACTTTATTCCATTTCAAGCAGAACTTTAATTTCAATTAGAATGACACGGTAAGTTCTTACATAATAACATCCTTGTTATTTTATCCTATTTCTCGTTGTCTCCTTCACACTCAGCAAACCATCAGTAGGAAGACTGAAGTCCCTGTTTGAAGAGTTCTTTCATTCCTTAATATGACCTCGCTGCCATCTCAATCCACCCACACTCTGCTACTGCCAAAACCCCCATATGGAAGGGGCGGGGCTATCCTGAGGGGGTGGGGCCATCTGGAGGCCCTGGCAGGCAGCCTTCTGTGGCAAGTACTTCACTCCATTGCAGATATCTGCAGAAACGTCTTCCCGCTCCTCAGATCAGTGTTAGCTAATAGTTTACTTATTAAAACTTTTCAAGACCTCAAAATAAAACTCAAGTTTTAAAGCCAAATTTCTCTCTAAAAAACAATCAAACGATCATCCCTGCGGAGTGTGGAGAGATGGCTCAGCAGTTAAGAGCATTTGCTGTTCATGCAGAGGACCTGAATCCGTTCTGTTTCAAATACTCATATCAGATGACTCACAGCCATCTGGAATTTCAGTTCCAGGAGATCCGATGGCATCTTTCAGCCTCCATGGGCACCAGGTATACACATTGCATGCATGCCTAAATGCAGGCACTCATGCATATACATAAAATAAATGACTTTAAAACTAAGTATTGTTTCTTTATATTAATCAAGGCATCTACGAACTTACTTAAATGTCTTTCTCTGAAGTCTTGAATCAGCAGGTAAAACCCCAGGACAGTGTTTAATTTAGGAAAACACAAGCTAACTTGGGAGAATCCGTTAGACTGACAATGTCCTGTGTTTCAATTGGTGGAGATGGTTGCCCAACACAAGTTTCTCTGTGAGACGGCTCTGTGTTCAGACACTGCTGTGTGGCTGGGTTTCTTGAGTACATTCCACAAAAAGTCATCAAACTTGGGATTTCTTATAAGATGACTTCCCTTAGTTACAAAAGTCAAAACTGCTTGATGTCATAGCTTAAATAACAGATGGCCTTTGTTCCAAGTTCACTTCTTTGTGTGGTAAATCTGCTTGCTGTTGTGTGGGATATTTATGTGTACACACTCAGAGGTTCCAGATTTTATGAGGGCCTGATGACCAATAGCCTGCTAGAGAAAGAAGCACATGTCTTAGTAACTCCACATGTGACATGGTCACTGTGGTGCTTGGAGTGACCTATGACCTATGACCTATGACCTATGACCTATGACCCAGATCCTTGGAAAGCCAAAGCTTTTCTGTTTTAGCTCTTGTTTGGAGTGTTTGCTGGGTTAACATGGATAGGCATTTGGATTTCCCTCAGTGGATGGACAACACCAGAAACAATAGTTGACTCTCAAAATTAAGTTTCAAAAGGCTAAGTAGACTTTATTTTTAAAAATATTTTGGGGGAGGTGAAGGATAATAGTAAATCTTGAAATTGAATATTATATAAATGCGATAATATAAGAGTCATTGTTTAATTGTGCAATGCTTATGTATTATTTCTATGTGTGGGTGCCTATGTGGTGTCTATACTTACATATGCAAGTGTGTGCAACTGTGAGTGTAAATTCAAGACATCAGCTATCTTCATTACATTGTCTGTCTTGGGGCAGGGCCTCTGACTAAACCAGAAGCTTGTCTAAACTTCTGTTAGGTCAGCAGGCCATGGCTTTTTGGGATCCCCATCTCTGCCCCCTAATACTGGGACAGGTGCACACAGCCATGCTAAGTTTCTCATGTGGCTGATAGGTTTGCAATCCCAGGTCTCATGTTTTACTGAGCCACGTTCCAGTCCCCAACACATTATTCTTTATGTAAATTCTAAAAGCCATCTTTTCAAGAGATTATTTTCCAATATCAAGGGAAGTTTCTTCCAAAAACTTTATAGTAAATAATAATTCCAGGCTATGCTGTTCAGGGAATTAATTTTTATGGTGAAATCAGTCATGGTGGGGAAAGGGCTTACAAAGAAGTTACAAAATTTCGAGGAGAAATGTTCAGTGGGAAGAATTCCACCCGTGTGGGCCGGAGCTGTATGACAGCGGTTCCTCCTGATGGCCTCCTGTCAAGGCATAGTTGCAGAAACATAACTGACACATCTCTTCTAAGCCCCTACTTGGCTGCCTTAGCCAACTGTCGCTGCTAAATGACTTAATCTTTGCTAAACTTCCATGCAGGAAAAGCAGAGTCGTTGAAATGCACCCACGTACAGACCCAAGACTCTAATGAGATCATTTGACATTCTGATTGATACACACTCTACACTGTGTTTTGACTTGCCTGCCACTCTTGATAGGGTGTCTTCCCAGTCTGAGGGGTTCAAATGTGATCCTTATTTCACAATGCAGCCTAACTCTGAGAATGGGGGGAAAGGAAGGTGCTAATTGAAGTTATTTGTTACAAGGTAAATTTTTAATCACACTATATACATACTTTTTTTTTCTTAGAGAAAAGAATTGGTTAAGAGGACAGAGGGGCATAAATATTTAATGTGATCTCCTAAAAATAAAGGAATTGCGTGGGTTCCTTCATGAATGTGTATTTATATACCTTAGGTGGAGGGAATGTATGCATGAGCATTGAAATTCAAGACACCACTAGTTACAACCTCTGCCCAAGTCCCTTGTAGATAAGCCACTTCCACTTTAAGACACTGGGAACTTTCTTACTGGGATTTCGGATCGGTTTGGATTTTATGGTAAACCCACGCTCCCCAAAAGCATTAGTGTGTCAATTCTTCTCTGCCTGAATGCTGATGTTTTCCAGAAACCTGAATAGCCTTTGGTGCGCAGGGGTGGGAATGAGAGTGAACTGAGAGAGCCCCCACTAGACCACAGCGCCAGATCAGGTAAATCCCATTATAACATTTACAGGGGAGATGGGCAGAAAGGTCCCCCATCTGCATCACCGTGCAGTGCTCCCTTCCCACCCCGGCTTGAGAAAGATAAATTGCTGTCACCAGGAGAATTAGGAAGGGAAATGTTTGGCTTCTGTCACTGACAGCTTCTTTACCGGAGGAGACTGCCCTATGCTTGTCAGTTACCCACCCAGCCTGCTTAGACTCTGTGAACAAATGGAACAACTCCCAGGTTGTATTGGGAGGACCACCGACTCCCCCTTTGTGTCCTCACCCACCTCCACGGAGGGCGTCAATCCATTGCCCTCTGATTCCTCACTGGGCCTTTCATCTCTGTTCTCTCTCTACCCCTCATCTTCTTTTATAAAATAGTCCTATTAATTCTTGGAAAATTTTGTACAGTGTATTTTGATCGTGTTTACCCCTCTCTCCTCCCCTTCACTCCCACTGTCTTTGAACTTTAAAGTTTTATCTTGTCAGCAATCAGAACTCAAATACAGACATGCACAAGTTTTTGGTCAACATTCTTAATCTGTACAATTCAAATTGCTTCTAATTTTGGCAAAATGCCCTGCTTTCTCCAACTTCCCAAGGCAGATGAGACACGAAAGTGAGATAAATGATGGCCTCCTGCTATTCAAATGCCATGTTGATGGAGTCATTATTTGTGCCAATAAGACTCACTGTCATCTAATTTTAACCTGATCCTCTCTTAATTATGGCTTGTATTTTTTGTCCTCTCTTTTGATAGTCTTATATTCTTCATTTCATACAGTCGAAGCATACAGCAGCTGAATCTTTTAAATAATTTACTGAGGATCTATTGCATTCAAAGTATTTCACTTTTTATCTGGCGTGTGGGTTAAGTGGCATGAAAATAAGAACTAGATACGCCCGGCACTTAGTATGGGCTCCATTAAAATGTGTGAAGGGGATAGGCTAGATAGCTCAGTGGGTAAAGGTGTTTCTGCCAAGACTGATGACCTGAGTTCAGTCCCAGAACCCACGTGGTAAAAGGAGAAGACAGATTCCCACTCCTGAAAGCTGCACATATGTGCTGTAGTTCATTATCCTCTCTCTGTGTGTGTCTCTCTCTCTGTCTCTCTCTCTGTCTCTCTCTGTATCTCTGTCTCTCTCTTTCTCTCTCTCTCTCTCTCTCTCTGACACACACACACTCACAAATGAGTAAATGTAAAAGAATGTGTGAAAAAGAAGAAATAAAAGATGTTAGCACAGAGAAGGGGAGAGGGGGGCATTCGATAATTGAGTCCATGTTTTTAAAACCATATATTTTATTTTGCCGTTCTGCTGTAATTTCTTCATAGCAGACGTTACTGCCTGATATTTTCTTGTTTACGCATGTTTTACTTTTTTCTTACCCCAAATACAAAGATCGTAAGAAGAATAAACTTGCTTAAAACTTTCAAAGGCTTTTTGCCCAAAACTTAGAGAATGTCAAAGCAATGTTTAACTCTGTAATTCGTGGATGCACAATGGATGGATGAATGGATAAATGGATGGATGGATGGATGGATGGGTGGAAGGGTGGATGGATGAGTAGACAGAAAGACAGATGGACTGCCAGAATCCAGAAGGATGAGGACTTTTTACACTAAGGCACTGTGTCATTCCAGAATCTTTAGTCACATACAGTGACTTAACCCTGCAATCATCTATTGTGTGTATTTTCAAATCTAGCAGCTGAATGTAACCCTATTAAGTAATAAATTCATGCTGGAATTTGACTCTTTTTATTGATCTTTGCCTAGAAAGCCTCCAATTTCATAGTTTGTGTGTGTGTGTGTGTATTGTATGTTTTTTTGTATGTAACATATGTATGTATGCTATATATGTGTATGTTATGCTATATGTGTGCCTATGTGTGGGCATGTACTTTTGAGTCACGTGTGTAGAGGTCAGAGGTCAATGCCTGGTGTCTTCCTCTATTTTTCTTTTCACTTGAGCTTTTTGAGACAGGTCTCTCCCTGAATCTGGAGCTCACCAAATCGACTAGACTACCTGGCCAGTGAGCCCCAAGCAAGGCTCTGTCTTTACCTCCTCTGTGCTGGAATTATTTGGGTGCTGGGGATCCAAACTGGAGTCATCACGTTTGTTTAGCAAGCACATTCCTGACTGGGCCATGTCCCCAGTCCTCAATTTTATGTTTGTTTAGTTTTTTGTTTTGTTCTGTTTTCTTAATTATTTATTTAATTCTTAAGTTCTGTCTCATCTTCCTGCCCCGTGAATTCTTCCAGTTGCTTTCCTGCTGTATTATATGTCTGTTTTTACACTTATTTGTCTTACCACAAACAGGAGTCTCTAGACCCTGGGCAAGGCTTTGTTGCCTCAGAGAACAGGTCACTAATGTCCTGCCCTGTCCCAGCTGCTCATCTGCATTCGTTGCAGCTCAGATGCTCAAGAACAACCCTTCACTCCTTCCTGCAATTAAGTGACATCTTAGCAAACCTCGAATGCATTCTCCAGACATCCTTTGAGAGCCCTTCTCTCCTTGATGGTGTTGCAATTGGCTCTTCATTTCATACGATATAGATAGATTTAAAGAGAGACAGAGTCCCCTTGGGAGATCTGAATCAGTGTACTTAAATAGTAACTTTTATGTGAAGTGTGTCTTACTACAATAAAAAAATTAATGCAATAAGAAAGCAGTAAAAGAATTAAAAGCATACTAGTGACCACCCCAGATGGACCTCGGGTCATCCACAGATGAGTTCATAAACCCCGCAGAGCCAACTTGGAGCTAATGGCTTCAGCAATGTCTCTCACTTCCTGCTGACTCATTTATAATAGCCTTGGTGGCAAGGAATGACTAGTATTCATTGTTTTCTTGATCTCCATTTTGCGGGAGGGGTTTTATGTGTGCACAGTGTATGAATGTGTACAGGGTCCTGTGTGTACTCATGGTGTGTGGGTGTGCATCCACCTGAGTGTGAAAACCAGAGGTGCACGCAACAGGGTAACTTCCTCTATCATTCTCCTACTTTTGAGACAAAGCCTCTCACTGAACCTGGAGCTTGTCAATTTGGCTGCAGCGGCAGGCCAACCAGCACCAAGGTTCCACTTGTGGCCACCCACCTGACTCTTTGGTCACAGACACATGCTGTCACTCCCAGTATTTTTTACATGGGTCCTAGGAATGTAATCACAGATCTTCGTATATGTGCACCAAGCAGTTTGCCGTTTGAGTCATGCCATCATCAGCCCCAAGGTTTGTTATTGTTTTTAGACAGGGTTTCCTGTGGCCTGGGCTGGCCTCCAGCTTACCAGGTAGATGAGGGTGGCCTTGGGCAAATAACTCTGCACTACTGCTCC
Source organism: Cricetulus griseus (assembly GCF_003668045.3). NCBI lineage: Eukaryota > Metazoa > Chordata > Mammalia > Rodentia > Cricetidae > Cricetulus > Cricetulus griseus. The sequence goes on from NC_048601.1 coordinate 11,101,812, forward strand.
TCTTGTGGCTACTGCCCAAGGGCCAAGACTATATAGATCGTGCTCCACTGTGATCACCTTTATTATGGATTTTTGTTTGGTTTGTTTTGTTTTTATGCAGTTACCTTCTTGAAAATGGTCATTTGTAAAAAAAACAAACAAACAAAACAACAAAGTGCTACCACAGGGTGAGCACTTCCTCAGAAATCTTAAGACATGCCCCTCATGTGTCCCTGTCAGATGCCAGGCCTGTGAACCCTGACAGGCTGTATCCTGGTGGCACAGTCTCCTGTCACTAGCTACCCTGATTTCAATGGGAGAAATGCCTCCCACTTGAGATGCCTGCCTGGTGGCCTCCAGCTGACTCATCAAATTGTCCTACTAGACATCCATGTATTTGAGACAAGGGTTCACAAGAGCACTGGGTTGGATGCTTCATGAATGGAGATGGAGGCTGCAAAGGAGAGAGAGGCTACAAGGGTCTCCATGTCCTTAGGAGACACTATTTAATGCATCATTTAATCAGATAAGTTACTATAATCAGGACTTTTGCCTTCCCTGGCTTAGAGGAGAAGATTTAGATGGAGAAACACTGAACGATGCTTGAGGTTTTCAGTGTCAGTAACTTTCCATGAGAATCTGCCTTCTCCATAGTATTTCTGGGGAGTATGAATTCATTGGCAGCACCTGGTGACCTGCTCACTTTCATCATCAGACCACCAATGGCCCTAGGAGGAACCTGAAGACTAGCAATCTGATCAGCTTTGCTCATGCTGGAACCCTCTGCCAACCTCTCTGGAGTCCCACGGGGTCCTCGGCAGTCAGGTCAGGTCACCGGTACACAATGGCCCTGATTCTACTTCTACCTGCCCTGCCTCTCACAGGTGTTTCCAAGGCTGCAGCCCCTCCCTTCTCAGCTCTATCTCTTGTCACCTGGCTGTACCAGTTGGAGATTTACCTTTCGTCCCCAAGCAGAGCCTTTTCTTATAGATTATTCAATTATGCACATGTGTGTCTCCGTGTGTGCTTAAGTGTATGTGAGATGCCCAAGGAGGTCTGAAGAGCGCATTGCCTTGTGGCCTGCCTCTGCTGTGTTGCTCCTGTTAGCATCAGACCTGTCCTAAAAATCCATCCCGTTAGAGGCTGACTTAATGTTTTACAGATATTGTGATAGTGTTCAAACTAATCAGAAACAAAACCAAGTCACCTTTGAGTGTCCTCTTTCTCCTGTTCTCTCTTCCTTTCCCTCCCTCTCTTCCTCCCTCTCCTTCTCCTTCTCCTTCTCCTTCTCCCTCTCCCTCTTTCTCTCTCTCTCTCTCTCTCTCTCTCTCTCTCTCTCTCTCTCTCTCTCTCTCTCTCTCTCACACACACACACACACACACAAAGCAAATTAAACAGCTGATGAGTTGTCTCAGATGGTAAAAGCTCTTGTCACCAAGCCTGACACTCTAAGTTCAACTACCTGGAAGCCACTTGGTGGAAGGAGAGAACCAACTCCCACAGTTGTCCTCGGACCCCAACTTGTGCACTGCGGCATGTGCACCATCTGCTGACACACACAAATGAGCAAATATAACCAAGAACTTGAAAGAAACAAAACAGGATTTCCTTGGAGACTACAAGAGAATGAGGCTCAGCTGGTTCAGCTAAACCCTGCTCCTTAGAATAAGTTCTGGCTACAAGTACAGGTGCTGCCACCCTGGGACCCACAGTAACTGGAGTAAAACCCAGTAAACATTTTCCCAGGTCTTCCGTTCTCCAGCTGGGAGTTTGATTCTTGTCATAACCAATTTATCAACAATCCGAGGCCAGGCAGACTCGAATCCCAATATTCTCCCTCTTCTGCCTCTTTCCATTTAGGCAGAATCCTAATGAGATATGTTGATCAAATAAGCCTCTCGGATGACAGTGTTCTTTTTCTTTGTGATGGGTCAGTGAACAGCAGGTAGGTACGAGTCTGACTCTAGCCACACAGCAAATGCCTGCCTGCCGCAGCTAACATCTCTGTTGTTTGTTTCTCTGAAGGAAAAGGAAGCTTGCCCCGCCTCGTTCCTTTCATCCTCAGACAAGGGGGTCCCAGAGGAACACCTTTCGGGACACTATCTATCCCAGAAGGAAAACAAACAAAAACGCTTTCTGGTTTTGAAGTTTATCGCTTTAAAAATATTGCTATTATGATGATAAGCCCTTTAGAGGCCCACTTCTGTCTTACGGATATTGTGATAGTGTTCAAATCAGAGCCAGAACAAAGTCACCTTTGAGTTTCTTCCTTTTCTTTTTTGTGAAGTGTGCTTCACTGAAAACTGAACTCATTAGCATGGAATGAGGTGGGCAGCTTGGGAAGTTGGCACGAAACTCCGATATCTTGTGCTGAGTGGACTCCACCCATCTCCACAACACAGACTGTCTAAATCAGCGGTTCTTAACCTTCCCGATGCTGCGACCCTTTGATACGGTTCCACAGGAAGTGGTGACCCTCAGCCATAAAATTATTTTTGTTGCGACTACATAACTCTAATTTTGCTACTGTTATGAATCATATGAATCATAATGTCAGTATCTGAGTTTTCTGGTAGTCTTAGGTTACCCTGTGAAAGGGGTTGGGTGCCTCCAGGCAGCTGGTGATCAATAGGAGGTGCCCCCATCACCATCTGCTGGGACACTTTTCCACTCATGGACGTCAGAGCCAAAGCCTCTCGGACTTGTGCGCCTCAGGCTAGCATCTGCCCTTGCTTGTCAGGGTTTTGACCTGAGACTAAAGGGTACAGTAACAGATTTTCTGGCTGAATTAGTTACTTTTGTAATTGCTCTGGCAAAATACCTGATAAAAACCATTTTAAAAAGGGATGGTAAGTTTGGGCTCATTGCTTGAGGAGACTGCAGCAGAAAGGCATGGTCCCAGGAATGAGAGGGAGAGAGAGAGAGAGAGAGAGAGAGAGAGAGAGAGAGAGAGAGAGAGAGAGAGAGGAGGGAGACAGAGACAGACACAGAGAGAAAGAGATAGATTTCTCTTCTTTCCAGTGCAGGATCCCACCCCACATTCAAGGTAGGTCTTCTCTCTGGAGGTAACCCTCTCTGGAAATCCCCTCACAGACATGGCTGGAGGTGTGTCTCTTAGGTGATGCTATGGCTTTCAAACTGGGACCAACATACATAACCAGCATCCCAGTGACTCCGGTTTTCAGGTAATTTGTGTAGGATGTGAGCCAACCCCTAAATCTATCCATCTTGCACCTATTAATCTCTGCCTGTTCATACCTTGCTGAGATATAGATATATAATAACATATATGTACATATGTGTGAGAAAGAGAGAGAGAGAGAGAGAGAGAGAGAGAGAGAGAGAGAGAGAGAGAGAGAGACCAACTAGTTCTGTTACTGGAGAGCCCTAATGAGGCATTTCCTGTGACTGTTGGACTATAAATAGAATGGTCCTAGATTTCCCCCATTCATCAACACAAAGCAGACAGGCCCCTAACATATTTTACAAGCTACTGTTGGGGATCTTGTAAAAGCTTGTGTGTGTGTGTGTGTGTGTGCTTGTGTGTGTGTGTGTGTGTGTGCTTGTGTGTGTGTGTGTGTGTGTGTGTGTGCTTGTGTGTGTGTGTGTCTGTGTGTGTGTGTATGTGTGTGTCTGTCCATGTGTTCCTATAGAGGCCTGAGACTGGCATCACAAATCTTCCCCAACTGCTTCCCCTGTACAGATAGTCCATCCAGCTGTCTAGCTTACTGGGGGATACCCTGTCGCCACCTACCCTGGCTTGACTAGCAAGTGAGTCAACCCCCATCCACCATTTAGGTAGGCTCTGGGGCTTTGAACTCTGCTCTTCTTGCAAGTGTTTTAATCACAGGACATCTCCTCATGCCCATGCCACATTCACTGCTGGTTCTAAACACCATTTTTTTTTCTTTCTTCATATTCAGTTAACTAAAGGTCTTACCACAGTACTACCCAGTACTACTGAGGGTATAGCTGGATAGCCACCTGCATATGTTACTGCCAAGAGTGCAAACTGCTTTAAAAATGCTGAAGGCAGTATAAACGAAAGTAGCATTAAAGTCAAAACATCACCCAGGGCTAGCAGCACACACCTATATACCTACATATTCTATCCCTACGTGTTCAAGAGGAAAGGCAGGAAGATCGCAAGTTCAAGACCAGCCTGAATCTTCCTTTTTTTAAAAAGGTATTTTAAAGAACATGCATTTTTATGCTAATTATTTTACTTTTAGAAATTTGAGCTAGCAAACAAGACACTTCATAAGGAAGTACTGAATGGTGTTCATACTGTGGAGAAAGAGGAGAAACAATCTGTGTTCTTCAGGGAACTCATAAACCCATCTCAATTGCCCAAATAAAGTCACGCGTGTTATCCTCTGCCTTTCTGTAGATTTATAACCAGAAGATAACATGGCTTTCCAAAATTTAAAGAAATAGTTCATCTCTTACTCTCTCCCAGAAAATGTTTTTAGAAGAACAAGTAAATAATCTATGGAGAATTAGGAGTACAGCCTGAATATCTGCACATCTCATTCAGGTGCTTTAGATCTGTTACTGTGTTCATTTATTAATGGTGTGTGTGTGTGTGTGTGTGTGTGTGTGAGAGAGAGAGAGAGAGAGAGAGAGAGAGAGAGAGAGAGAGAGAGAGAGAGAGTTTATGTGCACTGCATTGCATGCATGGCAGAGTCCATGGAGGACATCAGAGGGTGTTGGGTCTCCTGGAACTGGAACTGCAGGCAGTTGCGAACCCCATATGGATACTGGGAACTGAACCCCTGCCCTCTGCAAATTATATAAGTGTTCTTAACCACTGAACCATCACTCCAGCCCCCAAATTTCAGTCTTAAAGACAAGTTCCCATCAAAAAAAATTACCTGGTTACGAAGCCTCCAAAATAATACATGCCACCAAGAAAACAACCCCACAAGTAAAGCTGCCTGTTGCAAAGAGAAGCCAAACTAGAAGGCTCACACCATGTATCTATTTGTGCACAACAGTCCAATGGAGGCTCATAACCCATAAGGCTATCTAATAAGTTTGGGTTTTGCCCAAGAGCCAATTTCTCCCCCTTAGTGGCAGTATTGCCCCCATTGAGAACAGTCTGCATCGTTCTTAAGGGTGGAGGTGGAGCAATTCCAAGTGCAATGTTTTCAAAGCCCCCTCGATCCACAGCGGTGTCCTTTGTAACAGACTCACAGTCTGTACAAAAGAAAGCACGTTGTCTTCTTACGGATTTCATTCAGTCAAGTTTGGAGTTTGTCCTACTTGTGTCTATTTCATTGGAACTTTTGAGGTGGGATGAGAAACAAAACTTATAATGAAACAAAACTTTGATGACAGAAAAACAACAAATGATTAAATGAGAGATAAAATCCATCATGCATTCCCCCACTCCTGACAACCCTTTGATAGGTCGCTATTGGCAATTCTGTACATAGCCACCTGCATCTCTATCCCCCCCACTCTCTCTCTCTCCATCATTCATTCTGCATATAGCATATACAGCCACATGTCTATATCACCGAGAAAGGATCAATCGTTTTTCTCTATGCTGCTGAGACATACAATATTTATCACAGCTTATAGAAGAGAAGAAAAGAAAAATCTAAGGATATTCCCTTCAGCTGTGCTTCTGTTGTAGGATCAGGAGCATTGCAGTCCTCCTCAGCTTCACCCCATTGTCAGCCAAGTCCAACACAATCTGTTAACACAATAAGCCTGAGAAAGCCAGATACCCACTGGCCATTGCAAAGGAAAAGAGACCTGGTTATTGGTGATCCTTCTTGCTATATTAAACACAACTCCCATTAGGCAAACTCCTTTCCATTTCTTTAAACCTCTCAATACCTTGAAAATCAAATATTTATCAGCTGAGAACCTCTCTTCTGGCTCTCTGATGTTTCAGCTCTGACAAAGTTGGCCACTAGCCAGTTGATGAAGAACCTGCAAAAGAAAATCCAACACAAGAAAAAAAGAAAACTCTTTCATTTTTATTTCACAGGAACAAACTGAGAACAACACTCCCCAGTCTTTTTTTTTCTTTTTTTTTTTTCTTTTTGGTCCTTGTGTGTGTGGAAATGTTTGCACAGAGTAAGCAGGCTCGTCCACTCACCTAGTCAACAAATCTTTACTGGACATTCATCACTGAGTACACATGACTTCAGACCCTTGCAGCTCATATTAAAATTGTCTGAACTGCTATGAAGAGAACACAGATTGCTACTGACGTGCATATCAAACCCTGAGATGGACAAAGGTAAACTTGGAATGATTTCACAAGCCATGGGCTTTGTGAAACAAGAGCTGATAAGGATGCTTATAAAAAAATATGTGCTGAGGGAGAAAAGCCCTGAACCCTGACTTAAAACAGAAGAAACAGGAATCCATATGGTGAGTGGGCAGAGGGAGATGCTCGATCTACAGCAGGCTGCATGGCATCCTTCCAGGAAATGCATCATCCCAGAGAACACAATGTAGATGTCCTATACTCTTCTATAACCAAACAATCAGACAGTAGCATAAAGTACCACTCTTGATGTATCTACAAATTAAGTAAGTATCATGCAATTGATGTAGTTGTTTGCTTATTGACTTTCAAAAAGAACATAATCAACACACTGAACACACATTTCATTGCCAAGCACTAAAGTTTACCTTCTGCTTTGATCTTTGACATACAACAGAATGCTAAGTGGTAATTTATACGTGTATCGTGTGTGAGGGTGTACATTTTGTATACACACATGTGAAGGCCAGAAGTAGAGATCAGGGGCCTACAAGATCATTTTCCCCTTTGTTTATTCAGACACAGTCTTTCTCTGAACATGGAACTGTTGAATCCAGCTATGCTGGCTGCTGACCAATGAACTTGGGATCTGCCTTTCTCCTCTCCTCTTCCAAGAGCTAGGGGATACAGGTAGAGCACCTCTAGCTATTTACGTGGGTGATGGCATTTTAAATTCAGTGGGAAGAAATGAAAATGAAGAAATGGAAAACAGGAGTCAATTCTTGTCATTATTCAAGAAGACAGAACAGAATGAATGATTTTAAGTTGTGGCAGGAAAACTGAGGCTAATGGTCTCTGTGCTGACACCACAGATACTCCACCCAGTAAGGCATCCCCTTAGCCTCCAAGAAGCATGTGCACATGCATGGAACTCATCACTGGTAGTTACTACTTGATGGGTCAGGCAGTAAATTCAAGGCATCGTGTTTCCCCAAACTCAGCAGATGACTCTAACTTGCGTAGTTAAAAATGAATGATTCTGCACAGTTTCTTAAAGCAGCCAAATTGTCAAAATAATTAGTGTAAGGTTCTTGCATCCGCAACTCTATCTACTGTTTTGAAATCTGAATCCATAGCCTAGCATATACTTTCTGTTTTCAGAATAAACATTTCCACTTTGGAAAAAGGGGGAGGGGGGAACAGTGAGCATTCTACTTCTAGACTCTACAACTAACAAATGTCTCACTATCATAGTCCCTTTTGTATAATACAAATTTAAAAACTCCTTTGTGGGCTGAGGGTTCAACCACTTTGTGAAAGGCAAATGGCAATCAGAAGATCCAAATATTGAGGCAAATAGTTGTGTTGTTTTTTATTATGTGAGTGTGGGGCATGAGAATGCACACAGGTATGCAGTTGAACAACAAGAGAGAGGTTAAAGTATCCGGTATCTACATAACATCAGACATCTCACTAGGATGCCGGGGACATGGTGGTATAGGTCACAGCACAAGCCTTTCCTTCGTGAATTTAAAATGTTGCCAAAAATAATTAAGAAACTAAGATATCATGATGCTTATGGTTAGTTCTGGGAAGGAAAGCAAGACAGTGCCATGATGGCAGAGGGACAGAGACTCTTTCCTGATAGGAAAGTGAGAGAGGGCTTCTTAAACTCATGACACTTAACATTTAAGAGTTCACTTGGCACTGTTGATGGACATATTAGGGGGAGAGGGAACATGTCAGGAATGTAAGAAAACTCAGGAATGGACCGAGTTTTGGGCTGTATCTTGGGCTGTATGTAATATGTTGGAGCTAAGCTCCAGGTTCTACAAAGAACAAGATCTAAGAAATTAACAGGCGAAGAGCAAAGCATTACATCAAGCATCTCATCCTGCTCTGACAGGTGTCCTACAGTGAGAGGTGGGATGGCTGCTCATCTAATTCCCACTCTACTAATCGCTTACTGGTCCAGAAATAAGATGATTCACCTGTTCATATTAGTACCCAGGACCTCCCACTCAACAGATCAACTAAACAGCATTTCTTGAACACGTAATTCAAACGGGGGAAACATAACTGATAAAAATACTTGAGTGTATAGCGAACAAAGAAGGCATGAAGCAAGTATTGTCAATAGTCAATAAGACAGAATAGGAGCACACGGCTTCTAAGTTGTGGAATGAGAACTTGGTTTAAATAGAGAAGAACATCACCAAATACAACTTCAATTCATTCCAAACCCTGCAATTTTGAAACAGAAAGCTGGCAGCCCTGGCCATATTTCAATAGGAATTTAATAGCACAAAGCTATCAAGCTGCTGAAGAGTATATTTTGCTACTCTTCCAAGTATGATACAGAGATATTTGCTATGTAATATCATACACAAAATAAAAGTCTTTTATCAAAAGGAATAAGCTAAATACAAAGTTGGCTATGGCAGTCCTTCTAGGATTTTCCCTTTCGGTTGATCTCTCACTCTCAAAAATCAATAAATTATCAGGGGAGTTTCCACATTGCAGTGTGAATTAAAAATCAGACATCAAAGTATCCTTTTCCTCCAGGTAGGAACAGGTTTGTTTCATAAAGTTTTCTGTTATATTTATTTTTAATTGATATATATGCATATATATATAGGACACAGGAAGATGAATATTCTTGTAAAAAGTCATCTTTCTATGTATTCAAGATGTGAAGAAAAGCAATACTTCAGCAACGACAGCAAAAGGAAACCTGTCTGACTGAGCATTTGCGAAACCAATCACTTGTCCCCTTTCGCTGTTGGGGGACAGAGACAGGAAGATCCTGGGTGTTCAGTGGTCAGTTACCTAGACAACTGGGGAACTTGCAGGTTCCAGGAGGGCTCTATCTCAAATAATAATAATAATAATAATAATAATAATAATAATAATAACAATAATAATAATAATCTGGAGAGCAACAGGCAAAGACTCAGTGTCAACTCTGGCCTCCAAGTATGTTTGCACAGGAACATCCCACCCCCCACATTGATTGAGCATACATACAAACACAAAGCAAAGACAGTAAAGAAGGAAGGGAGGAAGGGAGGCAGGGAGGGGGGAGGAAGGGAGGCAGGAAGAGAGGCAGGGAGGGAGGGAATTTAGAGAACAGGGGTTTTCAGTCATGAGGCCCTGGCTTAGCCAGCCCTCCACCACAGAGCTGCTCCTTTTCAATGCCTATGTTCTCTAGAAAGCACCTTCTAGTCAGGCACCAGGAAAGCTTTTGTTTGACTGTCAGTCTGCTTAGATAAGGTACATCAAGCCTGTTAATTGGTCTCTAGTCTTTATTCATCTCTCTCTTATCACTAATCTGCTGCAGCTAAAGTAGAGGAAAACTCTCTGACAGCCTGTGAGGAGCTTCTTGGGGGGATGAGCTTCGGTCAGGGCTGGGATGCCCATTTAGGAGTGGGAGACAATGCCTTATCTGCTAAGTAAGGCAGGGAGCACTCCCTCCCTCCCCCCCCCTGCATCCAAAGATGCTCCCTCAGCGGAGAAATAAAAAGTGATTTCAAGTTATTAGTTCTTAATCTGTAAACTATAAATCTCACATACCCAGCAATCACTGGGAGGGACGAGGAAAGGACCAGACAACTGGTTTCTCTTTCTAGAATGTAAATGAGCAGTGTTATGCGTAACACACGGTGGGGGCTTCACAGAGACATCCACACTTTCCTTCCAACCAGTCTCTCCAGTCTCCATCCCTTTCTTTATTCATCTTTCCAACTGTCTACCTCATCTTCCACAGATGACTAACAACATAGGACACGGGCTGCATTTTATCCTCCGGGGAACATAATTGCATCATCTCAGTGAGTACGATGAGAAATCTCACCTAAGATGTAAATATTTCCAGCTCTCTCTAAAAAGGTATTGGTAGACTAGAAGGATAAGCATACGTCTCTGACCACACAGACTTCTGTATTAGACACCTACCAGGACCAACTTTTTCTAGGTGTCCCATTGATGCCACTCACCAAATACGAGCAGGCCACAGCTCCCACTTTCTTGTCACTGAAAAAGTGTAAGCAGCCCTGTGACCACTGAAAAGAATGGTTAAATACTAGATAAAGTGTGGTGATCAAAAACCCACGTGAGGGAAACCATGTTTCACCTTCTTAGGCCTCTTTGTGTGCTCCCTGAAGGCTTCTCTCCTGTTCATCCTGTGTCCCTCTGTGTGCAGACAGCAATAATTACCCATCTTCTCACTCCTTGGCACCTCTGGCATGAGCATCACACAGCAGTAGGAAATGCATCACCACACAGCAGTAGGAAGCGTCCCTGTTTTCTGGGATCAAAACCAGTGTTCACCATTTTAGGCCTGACATCTACACAACAGCAACTAACGCAAATGCTGTTTACATCTTACTGAGTGGCAACATCAAGACACGATCCAGACCACACAGTCATAATTTAAAATAGCTCATGCCCTGCCCCTCCCACCAGCAGCCATGGTAGTGTGAGCGCCCAGGGTTAAGAGGGGTCTCTGTGAAGCCGTGAGGAAACAAAGGGAATGAGTCAGAGTTCTGAACAGCAGGGCCTTCCTGCTCCCTACACACCACTAGCACACTGAGATAAAAGCACAGAGAAACCTCCAGGACTGGGGATATAGGTTCAGTGCCAGATTCACAATGTCTGAGACTCCAGACTCAAATCCCCGTACTACATACAAGGTAAGCCTGGGCCTGTTTCCAGCCCGCCTTCCAGTACCCTGCTCAGTGCCTCCTGAGGCATAGGAACTGAAAATTGGGGATCCCATCCCAGCAGTCCAGCCCACCCAGAGATTGCCAAGGCCCTGGTACTAGTCCCACCTCCACAGAGTATTGGACCTGCTTTGCACCCACCAGAAGAGAACCTTGAACCCATACCCACCAGGAGAGGAAGAGATTCCTCCTGCACCCACTGGAAGAGGGGATGGGAAGAAGACAATATAAAACCACATTCAACAACAACAGAAAAAACAATATGATACCACTAGAGTCTAGGGACTCTACACCAGCAAGACCCGAACATCCCAATACAGATGAAGCAGAAGAAAATGATCTTAAAAACAACTTCATGAAAATGATAGAGGCACTCAAAGAGGATATGAGAAAAATCCCAAATAGAAGAAAAAAAAAAAAACCAAAACTACAAGAAATCAACAAATTTCTTAAAGAAAGCCAAGAAAAAAAATCAAACAAATGAAGGAAACAGTTCAAGACCTGAAAACTGAAATAGACACAATAAAGAAAACACAAATTGAGAAAATGCTTGAAATAGAAAAGCTGAGTAAACGATCGGGAACTACAGATGCAAGCATAACCAACAGAGTACAAGAAATGGAAGAGAGAATCTCAGGGGTTGAAGATACACTAGGAGAAATAGATTCATAAATCAAAGAAAACATTAAGTCCAGCAAATCCCTAACACAAAATATCCAGGAAATATGGGACACAGTGAAAAGACCAAACCTAAGAATAATAGGTATAGAAGAAGGTGAAGAAACCTACCTCAAAGGTGAAGAGAACATATTCAACAAAATCATAGAAGAAAACTTTCCCAACCTAAAGAAAGGCATGCCAATGAAAGTACAAGAAGCTTACAGAACACCAATGAGAGTGGACCACAAATAAAGACCCCTTGCCACATAATAATCAAAACACCAAACATACAGAATAAAGAATATTAACAGCAGCCAAGGAAAAAGGCCAAGTAACATATAAAGCCAAACCTATCAGAATTACACCTGGCTTCTCCATGGAAACTCTGAAAGCCAGAAGGTCCTGGATAAATATTCTACCAACAGTAAGAGACCCCAGATGTCAGTCCAGACTACTATAACCAGCAAGGCTTTCAATCACTCTAAATGGAGAAAACAAGATATTCCATAACAAAACCAGACTTAAATAATATATACCCACTAATCCAGCCCTACAGAAAGTATTGGAAGGAAAACTCAACTCAAGGAAGTTAACTACAACCAGAAAAAAAAAAAAAAAAACATAGGCAATAGATAATCCCACTTTACCAACAGCCAAAAGAAAAAACAGGTGGAAATCCACACACAATTCCAACAACAACAACAAATCCAAAACAAACAAGAATGGACAATCAATGGTCATTAATATCCCTCAATATTAATGGTCTTAACTCAGCCAGGTGTTGGTGACACACACCTTTAATCCCAGCACTCAAGAGGCAAAGGCAGGCAGATCTATGTGAGTTCGAGGCCAGCCTAGTCTACAGAATGAGTTAAAGGACAGAGTCCAAATCAATACAGAGAACCCCTGTCTCGAAAAAACAAACAAACAAAAAAAAGTAATGATTAACTGGCCTATAAAAAGACACAGGCTAACAGAATGGATACGAAGACAGAATCCATCCTTCTGCTGCATACAAGAAACACACCTCAACTTCAAAGACAGATGGTACATCTGAGTTAAGGGTTGGGAAAAGATTTTCCAATGAAATGGAAACAAGTGGGGTAGCAATCCTAATATCTAACAAATTAGAATTTAAACTAAAATTAATCAAAAGAGATGAAGGAGGTCATTTCATATTCATCACAAAAAAATCCATCAAGATGAAGTCTCAATTATTAACATCTATGCCCCAAATAAAAAGGCATCCACATTCGTAAAAGAAACATTTTTAAATTCAAATCACACATAAAACCTCACACACTTACAGTGGGAGACTTCAACACCCACTCTCACCACTAGACAGGACCAACAGACAGAAAGACCTAACAAAGAAACAAAGGAACTAATAGAAATTATGATCCAGTTGGGTTTAACAGACATCTATAGAACATTCCATTCAAACACAAAAGAATATACCTTCTTTTCCCTACTACATGGAACCTTCTCCAAAATCAACCACATACGTGGCAACATAGAAAACCTCAATAGGTAGAAAAAAAAATTGGAATAACCCCTTGTATCTTATCAGACTACCATGCTTTAAAGTTAGAATTCAACAACACAAATTGCAGAAAACCTCCAAACTCATGGAAATTGAGCAATGTGCAATTGCACCATTCCTGGGTCAAAGACGAAATGAGAAAAGAAATTAAGGACTTCCTAGAATGAAAATGAAAACACAACATATCCAAACTTATGGGACACTTTGAAAGCAGTGCTAAGAGGAAAGATCATAGTACTAAGTGCTCACATGAAGAAACTGAAGAATAGTCACACTAGAGAATTAACAGCAAAACTGAAAGCTCTAGAACACAAAGAAGCAAACTCAGACACCAGAAAATAATCAAACTGAGGGCTTAAATCAATAAAGTAGAAACTAAGAAAACAATATAAAGAAACAATGGAACAAAGAGTTGGTTCTTGGAGAAAATCATCAAGATAAACAAACCTTTACCCAAACTTAAAAAACAGCAGAGCGAGAACATGCAAATTAACAAAATCAGAAGTGAAAAGGGGAACATAACAACAGACACTGAGGAAATCCAGAGAATCATCAGATCATACCTTGAAAACCTGTAGTTCTCAAAATTAGAAAAGCTAAAGGAAATGGACAGTTTTCTGGATAGATATCACTTACCAAAATCAAATCAAGAACAAATAAGCAATTTAAATAGACCTATAACCTCTAATGAATTAGAAGCAGTTATCAAAGTCTCCCAACCATAAAAAGCCCAAGGCCAGATGAGTTCAGTGCAGAATTCTACCAAAAATTCAAAGAACAGCTAATACCAATTCTCCTCAAAGTATTCCACACAATGGAAGCAGAAGGGTCACTGCCAAACTCGTTTTAAAGTCTTCAATAACCTTGGTACCCAAGCCATACAAAGAAACAACTAAGAAAGAGAACTACAGGCCAATATCCCTCATGAACATTGATACAAAAATACTCAATAAAACACTGGAAAATCAAATCACATCAGAGAAATCATCCACCATGATCAACTAGGCTTCATCCCAGGGATGCAGGGATGGTTCAACATATGAAAATCCATCAATGTAATCCACCATATAAACAAACTGAGAAAGAAAAATCACATGATCATCTCACTAGATGCTGAAAAAGTCTCTAACAAAATCCAACATCCCTTCATGATAAAGGTCTTGGAGAGATCAGTGATAACAGGAACATACCTAAACATAATAAAAACAATATACAGCAAACCAACAGCCAACATCAAACTAAATGGAGAGAAATTCAACTTCATTCCTCTAAAATCAGGAGCAAGATAGGGCAGCCCACTCTCTCCATATCTCTTCAATATTGTACTTGAAGTTCTAGCTAGAGCAATAAGACAACAAAAGGAGATCAAGAGGATACAAATTGGAAAAGAAAAAGTCAAACTTTCACTATTTGCAGATGATATGATAGTTTACATAAGTGACCCGGAAAACTCTACCAGGGAACTCCTACAGCTGATAAACACCTTCAGCAAAGTGGCAGGATACAAGATTAACTCAAAAAAACATCAGTAGCCCTACCATATACAGATGATAAATGCACTGAGAAAGAAATCAGAGAAACATCACCCTTTACAATTGTCACAAACGATGGGGTAATGCTAACCAAACAAGTGAAAGATCTGTAATTAGAACTTTGAGTCTTTAAAGAAATTAAAGAAGATACTAGAAAATGGAAAGATCTCCCCTGATCTTGGATATGTAGGATCAATGTAGTAAAAATGGCAATCTTGCCAAAGCAATCTACAGATTCAATGCAATCCCCATCAAAATCCCAGCACAGTTCTTCACAGACCTTGAAAGAACAATTCCCAACTTCATATGGAGAAACAAAAGACCCAAGATAGCCAAAACAACCCTGTAAAATAAAAGAACTTCCAGAGGCATCACCATCCCTGACTTCAAGGTCTATTATAGAGCTATAGTCCTGAAAACAGCTTGGTATTGGCACAAAAATAGACAGGTAGACCAATAGGATCAAATTGAAAAGCCTGATATGGACCCATACACCTTCAAACACATGATTTTTGACAAAAAAGCTGAAAGTATAAAATGGAAAAAAGAAAGCATCTTCAACAAACGGTGCTGGCATAACTGAATGCTGGCGTGTAGAAGACTGCAGATAGACCCAAGCATATAGCCATGCACAAAACTTAAGTCCAAATGGATCAAAGACTTCAACATACATCCAGCCACACTGAACCTCTTAGAAGAGAAAGTGGGTAATACCCTTGAATTAATTGGTACAGGAGACAGCTTCCTGAAAATAACACTACTAGCACAGACACTGAGATTGACAGATGAGATCTCCTGAAACTGAGAAGCTTCTGTAAGGCAAAGGACACAGTCAGCAAATGGCAGCCCACAGAATGAGAAAAGATATTCACCAACTCCCCATCTACAGAGGGCTGATTTCTAAAATATACAAAGAACTCAAGAAGCTAGTCACCAAAACTCCAAATAATCCAATTAAAACCTGGGGTACAGAACTAAATAGACAATTCTCAATAGAGGAATCTAAAATGGCTGAAAGACACATAAGAAAGTGTTCAACATCCTTAGCCATCAGGGAAATGCAAATCAAAACAACTCTGAGATACCATCTTGCTCCTGTCAGAAAGGCTAAAATCAAAAACACCAATGACAGTTTATGCTGGAGAGGATGTGGAGAAAGGGGAACACTCCTCCACTGCTGGTGGGAGTGCCAACTTGTACAGCCACTTTGGAAATCAGTAATTGCGGTTCCTCAGGAAAGTGGGAATCAGCCTACCACAAGATGCAGCAATTCCACTCCTAGGCATATACCCAAAAGAAGCACATTCATACAACAAGGACATGTGTTCAACCATGTTCACAGCAGCATTATTTGTAATAGCCAGAACCTGGAAGCAACCTAGATGCCCCTCAACTGAAGAATGGATAGAGAAAATGTGGTACATTTACACAATGGAGTACTACTCAGTGGAAAAAAACAATGGAATCTTGAAATTCACAGGGAAATGGATGGAACTAAAAGAACCCATCCTGAGTGAGGTAACCCAGTTACAAAAAAGACAAACTTGGTATTATTCACTCATATATTGATATTAGACATACAACAAAGGATTACCAGACTACATTCCACACCGCAGAGAAGCTAGGAAACAAAGAGGAACCCAAGAGAGACATGCATGGTCCCCTGGAGAAGGGGAAAGGGACAAGATCTCCTGAGCTAATTGGGAGCATGGGGGGAGGGGAGAGGGAGTTAGGAGAAAGAGAAGGGGAAAAGGGGAGGGGTGCGGAGGACATGAGGGAGCAAAATGATCGAGTCGGGGGAAGAATAGAGGAGAGCAAGAAAAGGGATACCACAATAGAGGGAGCCACTGTAGATTTAAAGAGAAATCTGTCCCTAGGGAAATGTTCAGAGATCTACAAGGTTGACCCCAACTAATAATCTAAGCAATAGTTGAGAGGCTACCTTGAATGTCCTTCTCCAATAATGAGATTGGTGACTACCTTATATGCCATCCTAGAGCCTTCATCCAGTAGCTGATGGAGGCAGAGGCAGACACCCACAGCTAAACACTGAGCTGAACTCTGGAGTCCAGTTGCAGAGAGAGAAGAGTGATGAGCAAAGAGGTCAAGACCAGGCTGGAGAAACCCACAGAAACAGTTGACAAGAACAATGGGGAGCTCATGGACCCCAGACTGATAGCTGGGAAACCAGCATAGGACTGTTCCAGAAACCCTGATCATGGATGTCAGTTTGGAGGTCTGGTTAATCTATGGGGCCTCTAGTAGTGGATCAGTATTTCTCCCTGGTACATGGGTAGACTTTGGGAGCCCACTCCACATGGAGGGATGCTCTCTCAGCCTGGAGAAGCAGGGGAAAGTCTAGGCCCTGCTCCAAGTGATGTGACAGACTTTGAAGATTCCCCAGTGGAGGGCCTCACCCTCCCTGGGGAGCAGATAGGGGATGAGCAGGGGGGGGGGCTCGGTGGGGTGCAGG
Organism: Cricetulus griseus; assembly: GCF_003668045.3. Lineage (NCBI taxonomy): Eukaryota > Metazoa > Chordata > Mammalia > Rodentia > Cricetidae > Cricetulus > Cricetulus griseus. The sequence continues at coordinate 11,118,947 of NC_048601.1, forward strand.
GGAGGAGAGGAGGGGGAGGGAACTGGGATTGACATGTAAAACAATCTTGTTTCTAATTTAAATGTTTTTTACAAAGGAAGAAAATAGATTCGTCTTTGACCTAAGTTGCATTCTTAGACTTATTTTACTAAAATGTCTTCACATGCACTCTGCAGCCTAAAAGCAGTTGATAGAGTGGACAAAGCTCTTTCTGTGGCTGTTCAGAATGAAGTGACTGCCATGACTATGGTCAGCCCTTATAATCTGGATTTGATCTCCAGCAAATCCATAAAATCCAAGGCGCCTATGTCTTTCACGTGGTGGACTTTAAATTACTTAAAGCAGTAACTAGAAACGATTGGTAAGCAGCTTGTTGCCATTTGCAACCTTGGAACTAAGCCTCTAGTCATACAAAAGCTGTCTCTTGCACACACCTCCTGGGAGTGACAGCAAGGCCGCTTATACCTCTAGTGTGTAAGTTAAAAATGGAAGGAAGGAGAGGGAGGGAGAGAGAAAAGAATGGAAGGAGGGATAAACAGAGGGAGTGGAGGGGACGAGGAAGGGAAAGGAAGACGGATAGAAGGAAGGGCAAGAGAGAAAGGAGAGAGGAAAGGAACTTAAAAAGGAGAGACGGAGGTGTGAAGGGAGAGAAGGTAGGGGAAGAAGAGAAGGAATGAATGAGGGAAGGAAGGCAGCAGAGAGCGAAAGGGAGAGGAATCTTCAGTCTTTATCTAAATACTCAGTATTGAATAAGTCATTTTGAGAACTAGCTAGCAGAGTCAAATTGCCTTTTTGAGTTTTGAAGTAAATTATCAGCCAAGTACAGACTCAGGCTAAGACAGATATAGCATTTAACTTCACGGGTGGCTATAATTTCTAGATTTGTGCAAGAGTGATTCCTGTTCGGTCTATTCCAAAAAGGACATGAAGTTTCTTAAAGGCCCTGTATAAATCAATTCACAATCATACTGAGGTAGTTTGACTGTGACTCCAAGGATGTCTGAGTTTCATTTTCTTCCTGTTAAAGATGAAACCACTGACATTCATTTTTTATGGACATTTCCAGCTAAAGACTTTTTTTTTTTTTTGGTAAGTTAAAATTTGAGGAGCATGAAAAAAGAAATTATTCTGATTTATGATGACGTCCAATCAGGACCAATTAAGAGAAAATGAACCAGGGAAATTGGAGTGGGGAAGGGAAGTAAGGCCCTGCAAAGTGAATGTGTTTAAGGAGGACTTTCCCTCACTTGCCTTCCCCTGGGGTGAATGACGTTAAGGTAGCAGCAGGCCCCTGAGCACCAGGCCTCACCAGAACTGACTGCTTCACCTCTAATCCTGCTCCAGGCACACCTGCTGTCCCCACGGCCATCAATCAGCCCCACAGAACTGCTTATACTGGATTACAATGCTCAGGAAGAAATGTAAAGAGAATTTTAATATTACCATGAGTCCCACTGATTCCCAGCTAAATATGTCCTGGTTTCAAGTTCAAACTCTAACTCTTCTCAAAATGTACAGTTTTAAAATTTTTTTGCTCGTGTAGAGAAAGCCTCTGTGCTGGGCTGGTGAGGTGGTTGGTTTTAATTGCCAGCTTGCCACAGTCTAGGATCACCTGGGCAGGAAGTCTCAGCAAAGGACTGTTTAGATCTGACTATCCCTCGGTTAGTCTATGAGGAACTACCTAGGTTATATTAATTGATGCCTTAAGACCCACCCGCTGTGGTGGCACCACTCTCTTAGAAGGCTCCTGGTCTGTATAAAAAGGGTGAGCAGTAAGTGTACATGTATGCATTTCTCTCTGCATTGCCTCTGGATGTGATGAGCTGTTTGAAGTCCACATCCATACTGACTCGCCTGCCATGATGGACTATGGCCTGTACTTGTAAGCTAAGCTAAACCTTTTCTCCTCTGTGTGACCTTTGTCCACACATTTTATAACAACAGCAAAGATGAGCTAAGCTAACCGGTGATTTGAAATACTCTACAAACACGTGCAGATTGATTGAAGACAGCTGCCATTCCCCTTTGGTCCTCGGGAGCAGCGCCACACAGCGTGGGCTGAGTTCCAAACATCGTTCATCGCCAACCCTGCTAAGACTTCGGAGAGGTGCTTCACCCTCTTCCCAGGCCGCCTTCCAGAAACCAGCTTCATCCAGATGTCAGAACTGTGCCCCGCCCCCAGCCCCTGCTGCTTGATGGACAGGTATAGAGTGGGAAGATACCAGGGCAGAAATGCTTTAGAGACAAGACAAATTAACTTGTCAACCCTGTCCTCCCAGGAAGCATAAACCCCGGCAATTGTTGTATACCAAGGTATTCTTTATCAAAATGCTAATGTCCCCGTGCTGTTCTTTGCACTTACAAGCATGGTTACCGAGGAACTCACCGACAAGTAGCACACGCAGCCATTGGTCATGGTGGCTTCGAAGCCTTTGGTTTCACAGTTGTTTCTGCTCTCATGGGAGCCCAGCAGTCCTTGGACTCGCTGTGTGCTGGAAGATGACCCTGAATTCCTGACCCTTCGGCTTCCACCTGTCCAACCCCGGGATTGTGGACATGCACCACGGTATCCACCTGCATGTCCGAAATCTTTCCTCACACTACTTTTTCATTTGTGTTTGTGTATTTCTAAATGCTTCATGCCTAGAGGTGGGTAACTGTTGACAAGAGGTAAATTACAAGTGCCTTGCTTTCAGGCTTTCCCAGATATTATCTATAGCACCTGCCGGGCAATTGTGTTTAAATCCGTCTGTCCTGAGAAAGTTCTGGAAAAGGACTTCTCTGTCAATACCGAGTATGTGTTTATTGATGTTGATTTACAACTTCTTTCATGAACTCAAGCAACCTTCCTTGGATCGTTGCCTTCTTTGTTTCATTTGTGTGTAACAGCACACTGAAACAGAAGTGACGTGTCTACAGCATTAGGCTGTGGACAATCCCATTCTTTAAGGTCCTCACACCCAGGTCTCCCAGACAGATCTGCATTGGTCGGCAAACGTCGACAGGATAGGAGCGTGTTTCATTGTAAGCATGCGTGAAATTCTCAGGAACAAAGGTAAGTTAAAATAAAGTAGTGCAGTTGCATAGTTTTGTAGATTGCTTTAAATGCTTGAGAAGAAATGACTTACTGACATCATGCATCCTGCCCTCTGTGTTTTCATATCCTCTGTGTGTTGGCCAACAGGTCCACTTTACCTTGCAATTTCTCTTCACAGCAATGCACTGCTGAGGACAATGGGACTACTACTGTCATTCTGACCTACCGGTAGTACTCAGGGACTTGCCAGGGGTTTCACAGAAGAAAGAAAAATGGACTGTGGAAGACAGGGTGTGCGTGTGCGTGTGCGTGTGCGTGTGCGTGTGCGTGTGCGTGTGCGTGTGCGTGTGTGTGTGTAACTGATACAACAGGTTTGCATCTTGAAGCCAAAATAAGCATGGCTTATAAGAAATGAAACTGTGGAGGAAGATCTGTTGCGTCTGATGGGTGGAACGCAGGAGTTATTTCCAAAGCAAAGGAAGATCAACCACAGTAGGCTGACCTGGGCTCTTTTTGATGGTACATATAAGCAAAGGTGTGTGGGAATCTTTTTATTTTTTTATTCATTTTACATACCAACCACAGTTCCCACTCCCTCTCCTCCTCCCACCCCACACCTCCCCCCCAACCCATCCCATCCACTCTGCAGAAAGGGTAAGGCCTCCCAAAGCCTGGTACCTTCAGTTGAAGTAGGACCAAGTCCTTCTCCCCTGCATCAAGGCTGAGCATAGCATCCCACCATATGGAATGGGCTCCAAAAAGCCAGCTCATGTACCAGGGGTAGATGCCAGCCCTACTGCCAGGAGTCCCACAAACAGACCAGGCTACACGACTGTTGCCCACATGCAGAGGGCCTGGTTCAGTCCTATGCAGGCTCTCTAACTGTCTGTTGGTCTAGAGTCTGTGAGCTCCCACCAGTGACTTGCAGGAATCAAATCAGAGATATGGAAGAGACTCCCTGGGAAGGAACTCCCTGGGAAGGAATCCACGGGGGCTGGTTGACTGATTAGCACTTCAGTGATGCAGAGACTTAGAATGTCTTAGAAGTCCAGAGCCAAGCGAGCTGGGGGCATCTTTAGTCCCCATCCACGACCTAACATCTTGAATGACTACCAGGTGAATCCTTTGGAATGTATGAGCAGGGTCATGACTTCCACCAACCAAATGGCTAAGAATGTGGTCTAATGCCTACTGCAGAGCTTCAGCTATTTGGCTCTAACCAACCTACATAGGGTACCCATCACTAGATTTGAAAAATGCATTCATTGTCTTACGACTTCCTTTGCTATGATACTCTAAAAATGTCATAAAACAGACTTCTAATTGGAACATGGTACTTGGGGAACACCAAATTCTGTGTTCCCAGGCCACAGTCACTCATATTTGACTCTCTTTTATCCCGTTAAAGTAAGAGTGGTTTCTTTCCTAGATGGGGGAACCAATGCATATTGACATAAGAAATGACTTTAGGGGATGGAGTGTCCCCCAGCATGCTCAGTAAAGAGGTGCATTCCTGAGTGTGCTCCATTTAAAGTCATAGCCCATGAAGCAAGGGTGGCAGATGCATATGGAGTCATGCCTCGATCAAGGTCATGAAGTACGTGTTCAGAAGTATGACCTAAAATTCCCTGAAAAAAAAAAAAAACCACACCTGTGTCAAAGGTCTGAGTAACTAAAACTTTATGAGTATGAAGAGCTGGAACGTTGCAGATTAAAAGAAAATTAGTATTAGTATTGTGGGCTACCTTTAGTTTGCTTGATCATTCATCTGTGTACCAGACCTAATATATCAAACTTTTGGAATGTATTAATTCCAAATTAATGAATTTATATAATGCTGGCTTGCATCAGCTCCCAAAGGAGGATGTTGTCAGCATCTGAACCTGACATCAAAGATTCTGTGACTTACCTACCTGGTGTCTCCAACAACATATCTGGCAAACACTTTGACTTATGGCTTCCATCACTTCCACGGATACTAAACCTCGTCCAATCTCTTCCACATGGAAAATGCCATTCAGGACAACCTGGAGCCGTGTTTACAGACCATACTCATATTTGGGTCAGAATAAACTCCCCTTTGTGCCCTTTAGAACCCAAATTGTGTTTTATCTCAAACAAAGGTTTTAAATGACAGCTGACAGTGGCTGGAGATTGTTGGGCTTGTGTTAAAAGAGGGCAGTAAGGAATGCCTACAGGCATGCCAAGGATGTGTTGCAGCTGTAAGCCAGGGGCAGGAGACCTTCCAGATGCCTAAATAGAGGAAAACTTTCCCAAAGACGCATGCTTCAGTCAGTGGCTAACAATGCAGTCACTAATGGTAAGGGATGTACTTTACCTAGCATGCTGCCTTAAGTATCAGGGTTTGTTTCTTGCTTCTGTGCATCAGACCCCACCCTTTTCAGTCATCCCCAGGGTCCCCAGAGAAAATGGCCTCCGTCCCCACCATTGATTGTATATAGAGCATCTGTCTCCAAACACATGACGAAATAGTTGATAGAAAGGAAGGTGGGGACGATTTCAAATCGTTAAGTTTGTGCTTAATAAAACTGGTTGCTTCATAATCAAAAGTTTAACACTTTTATCTCCCATTATTTTGGATAATGTCTGCATTAGTCTAGAGACAAAAGCTCCTACTGTCTCAGCTCCAGACACCAGGAAATATCAAGCCTAGTCGGGAAGGGAAGGTGTGTGTCACACTGTCCATAAGAACCAGCCTTCTAAGCAAAAATTACTGTGACAGAATCTTCTAATAAGTCTAATCCATGTGTGTGTCATTGTCACTTCAGTGCAATTTCCTTATCATGATCGGAGTTGTAAATGACTTTCCAAACCAGTTTCTGGGGAGATCTGACAAAGGCTCTGGCGAGCATGGACCAACCCAGTGGGGAAATTTCCAGTCTGGTTCCAGAGCACTGCAGGAAGTCAATTTCCAAATTACGCCAAGTATCTGACCTTTGTGTGATGTATTCTCTGCCATTTCCACCCAGGACCACCTGATCTAAAGGTGCTTAGAGAAGCTTGTCTTCTCCAGTGATGGATTTCCTTAAGTATGTCATTTATCTTTGATAAATTGGAGGGAAAAAAGACTGCCCTTCTAAAACAAATGAGCAAAAAAAAAAAAAAATCTGCTTCTAAAGGCTTGATATAAACAACAGATATAGTCCTATGATACTTGCTCTAATTAAGCTTGTTTTTTTCCATTATTTGTTGTTTGTTTGATTGTTAAACAACCATTTCCACGCATACTTTACATGTGCTGAACGCTGCTAAGTACCACTTGGGGGGCCTTGGTTTGCAGGCATTCTGATGTTTATGTTCAGCACAAGTCTCTGAAATTCCCCCATTCTGCAGGTAAGGAAATTGAAGCTGAAAAGCATATCTGAAGTGTCACAGAAAAATGAAGACCCAGAATTCAAACTCAGGTGTGTCCGAACGGAGACTTGACATCTTCGAGAAAGTCAACAAGTATAAGACATGGCAAGCATGGAACTTGTTATGTTAATCAAGCGGTGTGTGTGTGTGTATCTGTCTGTCTGTCTGTCTGTCTGTCTATGCACACAGAATTCAGGTGCACCATGAATTAAGCAAGCTTTGAGACACTAGCAAGGAAAACATACAAACACATTTCAACTTTTACAAAGTCGGGTGTATCATTTTTAAGTTAGTATGGACAAGGAGGGATTAGTGGGTGGTTAAGAGACCAGTTGCCCTTGCAGAGGACTGATATTTGGTTCTCCGCACCCACATAGCACCTCTTAAACATCTGTAACCCCAGTTCCAAAGGATTTGCTACCCCTTCTGGACTCCTAGGACACTGAATTATGCACATGGTGCACACACACACACACACACACACACACACACACACACACACACAGACAAAATACATACAGATAAAAAGTGAAAATACACTTCAATAAAACTAAATTTAAAAGTTAATATATACACATTCAAGAAATTGAGGCTTTCAGAGAATAAAGGGAAAAAAGACAAAATATAGGTTCACAGTAAGCACTTTCTAATATTTTTATAACTATAAATTATGACCTTTTGGTCAGAACACACTCTTCTTTCAACCGTAAAGAGCTGATTTCAAGTGTTTTTGTCATAGATAGTCACAGACTCACGACTTTCTTGGATACACATTTAAATCCTTGCTCTATCTTGTGTGAAAATATTTGGGCTCTTGAGCCTGAAACACCTGCTATGCAAAATATGAATGATAATTATTCCTACTGGAATGAGACGTGAAAATTAAATGAGACAATATATGTAGAGTAAGGAAAATACGTGTGCTCAGGAGGAGACAGCGACAATGGACACCTTATGTGAATGTATTTATTTCTACCTCTAGATACCTTCATTAAAAAACAGACAAAGCCATTAGGTAGCAAACAGAATCCATATCCTGCATCTACAATGGAACTAACCAGATTTCCACCCACATTCTTTTTATTGGGGCAGAATGGCTTACTATGTAGTCTGGGCTACCCGAGTTCCCTCAGTAAATCGGCATGGTCTTGAACTCACAGCTATTCTCCAGCCTCTGTCTCTTGAGTGCTAGGATTACAGGTGTGAATTACTATACCTTGCTCTAGATTTCTTTATGAAGCACAAAGATTGAACTGATGACCAATAGCAACAAACTCAGCATGGGAACAAGAGCAGGGGAGCAAAGACAAGGAAGGCACTGTGTACCCCACAGCCCTGAGACTGAGAGAGCTTCAGCCAGCCTGTCTGTGGAGGAGCCAGGGGCCAAGGTGAAGACTGGAGAAGCAAGCTGTAAACATGGAGGAGATGTCTTCCAAGACAGTCCTGTCTCTGAGAAAAGAGCTCTGAACTGAGAGAAATTACTGGAATAGAATTGGAATTGAGCAGAATAAGCCCAATTGAGGAAAGGGAAGGAATGGATACAGGCGGAAGTAGACAGCAAAGTCATGAACTGTAGGGAAAAAGGAAACTCCCCAAAGTTGCCAAAGGCAGCCTGGACCAGGGTCTACAACTGCAGAAAACCAGTTCACAGAAAAAATGTTCAGTGAAGGAGAAAAATATCAAACCTTCTGCCAGGCTATTATAAGATAAAAGAGGGGGAGGAATAGTATGACTCCACTACAACAGTGAAATCTATCAGAAGGAGACAGATCAAAACTGTAACCAATTTCAATGAGCTAGAAGGGATTATAAAATAGTACAAAATGTAAACGAGAGTAAGGAGACTCAGAAAGCAGATGACAGACATGGGGAGGAATATGTGGAAAAGCCACATCAGAAATAAAGGGGGAACTGGTAAGAACACGAAAGCACAAGATACCTTAAGTGAAAGTGAGACTGAGAGCTGTTTTAAAATTCCAAAGTAATAAGGAGGAATAGAGAGAATATTACAGAGAGGAAGTAGACTGAGAAAACCTGAAGTTCGTGACATAAGAATGCCAAGCAGAAGGACTGAAGGTAGGGACAGTAAATCAAAACACCCCCTGAGAGTAAAAAGAAAAACAATACCATGCACTGAAAATATAATAACAATAATAACAACACACATCTCAAAGCATCAACTAAGAATAACCCACACCAAGGCAGTCTGCTCAAAAGTTACCGGATTTTAAAAGAGAAAAATTATTTTTAAAACATCTAAAGGGTTACAAAGGAGAGGCAAACTACTTATAAAGGTTACTATAAGACTTTCCAACACTATGCTTTATGACTGATACAAACAGAATAGCCTAATTAATATTCTTAAAGAAAGAAATGTCTCCAGGAAATGTAAGGGAAGCAATTTCATGCAGCCATACCCACTTATAAAGAATATAAACAAACAGTTAACAACACGCAAGAGCTCAAAGAACACTATTCCCAAGAGTCCCTCCTGGGGAATATTCTAGAAACACACTTCAGAGAAGCAAAGTCACTAGAGAGATATCGACATGAGGACTGCTGGTGAGACTAAGTATATAAAACCTGCAGTTATTACAGAACTAAGATCAAATGAGCATTAAAATGGAAAAGCACAATATTAATGGCTATATGCTTGGAGAATGTATAGTACAGTAATAAAAATTAACGGGAGAATGGGGAGAGAGTATGCAAAAATTTTTAATTATTTTCAGTAATTATATTGCCAGTGATGGTGTGTGTGTTGCTTGAATATGTAATGCCAGCATTAAGTAAATAATTATGCAATATTCTGAATCTTTTATCTTCCATGTCTTAGAAAATTATGATTTTTAGTAGTTAAGAAAAGAAATACAGATGTAATATAAAACATAAGTGGAGCACTGGGGATGTATCTTGGTGGTAGAGCACTGTCCTACAATGCACAACGATCTAGGCTTCACCAACGACTCTACAAATAATAAGTAATGGCAATAAAAACAAGTCTGAAAATCTTAAACTCCTGAATTAAATTAAAACCATCATTATGAATTTATAATGACATTTAGAAACCAAGAGTGTCTCTAGCATACTGATGACAGCTACAACATTTGGAGACTTCTTCCCCATTCATACCCCCAGAGATTTTTTTTTTTTTTTTGAGAAGTCGAAATTTCCATATCTGAGGTAAGAAATACATAAATGAGACTGGAAGTCTTTGTCATGACAGAAAGGAAAGGCTTTAGTAATACCAGAGGGTGGGCCAACATGGTGGTGCACACTCAGAATCCTAGTACTCAGGAAGCAGATGTTATATAAAGAAGCATCCCAGTTCTAGCCAGAACAATAAGACAACAAAAGGAGATCAAGGGGATATAAATTGGAAAGAAAGAAGTCAAACTCTCACTATTTGCAGATGATACAATAGTTTACGTAAGTGACCCAAAAAACTATACCAGGGAACTCCTACAGCTGATGAGCACCTTCAGCAAAGTGGCAAGATAAGAAATTAACTCAAAAAAAAAAATCAGTAGCCCTACTGTATACAGAAGATAAATAGGCTGAGAAAGAAATTAAAGAAACATCACCCTTTACAATAGGAAGGAAGCTCTAGAACAATTGTATTCTGTATTCAGTTCTAATTCTAAACCTGGATAGTGGTTTGATGGACCAGCCTGACTCCATGTTTAGATTAGAAACCATTTTGCTATAAGGTCAGAATAAATTCATTTCTGTTTACCGTAAATATCAAGTTTGACCATGCATTAACCTATTTCTGGACTTTAACATGCTCCCCACTCTATGGAGTTTGACTCACACTTTGGCAATGCCCTAAACTGTACCCTGATGAGGTAAGATGTTCTGCCAAGCAATCTTGAGATGTTCTGCCAAGACATTCCATCAAATACTATGATCTGCTGTCTGCCCGTGTACCGAATCCTTACATTACCAAATCCCTTTGGATCTCCACTTTGCACTTTTTCCCTGTTTAGGAGGCCTAGAAAATCAGCCTGCACTGCTCTCTCAATTCCTGCTTTGGAGGGTCAGCCCTACGCAGTCAATAAAGCTTGCTTAATTGGTCTTAATTCAGGTAGTGGTCTTTATTCTCACTCAATGGTATCAACGGGTTACCACAAACGCTAGACCATTAATTGGCACTGACTGTACCCACATTTTGTCTTATAATAAAAATAACTACCAAATACATAACACATGTATAAGTAAACTTTATACTTAAGATGAAACTGAAAGCCTTTTCTAGTGTCCTAACATCATAATAAACAGCTACACAGAAGGAAGCTGAAATTCTAGCTATTTTATCCTGATTGACTTACACGCTGGCATCCCCCATGCTACTAATAATTACTTCTTAGGAGGGGATTGCACTGTGTGTACTTCCCTATCTCCAGCCATAGCACAGTCCCTGGGGCATGGGGGGACTCAAAAAACATGTTACACAAGCATCTTAAGGTGATACAAGCTCAAGGACATGAGGCACGATATGATTTATGCATGATATTAAAACTTTATCTTAGTTAACTTTAATTAAAGCTGCTGCTTTGCCTTTCTGACAGAGTGAACTCAGGAGAAGTCAGCTCAGGTTTTCATTTAACTGGCTTCGAATGATTTTTTTTTTCAGCTGTATGTTCTGGTATTAAAGGAAAATGGCACTGTCTCTCATAAATTGTTTTCACCTTTCAAGAGAGCCACCTGGTAACAGCTATACGTATTTCCATACCCACGTCTAAGAACTCACTACCCCCCCCACACACACACACAAAACAAACCTTCAGTGTACAGAAATGTGTAGCCAAAATGACGTGAGTTTTTTGCTTTTCTTTCCTGAACAAATGGAACAGATCCTGGTATCTTTAGTCACTGTACAGCCTCCGTGTTAGGAAGTAGATTCTACAAAGAAAAATGATGTCTATCCCAGGATGACCCTACACTGGTCTCCTGTCTCTGCTTCCGGTACACTAGGATTACAGGTGTGTGCCTACATGGCCTGTACCCACACGTTTCACTTTGAAAACTCAAAAGGAGTTTGGTCAATACAATGTGAGTCCTTCAGAAAGAGATTTTTGTTAAGGTTATTGATTCAGTTTACCTGTGGTTTTTAGTTGTGGCCAATACATTTTGGGGATTTCTCTAGTTTCAATAAGGGTATAAATGAACGCATAAAAGTGCAATTTTGACAGATAATTGGATTTCCCACTCTAATTTGGTCTTTGTACATGACAACATTTATTCTCTTTGATAAACAGCAGAAGTTTTATCAAAAGATTTTAAGAATTTCTTTAAAAAGTAAAATTGAATTTGAAAAAAAAAAAAAACCTCAGACCAATGTCTAAAGTTGGGGTGACTGGAAATTACACCTTAGGGTTCCCTCAGGAGCTGCTGGGGTCACACTATGGAAGTTGAACTATCTGAAAAAGGGAGAAAGAGCTAGGAATCTGTTCTTCGGGGACGATGGGTGCTCTTGCAGCTGCCCTTTAGCTAGAGAGAAGGGACCAGCAAAGCCCTCCTTAGAGCTCCATTCTCATGATCTTCTACCCTGGCTAGAGCCAACAGAATTACCTGTAAATATCCTTGAACTTGAAGCAAGCTGCATTCCAATCCCAACCCAATTCTTCACTGCCACCCTACCTCACCATGAATACTTCCCTCGGGTCTGACGTACTGTGACAGCCACACTTGCTCACTCTTTCAAAGCTCTGGAGGCAAAGCCTGGCCACTTGGGTGAAGTGATGGTGATCTATGACTTGGGGATCATTGGCTTTATACAGATAAAAAAGGTGTACATGAGAGAGTGTCCTTCATCTCATTAAATAAGAGCAAACTGGTCCATTTCTGGAGATGCTTTTCTGTTGCAGAGAAGACAAATGCTAGAGGATTTACATAGATGAGTGCTAATTAATCCCCAGAGCAAACCAGGGGAGTTGCTTCATGCTGCTCCTGAGAAATGGCCTCTCTTGGGATACCAGCATTTCTCTCCCAGACTCACAAGTTCTGAAGCCATTTGGAGGGGACCAAGCCAGGCACAGATGCACTGTGGGTAACCCCTTGGCTGAACCTGCAAAGGATTCCTCACTATTCTCCTTGAGCAGCTAACAAATGCCCAAGGTAAGAGAATGTGTGTCAGGGCAGAGCATCATGCAAAGGAAGCGCGAATTTCAGAGTCAGAGAAAACCAAAAGCATACAGGGGCTCGGAGTGAATCAATGCACATGCAGGCCCAGCTCTAGCACATTTTTGTTGGGGGCCCACATAATATTTTAGGAATATGTTCCACCCATTCACAGTGCTGAAAGCTCAGAACTTTTATTGTCTTTTAGATATGGGCTGATTACCACCAGATGCCAAGTCTCAGTGAGGAATGGCTCCTATTTCTGTATAGCAAAAGACCTGGGCCAGGGCAGTCTACACCCACCCTGAGGGCTACTAAGACATGCTGCTTAGGAGTGTCTCTAGGATTAGAGGATATATTTCCTGTCAGCCCTCTATTCATGATAATAGATGTCTTCTGTCACTACCTCCCCTTTTGGATGGTTACTTAAGATGATGGAACAATAAACCATGGCCTTCGGTATTAACTGGGAGCCCTCCTGATACAACCAGATGTCTCTGTCTTGGCTTTAACGTCATTGGGTAGCTAGGCCTTCCCTCATAAACACTCCCCCACTCAGGGTCTGACCAGGGGCTGTTCAGCTGGTTCCGATCTCAGTCCCAAAGACATCAGTCCAGAATAGATGGCCCCTGCAGTGTGGGGCTAATGCAGACTGGACGGCGATATTTCCACTTCATTCCATGGCATGTGACAAGGTTATAGATGGTATAAAACTTCAGAATCATTACCATGGGGATAAATGCCCCAATTTTTGTCTTACTTCCCCGTATAGACATAGAAAAGCCATATGGAACTATACAAATAGCACAATGCACCCTGGAAAGACAAGAGAGAACTCCATCACCAGTGCTGCTTAGGGAAAAGAGAAAATGATGAAATCTCCATGGTATCAAGACCATGGATGTATCTAGATGTAAGGAAAAGAAAAGTGGCATGCAGTTTTATTTGGAAAGACTACTATATGCCAAAATGAGAAGCACATTGGAGAGATGGGAAACGGTCAGAAGACAGAGTGGCCAAGAAACCTGGAGCGTGGGTATAGATGAATAGAAACAGCTACCTGAGAACAAGGTTGGACAGAGGAACACAGACCAAGCATTGAGGGCCTCTACCAAGAGGATTTGGGGTTTGATGTCTTAGGTATGGTGTGAGCCAACCACCCAACCATGTATGAAGATGTAACTAGCTACTGTAAAAGTAGAGAACCGTAATGTAACACTGCCAAGTTAGGGGGCAGTCACAGTGACCATGGGATCCCATCTCTTCACTGCCTCCAGCCTGCCAGAAGCCGGGAACTTCAAAGCCCAGTACAACCAAGAAAAATCACCTGATTGCTCTCAAACTCCATGTTCTTAGTCTTTAAATTGGAGATATTTATAACTATGTCTGAGGGCTCTTATGACAACTAAATGAGTTGCTAAAATAAATGGAGAAAATATGATATTCATGAATACCCAACAAATGCTGTTTGCTTTTCTTTTTGCCTTTTTTAATGTGTCTCTGACCATAATCTTGTTGGACTGAATTTTTATCCTTTCCATCTAGTCAAATGCCACTCAGTTTGTTTGTTCCTTTTCTTCATTAGTGCATCTATTCAATAGTGGTTTTTATTATTAAGTGGTTGTCATGTACCAGGAAATGTGAAAGGGTTGAAGATGAATCCCAAACTGTCTACCTTATTGGAAAGAAGCAACAAATAAGTACACAAAGGCAATATAAAACTAATGTTAAATCTTCCTTGACGGCTCAAGTTGTGATTAATCTTTTTTCTGAATCTTTATGTCACTTTCATTGCTTATGACAAAATTACCTAGAAATGTAGTTAGCTCTTCAAGTGGCTATGATTCATCTCCTACTCCAGTTGTGAGTTCCATGAGGCGGGATCACATCTCTCATCATTTTTTATTCTCCTCTGGGTCTTGATCATGAGAATTCAATAAATAGATGCTAAGGACAATGACAAGATGGAGAAGCAGGACTTCCACTACTCACATGTCCATACAAGTAAATTCCTGCCATTAATGCCCTAACAATGCTCTGCCCCCACCTCCCTTGGAATAATGGAATTAATAGAAAGAATACAAAGCAGGCATTTAAATAATCCTAAACCCAACGTCATCCCCTTCTAGATCTACAAATCCCTCTTATATTCTAATCCACATAAGTGTGAGCTCACCCTGTCTCTTGTATTCCCTACATACGTATTGTATGTCCAGCTTTCTCTTTTCTCTCCCCATCCTCTGCATCTGATTTTCCTCCAGATTCACATAGACCTTTGTTCTTCACTCATTTTTCTCAATGCCACACCCAGACCCCAGCATACTAAGACCTTTTTCAAATTGGTACTTCCTCAGAACAAACAACCATGTTCAACTCTCTCCAATTAATCCAAAGTAGGAAATATGAAAGGAAAGAAGACGAATGTCACTTATTGATCCTCCACCTTCTCCATCCTCTTTGTCCCAAGCTTAGCTTTCGTGCTCATGGCCTTGCTCATGACTTCCCCCAAATTAAAACCTGACTATATGTTTTAGAGACCTTGGGAAACATTTCACAGGCATGACTTTTCCTCCAATACAATTTTTTTTTTTGGTTTTTTTTCCGAGACAGGGTTTCTCTGTGTAGCTTTGGAGCCTATCCTGGCACTCGCTCCCACCAACACAATTTTAACAGTGATTTTTTTCATCATATAACTGAATCATGGAATACTTAATGCGTTGGATTTGAAAACTAATCCTGTTCCCATTTTTAATCATCATAAACAATGTTTTGACAAGTATCTGTATATACAGTTTTTCTTCATTTCTTTAATAATTTCCTTAGTTACCAGAGGCAATTTCTTGACTAGAAATCATACTTGGAGTGTGAGAGCAGTTACTAAACCTCAGCCCTGCTGCCTTGAATGAGGTCACTTCACACCCATCATTAAGCTTTGGGACACTGAAGTGGCCTTCCATGTTCATCTCACTGCTGAATCTGTGTGATTTATTCTCCAATATCTGGTTTCTAGGTCATTCTAACTCTTCTAAAGCATTTGGCACTGTAGACAATTGCTCCTACTCCAAAAAGCATGTGTGTGTGTGTGTGTGTCTGTTCAGTCACTGTGCCCTGGTTTCACCTCATCTTTGAAGGTCCTGGCCTCCAAGCTCTCTTTTTCACGATTTCATCACTACCTCTAGAGTCTCTGTGCCATATGTAGTCTTTCCTGGGACACTATCAATGTTACTCCTGAGACATAAATTCAAAGTCTGATCCAGACCAAGAATGAATCCCCTTAATCCAGATTTGTATATATATATGCTAAGTAGCCATTGCCTTCAAATTCACTCTTTCCAAAATAATCTATTTTACTTTTAAATGTGTTTGTCTGCATTCTATAAGCTCAGTTGTGACATCTTTGCTCTTAGTTGTCCATGAGGGAAATCTTGGAACACTGTCTTCTAATAATTCATCAAATACTATTTCTTCCTGTGACAACTGTAAATTATAATAATCCATGCCATGCTTGTGATACTGCACTTTATACTTAGAACCATGGTCTTCTGTGATTTTCTATACCGTATTATTCTCTTTTGCAGTGTGTTTCTTTTGATAAACTGGTCTGTGTCCCTTAACCTATAGCACAAACATCATTTTTGACTGAAAGAGGTATAAATTAATCACTCATGTTCACCATGAGAAATCATCCTCACTTCATGATAAGAGCACCAGAGACTCCAAGCAGGAAGAGTGAAGCAGTTCATTGCATCACCATCGAATGACGTCACCACACAAAGTCTGGTATCAGCCTAGAATGAAATCATCACAAAAAGTCTGACATCACCATAGAATGACATCATCATGAAAAGTCTGGCATCAGCCAAGAATGGCAGGCACACTGACTGGTGCATAGATGGGTTTCCAAACCTTAATGCCTAGCTGTTTCTCCTTTTCTTCTTTTGGTAATCAGGAGGGCACAATCTTGTATGACATCTGGGTTTTATCTTTCCCTCTGTACTGACCTTTGTCCTTAAGTCAACAAAAATCATGCCTGAGTTCATCTCTCCATTTTCCAATCTGTTTATTGTAAAGCGCATCCGGAGTGTGACCTTGCAGGCAAACTTGGCTGTTAGTAATTTCCTACTCTGAACTTCTGCTTTGGGGACAGGAAAACAGATAACAGAGTCAGTTTTGTGGGAGCCTGTTTGTAGTAGCCCTACATTGTGGGGTCAATGTCTGTCATTGTCCATCAGTGTGGGCCTTTAGTCAGATATAGCCTACTTGCCCAGTTCGTACCTGAGAGGGAGAGTGTGGATTGAGAAAGGGCAGATAAAGAGGCTAAGAAGAAGACAGAGACACAGGATAGAATGAATACTGGATGCCCCAAGTTTATTCTTCAACATTCTTAAGTACCCTAACAAAAAAGGGGACATGGCAGAAGACTTCTATTATCATGTATAAGGAGCAAATAGACATTCTTCCCTTAATTCTCCAAACATTTGGTAACCACACCTTAGACTCAATTTCCCATTATCCAGCCCTGAGGGTCAAGAGTAGCCACACCTCAGACCAACTTAAGACCTCTACCAAGATCAAAACATCCTACAGTAGCCACGCCTTAGACCTTTAGGTCTTATGACTTACTAAGTAAGGTCACTTTTAAACTCTCTGACCTTGAGCCAAGATAAAACAGAGCCATCTTTATGGGCCCAAACAGGTTTAGTGTTTTATACTTATTTGTACCTAGACTTAAATGCCTTTGAAAACAAACCACCAGATTTATCTCTAACACTTACTGTAAGACCCCCGGAAAGCTCAGGCTTCCAGAATCTTAGCCCAGGACTGTGGTCACCCCAATCACAGAATGCAGGTGAAAGCTTGATGCAAACTGCATGAGGCTTTATTGTTGTTTAATGAGCTAACCCCATGTTAGCTCGGGTTTTTGATCCACCCGTCATGTCGGATGGCTAGCAAAGACAGTTCAAAGCCGCTGCGTACAGATCTTTATAGGGCAGCATAAGGGGAGTGTCTAGGGGTATGCACAGGCTCACCATTGGTGTGCCTCCAGGCTTGGAGGGCTTGTCCTGTGTTGATTGGTCAACTGGTTGTTATGACCCATAGGCCCTCCCAGGGTGGTTGCTATGCTCTGTGTATCATTGCTGTGTGCTTGTCCGTAAAGCACACCCAGAGCCGTAAAGCATAGAGCCACCAGCTAACTTCTGATTGGTTCCTTGCCACGAGGCAGGCATCTGACCTCTTAAGTGACCAAGGCAAGGTTATGGCAAGCACGTGTTCAGCTGTTATGGCTGCCGAAATGGGGAGCTGGTCCCTTTACTACTACTTTTTTGTGAAACAGAATAATCAATGGTAATGACATTTATTCATGGTAGCATGAGAGTAAAATTGTATATGCATGTGTATGCATATGTATTTGTGAATGTGTGTATCTGTGTGTGTTTGTGTGTATGTGTATATGTGTGTGTATGTGTGTATGTATATATGTGTGTATATGTATGTATGTGTGTATATGTATGTGTGTGTGCTTGGAGTGTGTGTGTATGTGTAAGTATGTGTATATGTATATGTGTGTGTGCATGGAGTATTCGGGTATTTGTATGAGTATGCTATGTGCATGTGTGTGTGTATGACTGTGTCTATGGAGTGTGTATAAGTCAATGTGTTCAGCCCATTTGCTTCCTGCCTCACATTTTCCTATCCCTCTGTTGTAACCACTCCCAGAGCACTGAAGTCTTTTATGCTGACCAAGCTCACTTGTGACACAGTGGCAGTGACCTGATGAAACCTTCCACTGGGACATGTGTGACAGCCCTTCACAGAGTATCTGCACTTTGCTAAATCAGTGAGGTTGTGAATGAAAGAGCTTTTTAAAAAAGACAAGTGAGAGAGGGTTAGAGATTGACCAGAGGATGTTTGCAACCGTTTCACTTGGATTTTCATTGCAGGCAGAATTCCCATGCAATATAATAATAGCTAAACATGTGCTGATGGGAATGCTCAGTGGTAACATGTGATGTCCCTGTGTGATCTCAGTGGTAACATGTGATGTCCCTGTGTTATTTCAGTGGTAACATGTGATGTCCCTGTGTGATCTCAGTGATAACATGTGATGTCCCTGTGTGATCTCAGTGGTAACATGTGATGTCCCTGTGTGATCTCAGTGATAACATGTGATGTCCCTGTGTGATCTCAGTGGTAACATGTGATGTCCCTGTGTGATCTCAGTGATAACATGTGATGTCCCTGTGTGATCTCAGTGGTAACATACGATGTCCCTGTGTGAGCCCCAGGACATGCATATGGAAGGAGAGAATGACTCCTCAAGTTCTCTTCTGGCTTCCACATATATGCCATGTCATGTGCATGTATGTGCACACACAAACACATACATTATTCTCTCTCTCTTTCCTCTCTCTCTCTCTCTCTCTCTCTCTCTCTCTCTCTTTCTCTCTCTCTCTCTCACACACACACTCAATAAATATAATTTTTAAGTTATTTTCATTTGAGAAAATATACTAAGGAATATTTTAATACCTGCTATCCGCTATGTGGAAACCATGACCCCTAGCTCTTGTCTAAAGGATGAAACTGAGGCTGCATCCCCATGGTCTAAAATGGTCCTTGTGGAACAAGGTTCCATTATGTTCATAGACCATATATCTCATTCTCAGAAACTATTATGCCCTTTATTCAGTAGTTTAAAGAATGAGAAAATTACCTCCAGACATGCTGATTCTATGCACAATTCCTGCACTGGGTCATTAAAATCCCTCTTCAAAGCTGTGCAGGTACTTAAGTGGATTTAAAAGAAAAGTGAGGGACAGTTTGTATTTTGAGAACTGTGTAATACCCAGCCAGCTTAGTCATGTTTTTTTTTCTCTCTCTCTCCCCTAGCTCACAGTGTCCCAGCTCTCAGCAAACAATGCATTCACAGTAATGCTGGGAGGCACAGCAGTCTCTCACTTTTCCAGCACATAGGACTCTGATTACACACAGCTAAGACAATGTTCTGCCCACACACACTGGGATCGCCCCAAATACCACTGTATTGACATAACACGTTGTTTCACTGGCGAGAGGAGAAGGAATTATGGGGAAGGATCAAGGCTGTAAGAGACTGGCTCTTGAAGACTCACATTATTTCATAAACTGCATCTCAATCCAAAGACATTTTATGCTGCAGACACTATAAATTTTATCTCACTCTTTCTTTCTGCTAGAAGCTGCTGAAATATATTTTCTTATATTCCCATGAAAACATTAGTATGAAAAATTAAAGTGTTCCCATCCTGCCAAACAATAATGCGTCATTTCTCTGGCATCTACACCTGCTTCTGTTGCTTTAGAAAGAATGGCAAACAGCATCACTGAAGGCTGTTGCTATTATCCCCAGCAGCAAGGTGTGGTTTTCAGGAGGCAAAATAAAGAGCCTCTTGTTCTCTTCCCAGGCATATCTCCTCTGATGTCTCTACCCCCAAACATAGTATGTCACGTACTAACGTGTGTAATGCTTGTTGTCAACTGTATTCAAGGAATTGATATTATTACCATTATCCTCAACATTTACCACACAGAAATATCTGCCCAGGGCTCTTAAATCAGGTACTATAGCCTCTCCCCTTGGAGTGGGACTTCATACCTACCTCTCCTCTCCACTCTGGGATTTGGTCTGGCTTGGGTGAAAATCTTGTGTGTGTTGTCAAATTCACAGTGAGTTCATGTGTGCAACTGCCCTGTTGTGTCCAGAAAGCACTGTTTTGTTGTAGTTATCTGTCTCTGGGCCTTACATGCTCTGTGTTCTGCAATGATCCCTGAGCCTTGGGAGACAAGGGAATGATACAGATGTCCCATTTAGAGCTAAGCACTCTGTAGCCTCATTTTCTCTGCACTTTGGCCAGTTATGGACCTCTGTGTTAGTAACCATCTACTGCGAAAGAAGCTTCTCCATGATGTTTGAGAGATGTAATAATCTATGAATATAATGGTAAATCACTAGTAGTCTTTTCCCCTACTAGACACCAAAGGCTGACAGAAAAACCCCAATGACAGGAATGGTTACCTCTGCTGGTGTTGTTGACCAGTGAGGCCCCCTAGATCCCAAAATATTATCGTTTATTGTCATTGCTCTTATTTACACTCCAGAACGTGATAGTAAGACTTCATTGTTGAGGGCACCACGTACTTGAGTCATAGATCATGAAGAAATTAATCTGGTACTGACCTGGAAGCTTCATCCCTACAAGCTGGGTTTCATGTCAATAGATGATGATGTTCACACCACCACAGGAGAAAAGAAATTATCAATTTTTGCCTGTCTGTGAGCTCTGCAAGCTACAATAATGACTGGCTAGGTAAACCCACTGGTACAACAGTTGACGCAAACACCATGGGAGGAACCAACTATTTTCTGCCTGGACTTAAGCCTCACTCTACAAGATGCAACCCGTATACTTGACACTGTTATCAAGGTCGAGGACCCATGGCTAGAAAGGCCATAGTCCCTAGAGAAAAGCCTAGTACTATTACTCTCCTAAAAGGAAAGAAGATTAAACTGACGCCTAATGTCTTACTGTTACAATAACAAATGAATGCATTGTTCAGACTTCATCTTTTCTTGTTTTTATCTTGAAACAGGGTCTCCCTAAGTTGCCCAGTCAGAACTTAAATTCCTTCTGTAGCTCAGACATCCCTTGAAATTGTGATCCCCCTTCCTCAGCTCTCAAGTATCTGAGATTCCAAGGCTTGTATCACTAGGTCCAGTTAACCTATTTTCAAAATACAGGAACATAATGTAAAATGCAACAAAAAAATCTATAACCTAGGTCTACTAGCTGTTAGAATTTGCTTATGGTAGATAAATGGACATAAAAATGGGTGGATGGATGTTTGACAGATGATAACTGGCTAAATCACAATTAGAGATATGGTACCTCACATCTATTTATCTATATTTGTTTGTTGAGATCTCTATATGTGACCCTAGATAGCCTAAAACTTGCTATGGCTAGTACTAGTAGTATACCAGGATAGCTTCAAATTTTTCACTACCCTCCTACCTCTGCCTACAGAGAGCTGTGTATCTCAATGCTGAACATTGTACCAGTGCTGGAGGTGGAGACCAATCCGTAAGATTGGAGACATGTGACTAGCATGAATGAAGCTTTGGCATAGCTCCTCAGCAGAACATAAACCAAGCACGGTGGCATAAACTGTAATCCTAGCACTCAGGAGGTGGTGGCAGGAATATCAGAAGCGCAAAGCCATCCTGAACGATACAAAGAATCTGAGGCCAGTCGAAGAAAATGAAACCTTTCCTCAAAATGAAAACTACAATCATAGACCCAGAGAGTTGAGGTAAAGAGGGAGGATCTGGGGGATGCAGGGATGTTCCAGGGAAGAGGAATAGATTTTTTGGGCAGGCTGGGTGCATGTGGGGACAAGAGTGGGGTGAGTCTAGCTGGTGGGGAGAGAAGGGGTAGAGGGAGAAAGTGTTGAGAGAGAAGATGAAATGACACCCACAGATGCAGAAGAAATGACACTATTAGAAGGTGTGACCTTGTTAAGTAGGTGTGGCTTTGCTGGCGAAAGTATGTCACTAGGAGGTGGACTTAGAGATCTCAGAATCTCAAGCCAGGCCTAGTGGCTCACTGCCATGGAACAATCTTTGCACACTGTAAATATGTATTTTATTTACTCTCATCAATTAATAAAGAGCTGACTGGCCTATAGCTGGGCAGAAAGAGATTGGGCAGGAGAGCCAGAGTAAGAGGACACTGGGAAGAAGAAGGGTCGAGTCTCCGGAGTCACAAGCCAGACACAGAGGAAGCAGCATGTGCAGAAAATGAGACAACAAGCCATGAGCCATGCAGTAGAACTTAGATGAGAAATTGATTTAAGTTGAAGGAGCTAGTTAGTAACAAGCGTAAGCTGTTGCCCAAGCATTTATAATTAATATTAAATCTCTGTGTGGTTATTTGGGAGCTGGCCATCAGTCGTGATGAAAAACTCTGCCTACAGCTCACTGTCTCTTCCTGCTGCCCATAGATCCAGATATAGAACTCTCAGCTACCTCTCCAGTATCATGTCTGCCTGCACACTACTATGTCATACCAAGATGATTATGAAAGCCTCTGAACTGTAAGCCAGCCTCAATTAAATGTTTTCCATTATTAGAGTTGCCATGGACATTGAACTCGAAGAGGCCATTCTGAGCGAGGTAACCCAATCACAAAAAGACAAACATGGTATATTCTCACTCATATGTGGATTTTAAACATAGAGTAAGGGATTACCAGCCTACAATCCACACTTCCAGAAAAACTAGTAAACAAGGAGGACCCTAAAAGAGACAAACTTTGTCCCCTGGAGAAGGGTCACCATCCCCTGAGCAAATTGAGAGCATGGGAAGAGGGGGAAGGGAGCTATGAGAATGAGAAGGGAAGAAGAGGAAGGATGCAGAGGTCATGAGGGAGCAGAAAGGTTGAGTCAGGTGTAGATTAGAAGAAAGGATATGTGATAGGTAGGGTTTTAGTTGGGGGGAGGAAGTAGGGGAGGAAGGGAGGGAGAAGGGAACTGGGATTGTCATGTAAATCAATCTTGGTTGTAATTCAAATAAAATAAAGTTAAAAAAAGAAAAGAGTTGCCATGGACATGGTGTCCCTTCACAGCAATAAAACACAAACTAGGTAGGAGAAAGAAGTCTTGTGATACAGGCAGGAAGTGACATAGCAGGCAGACTCATATATAAGCAGGAACAAACAGGAAGTCATCCCTTTTCTCTTGTTCTTCCTCCTGGTCTCTGCTCTGGAGTCACCATGTGATCCGCCGGCAAGAGAGGGTGCCAGCGGAAGGTGTCCTTGATAAGATAAGTCTTATAAAATATATAGATTTATGATAATTAAGACTGAGCTAGCAGACGAGAATCCTAGTCATTGGCCAAGCAGCATTTGTACCTAATACAAGTCTTTGTATGTTACTTGGGACCTTAACATGGTGGCGGGCAGAACTTGGACGGCCTGGCAGAAAGCACCCATGTGGCAGCAGGACTCAGGCGGCTTGGAGTAAAGACTTATTGATACAGACTAAGACATGTGGGAATCTAGTAGAGTGGGAACTTCCCAGAATCTATAAAGGTGATCCCAATAGGAAATACAGTCTCAACTGGCCATCTCTTGTAGGCAGGCAAGGCTTCCAGTGGTGGGGCTAGGATGCATTCAGTTGAGTTTTTGGACAAGGGGGGGAGGGGGCGGCACAGAAATCCCCAAATAACTCACGCTGTTGCTAATACAAAAGGCTGATCTCCAGAAACCGATGGAGGGGGCCATTGCCAAGGACAACACCCACAGAATAGAGCCCTCACCCCTACATTCTTGTCTCTTTGGTGTGGGAAGGAACTCTGTGGGATACTGAAAGAGAAACATGGACACCAATCCAACCACAAAACCTTTGACCTACAATCTTTCTGCCTGCAAAATATGCTAAGGCAACTGTGGCACCGAGCCTGTGGAAGTAGCCAACTGATGTCTGATTTGATCTAAGGCCCACTCCACAAGAAGACAGACATACCTGATGCTGCTTGGGTAACCAAAAGCCAGAGACTAGATGGTAAAACCAAAGACCTAGGTAAAACCAAACACTGTTGGTCTTAAGGAAGGAAGGAAGGAAGGAAGGAAGGAAGGAAGGAAGGAAGGAAGGAAAATCAATGAAATGATTCCTAATGATATTCTGCTATACTCATAGATCTGTGCCTTATCCAGTCATCATTAGAGAGACTTCCTCTGGTAGCAGATGGGAACAGATGCAGAGACCCACACCCACAGATTACGCACAGAGAGAGAGAGAGAGAGTCTAAACTGAAGGTCTTCATCAAATCCCTCCCCTCGGAGCTCAGGGAATCCTTCAGAAAGAGGTGGAAAGTATGATTGTAAAAGCCAGAGAGGGTGGAGGACACCAGGAGAACAAGGCCCTCTGAATCAGCTAACTGAGGAGCATGCGTGCGCACATACAGCCTCCATTTGGGGTTGCTCCAATGCACACGGGTTTGGGGCTGAGCCCATGAGATGAACCACAGGTAGTCAATGGGCTGCCCGCTCCAAGTTCCCACTTCTCAGTCTCCATCCCTGCAACATAATGTGCATGGCCTAGTGCAAGGTAAAAGCATACAGCTATTTTAAATTATTAAGTATTTCAAACCAGTAAGAAGAGAGCATTTAAACCAAGCACCAGGCTCCTCCAAGCCCTTGCTACATAGGCCACATGCCTACAAGGACATACCTGTTCCTACCATGCTGGAGAGGCGTTAATGAAGGGACACAATTGGTGATATGTGTGCTTAAGGTGAGTACCCCAGAGCCTCCATGATCCGATGTCTTAGATAGCTGCCCACTTAGACCAGTATCGATCAAAAGCACTGCATTTTATTTAGATGAAAATACATTTTTTGGGGGGGGGGATGCTGAGTCCTTAGTATTTGAGCATTTCCTGAAGTGGTAGCTGGCATTACCTTAACTCACACAAGAGCTGAAGAAACAAACTGTACGCTGAAATTCTTTAAGCACAGAGACAGAAGTTCCCCATTCCTCCCATATGAACTCACAGTCTCTAATTATTTGTTCCATGCTCTGCACAACTTCAGACTTTTCTACTGTCAGAGAACTCTCACTGTTTGAACCAACACTTCCTGAGTCAGGTACTTCCATGTCAGGTACCGGGAACCAGGAATTCTTCAATGGACCAGGAAGCTAAACATTCACCCCCATAGCACTTATAGGCCTGGGAAATATTCTGAGCCAGATGTGGTGGTTCAGGTTTGCCACCTAGATGTTTGGGAGAAGGAAGCAGGAAGACACCAAATTCAAAGCCTTTCTAGGCAAAGAAGGCATTTCAAAGTCAGCTCTGGCAACCTAGTGAGAACCTTGCTTAAAAATAAAGAAAAGGCTGAGCTAAATCTCAGGGGTGGGGGCTCGATTGTCCTGTGTGATGCTCTAGACTCAGCCACTGTATTATGGGGGTGGGTTGCTGAGTGAAAGGATAAATGGGTGAGGAGAAAGGTCCCAATACCCAGGTCTCTATGGTGCTTTATTTTGACAAATTGTCACAATACAATTTAGAGTCACCATTTTCTGTTGAGCCCATGTTATGCCACCATGGAACCTAACCACCTTTAGCCAATAAATGCCCTAGTAAATGGATGACAAACAAGCCACTAGCGAGTGAACCTGCATCTATCAACACTAGGAGGCAAGCAGTAAAAAGTAGGAAGAAATAGCCATTCTCTTTTTAACCCAAAATAAAAGGTTTATAGAGATGCCATTTAAGAGGAATCCATGTTTCCTGATAGCCAGATTCCTGCCTACCTGTCAGTTGGTGTCCTTACCTTTGGAGGACAGGGCCTCTTATACAATAGAAAATAATGAAGCTGGGTTATTTACTGAAAAAAATGTATGAAATAAGAAACCATCCTATGTTGTGAAACAAACCAGGGTCAGAAACACAAAAATTACGTTTTCTCTAATTTGCAGATTGTACGTTTTACATAGATAAATTTATATACATTATGAAACTAGAAACAGGACTGTCTATGAAGGTGGAGAAGGTCAAAGTCCATGATGTCCATATTTATGAAATCCAGTACTATACAGGATGAATTTATGTCAATAATATAAATTAAAAGTCTGTCATTTCTAGTAACTGGTCCATATTCAATTTTCTTCAATTATGCAAAAAGTGACCTTTTTCCTTTTTTAAAAAATTTGAATTAGAAACAAGATTGTTTTACATGTCAATCCCAGTTCCCTCTCTCTCCTCTCCTCTCCTACCACCCTCTCAACTAAAACCCTACCTATCACATATCCTTTCTGCTCCCCAGGGAGGGTGAGGCCTTCCATAGGGGGTCATCAGAATCTATCATATCCTTTGGGATAGGGCCTAGGCCTACCCCCATGTGCTTGGCTCAGGGAGTATCCCTCTATGTGGAATGGGCTCCCAAAGTCCACACCTATGCTAGAGAAAAGTACTGAACTACTACAGGAGGTCCTGTAGATTTCCAAGGTCTCCTCACTGAGATTCCTGGGGTCTGGATCAGTCCCATGCTGGTATCCCAGCTATCATTCTGGGGACCAAGAGCTCCCCCTTGTTCAGGTCAGCTGTTTCTGTGGGTTTCACCAGCCTGGTCTGGACCCCTTTGCTCATCAGTCCTCCTTCTCTTCAACTGGATTTCAGGTCAGTTCAAGGTTTAGCTATGGGTGTCTGCTTCTACTTCCACCAGCTGCTGGATGAAGGCTATAGAATGTTATATAAGTCAGTTATCAATCTCATTATCAGGGAAGGGCATTTAAGGTAGCCTCTCCTCTGTTGCTTAGATTGTTAGCTGGTGTCATCTTTGTAGATCTCCAGACATTTCCCTAGTGCTTGATTTCTCTGTAAACCTAAAATGTCTCCCTTTATTATGGTATCTCCTTTCTTGTTTTCTTCTATTCTTCCCCCAACTCAACATTTCTGCTCCCTCATGTCCTCCTCACCCCTCCTCTTCTCCCCTTCTCACTCTCTTAGCTCACTCCCCCCTCTTACCATGCTCCCAATTTGCCCAGGAGATCCTGTCCCTTTCCCCTTCTCCAGGGGACCATGTATGTCTCTCTTAGAGTTCTCCTAGTTTACTAGCTTCTCTGGCAGTGTGGATTGTAGGCTGGTAATCATTACTCTATGTCTAAAATCCACATATGAGTGAGAACATACCATGTTTGTCTTTTTGTGATTGGGTTACCTCGCTCAGAATGGTTTCTTCTAGTTCCATCCATTTTCCTGCAAATTTCAAGATTCCATTGTTTTTTTTCCTTCTCATTAGTACTCCATTGTGTAAATATACCACATTCTCTCTATCCATTCCTCAGTTGAGGGGCATCTAGGTTGCTTCCAGGTTCTGGCTATTACAAATAATGCTGCAATGAACATCATTGAACAGATGTCCTTGTTGTATGAATGTGTTTCTTTTGGGTATATGCCTAACAGTGGAATTGTTGCATCTTGTGGTAGACTCATTTCCATTTTCCTGAGGAGTCACCATACTGATTTCCAAAGTGGCTGTACAAGTTGGCACTCCCACCAGCAGTGGAGGAGTGTTCCTCTTTCTCCACATTCTCTCCAGCATAAAGTATCATTGGTGTTTTTGATTCTAGCCATTCTGACAGGAGTAAAATGGTATCTCAGAATTGTTTTGATTTGCATTTCCCTGATGGCTAAGGATGTTGAATACTTTCTTATGTGTCTTTCAGCCATTTTAGATTCCTCTATTGAGAATTGTCTATTTAGTTGTGTACCCCAGTTTTTAATTGGATTGTTTGGTGTTTTGGAGACTAGCTTCTTGAGTTCTTTGTATATTTTGGAGATCAGCCCTCTGTCAGATGTGGGGTTGGTGATTATCTTTTCCCAGTCTGTGGGCTGCTGTTTTGTCTTGCTGACTGTATCCTTTGCCTTACAGAAGCTTCTCAGTTTCAGGAGGTCCCATTTATCAATTGTTGTTCTCAGTGTCTGTGCTACTGGTGTAATGTTCAGGAAGCAGTCGCCTGTACCAATTAATTCAAGGGTATATCCCACTTTGTCTTCTAATAGGTTCAGTGTGGCTGGATTTATATTGAGGTGTTTGATCCATTTGGACTTAAGTTTTGTGCAGCCACCCAAAGACCAATATGTCAGAGCACCACAGGTAAGCCACACGCCCATGTGTCAATATACAGATTAATAGAAATGGGTTAATTTAAATGTAAGAGCTAGCTAGTAATAAGCCTAAGCCATTCGCCAAACATTCATAATTAATATTAAGTCTCTGAGTAATTATTTAGAAATGGCTGTGGGGCTGGGGGGGCAGAAGGCCTCCAGTTGTACTGTCCAAATGTACTAAGGTGGTAACATTACAGAATCTTTAAAGATCCCACAGGGAAGTTTCTTATTTCCTTGTTATAGACAGGTAGCTAGGAGGCAGAGGCAGGTAGATCTCTGTGAGTTCAAGGCCAGCACAAGCTACAAAGAAAGTTCCAGGAAAGCCAAAACTGTTATGCAGAGAAACCCTGTCTTGAAAAGCAAAAGGAAGAAAGAAAGAAAGAAAGAAAGAAAGAAAGAAAGAAAGAAAGAAAGAAAGAAAAGAAGGAAGGAAAAGACAAGTATCCAAGTCTGGTTTTGTAGTTGCCATTCACTAAAATCCTGTACCTGCCCACTCTAAACATTTCATATCTATTAACAGGAAACAATGGCAGGGAAAATGAAATCTGAGGGGCAACAGTGATGCTTATGACTAAGATGGCTTTCAAATGTTTTACATCTCAACAAGAGTCTATATTACTGGGAAAGATGCTATTAGTCTGTAAGTGTGGGAAAATGCTGGTATTTTATATACCAATCTATATCACTTTTAAAAAGAATCTGTGTCCCATCCATAAAATGATCATAAGCACAAATAAGTCATTTCTTGGAGCTGGAAGATAAAATGCATTAGACTAACCAGGTTGTTTAGTGAGGAAATGAGGGAGAATTAAGAAGGCAGTAACAGCAGCCTTCCATAGAAGATCCTCTCATGATATGACAGACTTTGGGGGTCTCTCATAGAGGGCCTCACCCTCCCTGGGGAGCAGAGGGGAGATGGGATGGGGTTTGGTGGGGGCAGGGAGGAGGGGAGGGAGAGGGAGCTGGGATTGACGTGTGAAGCAGGCTTGTTTCTAATTTAAATAAAAATAAACTTTAAAAAAATCCTCTCATATACACTATGATTCAAACCAGTTTCCTTACCTATCAATAGCATCTTAGAAGATCAACTGGAATCGGAAGACTGAAATTTAAATTCCTGGTTAGCTACTTCCTGGTGGAAGATGGGTGGAATCCCTCCCACGACCCCGGTTCTCTACTTAAAGGAAAGCCTGGCAGCGAGTTCACAGGGGGTTCATACAGAAATGAAAGAGGAAAGGATGTGGGCATGACAGGAAGTGCACCTACAAAATCCCAACAGTATGGTTGCCTAAACAAGACCAGCATAAGAACAGCACCGTTGCCATGCCAACCCAGACAGGGGAAGTTCACATGGCCCCAACCCTGGATGAAGAGCTGTAGACAATCAGCGGCAACTGAGAAATGGGGAATGAGTTCTCCAGGGATGTACCCCTTGATAGCTCATCTGAAACACAGAGAGATGTACGAGAAACACTAAATTGGCTCAGTAGTGTGTGTGTGTGTGTGTGAGTGTGTGTGTGTGTGTGTGAGTGTGTGTGTGTCTGTGTGTGTGTGTGTCTGTGTGTGTGTGTGTGTCTGTGTGTGTGTGTGTGTGTGTGTGTGTGTGTGTGTGTGTGTGTGTGTGTGTAGCAATGATAAAGACAGAACAAGAGGTCATGAAGAAGGGGGACACAGAGGTGTTGGAGGGGAAGGAGTGAAAATAACGTTAATACAGTATCTGTGTAGGAACTTCTCAATAAAGCTTTAAAATTTAAAACAAAAATGAGAAAGAATGGGAGGAGGACCCCACATTCACCAAATGAGCAGTTTTGCGTTTGCAGGTAGTGGGCACTACACCCTCACTTCCGTTTGCTGGCACAAAATCAGAAGAAGTACATTCAGATGGCTTCCATGAGCATCTCAGAGGGTGCTCTGCCACCCTGACAAATTCACCACAGGTGTTTCAGACAGCTTAGGAGAAAAGCAAGTTGGACAGTGACACACACACACACACACACACACACACACACACACACACACACACACAATCCCCATATATAACTGCCGAAGAAGTTGGGATAAATGACCAGCTCAGATTAAATACATTTGGACACAAAAATAGTTAACTGAAGACCAATGAACCTGCTAAGGTTGACACTGGTTTATTCATCTATGCTGTTGCGTCTCGCTCATCGTTGGCTTTAATTATTCCTGATGTGTACTGCCTATCGCATCGCCAGCTCCTTCAAAGGCAAAGGAATAAGCAGTTGTCATAACAACAAAGGTCTTCATTACCCTGGGAACCTTCGACAGCTTTATTTAAAATGAAGGAGAAAAGGGAACCCTAACCAATTAGCTTTATCAGTCTGATTCATGTTCTTCTTAAACTGATAACTGTTTCCTGAAGAACCTAGAGTTTGATAGGAGATGTGTCATGAATATTTATGGTAACATAAAACTCTGAGAAAAATTGGCAAGCTAATTATCACTTGGGAGGTGTTTCTGGTCAAATTCCTGCCCAGTGATCCATTTGATTTTTTTAATGGCTTTTATTAAACAAATCAAAGAATTAGTGAGACCTTTGCCAGTATCTATCCATTGGTTTGAGAACAGCAATGAGATGTATTCCTCTTCAGACTTTATCGCCCTCACTAATTTGATTTGTGTTCCCTTTTCATTTCCGCTAAACCGGAAATGTTTTCTGCTGCCTTCCAGCCTTCCTTCTCATGCTAAAAACACAGTGGAAATCCCCAGACAGTTTTAATTCTGCCCTTCCCTACCAAGTTTTTTGTTTTGTTTTGTTTTGTTTTGTTTTGTTTTCAGCTGTTTTCTTCTGGCTGCAGGAGATAAGACTTAGAAGCAATTATTGTCTTGGTCTCAGATCCCACAGGTGTTTTTCTTCCTGCCCTGTGACCATGGGAAAAATAAATAGCAAACCTGAAAGGGTCTAGTTGGGGCACTCTTCAAGTTCAGCCTTGAAGCCAAATGTTTGCATACTTCATGGGAGTTAAAAATTACACAAGACTCAGCATAATTATTTCTTCGAAGGGTTAGATAGTAAACATCTTTGCGGGACGGAGGGTTTCCCCTGAAACTCCTAGGCTCTGCCTCTGTCGAGTGAAACAGACACAGACAAGATGGGGGTAAGATTTCTCCCAGTCATGGTTCGCTGACTTCAGAAAGTTCCCAAGAAATGAAGTATGCCCCATGAAGGAAGTCAGTGCCAATGCTACTCAAGTAAGCAAGAGTAAACACTAAGAGAGGCTTTTCATGTATATTATTTCCTTTAATCCTGAAATGCAGGTTATTCTACAAGGAAGCCATTCTTCTTTTCTTATCTCATTCATGGGAAAACTAAACTTAAGGTGCTCGGGTAACTTGATTGCTTTCCAAGGTCAGATGGCTGACTGTTTGATGCAGTTTAAATGCTCTTTCTATCACATAATCACCTGGCTCATAACGAAATTTCTACAGCTCAAGAAGAACTGTGTGTTGTTTCTCGGTAGAGTGTCCAGGTGGGGTAGGGTGACTCCGTCCATATTCCCCAGATCTGTAGAACCAACCAGGACAAGTCACGACATGAAACCAAGATACAAGTAAGTCGGATGCTAGAGAATTCTGGGTCCTGAGTCCTAAGGTCATAGTTCCCTCTAAACTTCCTGTCTTCCCAAACTAAAACTAATGAAGTGTGAGAGCCAAAATTACATTTTAAGTTTTCATTACTGTGCCTTAGAGATCCATGAAACAAAAATCTCTCTGCTCTGCAAGCCCTTTGCCCAAGGACAGATAGTTCCTGAAATGCTGGAGCCTAATTTTTTTTTTTGGGGGGGGGGTGGAATAACAAGACACATGTTTTCACTCCTCTAAACAAACTTGTTTGCTTGACCCATCTGCATCAGACATGCTTGATCACATATGAGCGAGAGGTATGCCGGCATGAAATAGTTAGGATATATGCTTGCCCCTGATTGGAACTTATGGGAAATGCTATGAGCTGTGGGTTTTTGCCTTTTTTAAGTCTCTGCAAACCATGACTTGGGGCTATTTTATGGAAACCCAGAGATGGACCTGACCAGAGCCCATCCACCTGGGCAGTATTTAATCAAAGCTTGCTTCAAATTTAGCTTTAAATTGTGGTAGCAGTCTTATTCTCGACGGGTGGGATTAACAAAAGCTCTTTGAGATCCCACCTAGAAATGCCCCCACCCAGTTGAATTCAAGAGCGGTTGAAGCTCAGACTCCATGTGCACTAAAAGCTCACACGCATGCTTCCGTCACTGAAGATTGTGCAGACAACTATTACTTAATTATGACAACTCTACGCAGGCAGGATATTGCATTAGAGAACGCAGATGCACCATCTGTTAAGAGACACGATGAAACTTTTTTCCACTGGAGTTCAGCCCTGCATTATTAACTCTGTGGTGCTCAGCTGAAAGGACAGTCTCCCTGAATGAGCTTGACACAGGCTTTGGGAAGTGGGTGACCTCTAATTCAACTCAGGGTTACAAGCATTTCCTGAGTAATGCCTAAGAAATCAAACATCATTGGAAGTTACCTACCTGCAGAGATTGCACTAATAATAAAGACAAGTTTTACTTTCAGGGAGGACTTGATAATTCCTAGGCTCGGAGGAAGAAGGGTATTTTAATCTACTAATGCTGCTATGATTAAATGCTGTAGGCCTGCAAACTTACAAACAACAAAAAAAAATGCAGCTCTGAAAATTCCAAGAACAAGGGCAGCAGACTCAATGCCCTCTTCTTTCTCAAAGTGTTCTTACTGTCACTTCAGACGATAGGTGAGAAAGCTCTCTGCTCTAGTGATATAATGTTTATGGTTTATTAAAACTTGCCTGAGGTTTCAGAAAGCAAAGCCAGCCTCAAGCTATAGAGACCAGGCAGTGGTGGTACACACTTTCAATTCCAGAACTCAGGATTAAGAGGCAGATGGATCTCTGAGTTCAAGACCACCCTGGGCTACCAGAGAGTGAATCAGAGCTCATGCCTTTAAACCCAGGATTTGAGGCGAATAAAAGGTAGAGGCATTCGGTCTGAGAATTAGTCTCTAGACACGTTGAGGAGAGCATAGCAATCCTAGTGAATCTGAGGGCAGTGAAGTCAGGAGCAGTTTGAGGATCACCCTTTGGTCTGAGGTAGAGGTAAGAGCTAGTGGCTTGGCTGCTTTGCTTTTCTAATCTATAGCTTGAAACTTGAACCCCAATATCTGTCTCTGGGTCTTTTATTTATCTTGCTACATGCTGCTCTTTTGTAGATACTAATCCTGTTTGTGAGGGCTCCACCCTTGTGACCAACCACCACTCATAGGCCCCCATCTCCATGGATTCGGATTTCAATACATGAATTTGTGGATATACAAATATCAAAACCATAACAAAAGGGTCAGAATATGTCTCAGAGAGTGAGCTGAGGTCTGGGCCCATAATCCAGTAGTTAACACACTTGTCACGCAAACATGACGACCAGAGTTCAAGTCTCTGAACCCACTTAAAAGCTGGATGGGTAGAATGACCTACCTGCAATTCCACTGCTTGTACGTGGAGACAAAGTATTCCCCTGAAGCAAGCTAGCTAGCAGGGCTGGCCATATTGGCGAATTCTGGGTTCAACCAAGAGACAACCTCAGTGAACAAGGTGGAGAGTGATAGAGGTACCCACAAATACAACAGGTGTATTTGCACCTGGACATACAAAAGAGCCCACAAACATGAAAACGCACATGCACACCAAATTAAAGTAAATAAATTTCAATCAATTTCCAGTACTCAAGTTTGAAGATACAAAATCTAAGAGTTAGATTTCTGGCTTCTCCTGAAGAATGGAAAGGTCTAGAATTCAAGAGTATCATCACCACATGTCCACTATGAGAAGAATAGAGACTGGACCTTCAGGAAGTGAGTGAGCAGCCTCTCCCATTTGTGTGGTCGCTTCCAGGATCACTATACCCATTTTGAACATCTACATGTCATTTATGGACATTATAGTTTTCAAAATTCAGTTCCAAAGAGACACATGAAAGATCTTAGAGGATAAGGTTAAGAAATGTAAAATGATTTCGATATGGTTAGGAAGGCACTTAAAATCACTGTTCACTACAAAAATCAGTGACCAGCCATGAAGAGATAAGCCATAGTTAATGGAATAGTAACAGTAGATTGAGTGACCTAGACTGTGGAAAAAGTAATTGAGTTGCAAATTGTGTACTTAATTCAACAAACAATGATGAGCAACCAAAAGGTTTTTTGCACAAAGTGATACCCTGGAGTTAATTTTGGCTTTTCAAAAGATGTTCATTTTTACTAAAAACAATTCTAAATGTATACACTTTGTGTCAGCAAGCAAACAGGTTATCCTATAAGCAGGCAATTATTTCTGAATGAGAATTAATTCATGTTGAATATATTCCAAAATCTGTTTTTTTTCTTTTTTAAGGAAATCATGTTGGTACATGCAGATTCTGAAGTTCTTCACATTTCCCATTGATTGATTTTTGAGGTTCACTATAAGATTCCGAGATATCTGTTGGTTATATAAAAGAATTCCTTTCATAACATTTACATATGCAAGTCAGCTTCTTTAAGTAAACATTATCTCTAACAATGTCTATTTTAGTCTATACTTAAAATTTATTTTATATTCATATAAAATTTTGGTCGTCTGTGGTTTATAACTTATCTTTTTTCTAATGACCAAGATCATTTTATGTAGCTTCTTGAAGATAATGAAATTTACTTAAACTGTCTCAACTTCTCTTTAGGGGTTGAGGTTGACAAAAGGTCTCCCTATGCAGTCATGGCTGGATGGGCTTTCACAGTGCAGCTCAGGGTAGCCTCCAACTCATGGCTGCACCTCTGCCACAGCCTCCGAAATGCTCACATTGCTGGCATGCTTCACTATACCGACCTTTCTCAATACTTGTAAAAATAATGACACTGAATGAGCATCTCATATTTAGCCCATTTTTAAATTTTATTTTATTCCTTTTCCTACTCTATTATGTTTTCTTTCTTAAGGTCATTAGTCACCTCTCTCTGTATTATAGCATATTTATAAAATGCCAAGCCTTGTATTGGTGCTGTGAGCCAAGGGTAAGTCTCACAACAACAATGGTTATCATCAGCTAAGGTTGCCCTTCATTCCTACTGCCACCAGACACACTTGGGCTTTAGAACGAGAACCTCAGTCTGTCCTGAAGTAAGCCTGGATTCAGCAATTGTCTGAGAATTCCTTGTATTTTTATTGCCTGAAAACTGTTTGAGGGTGATTTTTAAATCATCTCCCTCTTCAAGGTCAAGGCTCTCACTTGTGCCAGCCAATGTTTGTCCCTCAAATTAGGACAGAAAAAGGCATGATCAATTCGATAATCCCTGGTTCAAGTAAGAGATGCCCTCACACATGTACCACCTAGATGGCGGCTATGCCACATAAGCCTCCTAAGTCTGTCTGGCAGATCCTTAGAACTGCTCGAACTTTCCATGTCTTCATTTTCTGGAGGACAGTATTCCAAATTGTTCTCACTGGGAAGACAGAGAAAGACTGGCCTGTGAGTTTCCTGATCTGTAGTGTGATTTCTTTGCTTAGTCTACTTCAAGTCATGAAGATTTTCTATTTGTACCTACAACACATTCAGTGTGGTTCTTTCCCTAGTCTCCCATCCCATGTAAGTATCTATATTTCATCCTTTTTACAAATATATCCACTACATTTATCAAAATAAGCACAATTTTTGAAACTTTTTTCATATTTATGTTCATGCATACCCAATTAATTTGGGGGGGAGGTGATTTTTGAGAGTCCCCAAAACAATTGAGTCAAATTCCAAATATGTCACTGACACTCAGAGTTTCACTTGTGTACTCTCCTCATCTCTAGCACATCCTTGGTGCAGGTATTATGTTGCTCTAACAACTTTGGAATTGGGTGATTTTTACATAATGATCTGTAGGCTAAAGTTATCTCTATGCAGAAGAAAAGACTCAGAATTCTAAATTACACATAGTGGAGGTTGACAACAAGATAATGCTGAGATGGAAAGTGAAATCGATTATCTGTTGTCAATGGCCTTGGCACACATTTTATATTGCCATTTTACATTGTATTTAAGGTTTATGGTTTGTCTCAACTAAATTCCAAGTACTTGAGAATAAACAGTGCGTGCGTGCGTGCGTGCGTGCGTGCGTGCGTGTGTGTGTGTGTGTGTGTGTGTGTGTGTGTGTGTGTGTGTGTTTGCTTCCTGAGATTTTCCATGACTTCTAGCTCAAAGAGCTCAGTGATTTATCTGGGGATGGGCTGGAGGGGTAGCTCAGCAGTTCAGAACATATATTGCACTTGCAGGAGACCTACATAAGATGTTCATAATAGCTTCTAACTCCAGATCCAGGGGACCTGATGCCTTCTCTGAAGCCACCTACACTCATGTGCACACACCCACACATATGCATGCACTCTTATGCATAATTAAAAATTAAAATTAAAAAATCATACCTAGGAAATATGTATGATATACATAGGTATGTATGCATGTGGAGAAGGAGAGAAAAAAAAATAAAATTATCCAATAGAAGTAACCCTGAGCCCCAGATGACAAAAGCAAAGATCACACCACCAACTCACACGTCAGTCACTGAAGTTCCTAGAGGAAAGAGGAGGCCTGTGGGAGAAGAGTTTCATTCACAAACTAGTAATGCCTTGAAGAAGGGATTAACACACGCGTCCGCGCGCACACACACGCGCACACACACACACAAACACACACACAAGGCTGACAGAAACAAAAACTAATGCACTGAGATGATGGCCGTTATGCATTTACTCATTTTAGCTAGTTCACTACAGGGACTCAAGAGATGTTTGCCAGGTATTAACACACACACCTCACATTTGTATAAATCCATCAATCACATGCCAGTCACAGTGTAGCAGAACTCTCTCACCAGCTCACCAGCTCACCAGCTCACAAACAATGACATGGAGACTTATTATTAATTATGAGTGCTCGGCCTTGGGTTAGGCTTGTTCCTAGCTAGTTCTTATAACTTAAATTAACCCGTAATTTTTTATCTACGCTCTGGCACATGGTTTGTAACCTTATCTTTGTACTGCCCTCCCTGCTTCCTCTGAGCCTGGCTGGTGATTCCACCTTACTTTTCCCCAGAGTTCTCGAGTTCGTCTCTCTCTCTCTCTCTCTCTCTCTCTCTCTCTCTCTCTCTCTCTCTCTCTCTCGCTCTGAAAGTCCTGTCTATATATCCTGCTTAGATATTGGCCATTCAGCTTTTATTACACCAAATCACAGCAACACAATCTTCACACAAAGTACACGTAGCCCACAACATCACAGCTTCGGGATCGCATATTTATTTGTTTCTTTGTTTGTGTGCGCATTCCTATCTTGAAGATGTGTGTATGTATGTTGGGCCAAAGGTTGATGAGTTTTTTTTTTTTTTCTGTCCTTTCTCTCAGGCTCCATCTACTTTGGTTTTTGGTTGATTCTGTTTTGTTTGTCTTGTTGTGGGCGGTTTTGTTTTTGTTGGTGGTGGTTTTTGAGACACTACTGGCCTGGCCTGGAGCTCACGGATTAGGGTTCATCTGGCTATGGGAGCTCCAGGGAGGCAAGACATCTAACTCCGCCTCCCCAGCGCTGGAATTAGAAGCATATCCACAGCATTCAGCTTATTTACAGTTTCCATACACATGTCGTCGTGTTTGCACAGCAAGTACCTTATGCACCACCGTCTCTGCACCCTGATAGCAAAGGTTATAGTTCATTACGTTTGTACAAATGGGTATACAAGTACTACAGGCATATTGATGGGCCATGTTCTTGCTACAGCTTTGTGGGGTGAGTGCTGGCCTAACCCCTCTGTACATATTTATACAGAGGAAGAAACTAAGGCTTTGTGATGAGAAACCTAAAGGATGTCTTAGAGCCAACTAGAGAGTCACTGGTTAGAGTTCAAACCCAGGCACTCTAACCACAAAGCCTAGGTCTGGGAGGTGTTCCAGCATGAAAGGGTTTTACTGCATTAGCAATGAGCTGTTGGGACATAATATCATGCCGAGCAATTCTGCTCATATGCTTGATCCATCCGAGGCAAGGTAGCGACAACTCTAACAGTCAAGTCTTCGACATTAACACTGTTGTAAAGAAGGTAACTAACTCTGGAATCTCACTAAGAACTTTAATCTACACACAAAAATGAAAGCGGTAGACATTTTACTGTTCGCTTGATGAAGAGGAATAATAAACACTCTACAGGGAAGACCACATTATCATTTCCTCTTTGGCCCCTAAGCTCACCTCTGCTTTCCTCTGGCGTCATGGCTTCTCTGGCTCTCTCCTCCAGGGCTTCTTTGTTCTCTTCCTCTAGGACAATCTTAGTAGCTTGGAGGTCTCTTGGAGGCAAATTCTTACTGTTTTCCTCTGCAGACACCATAGTTATCTTTAGGCTTCACCTCTGGGAGTTTCTCAGGGCCTTCCATTGCAGAGTTCTAAGTCCTTTCTCCCCTGTTTGTTTCTTGCTCAGTCAGAATTCTGTGTCCAGCAAAACTCTCTCTCTGGCAAGTTCTGGCTCTTTACTAGAGAAGATCAAAGTACAGGTTTGAAAATCCATGTTGGTTGATAACAAGAATCATCTTTCCATATTGAAAACATGTCTCCTGGAGTCCCACGTTGTGATACTGTCCATCATTCATGTTTTGTTGGAACAATGGTTCAGGAGATATTACTTGGAAACTACTTCCTACGCAGAATTATGGGAACTCCAGGTCTGCTTTGTGATCCACGTTTTCCGTCTTTGAATCCATTGTGTCCCCTAGGACTTTGCTGAGAGTCCAAAGAGAACTTGATATGAGGTCTCTATTGTGTGGTGTTTGCTGTTTGCAGTCTGTTATTTGAACCTAAGAACAGCAACATGTCCATAGTTCTCATTCTTGTGTACAATTAAAGCATTCCCCAGGAATTTCTTAGTGAAATCTCAAACTGTGCCCTTCAGGGAGATATTGTTAATATAAACAACCAAATATGAAGTGTTCTGAATACTTCATTCTGGAATACGAGTGGGAATATTTGTGATCGGAACTATTTTTTTTTTCTGTTTTTAACAACTTGTATGTGCTAGAAAATGGCAGTGAAGAAGATAAGCGAGGCTCTGCACTCGTGGAATTCACATTCTGACTTTGTCAACAGTTAATACTTATCAACTGCATTCGATATGGAAAACATATGTTAGGTGTTCGGGAACAGCCAATAAATAACATCCTCCTGTCCCAGTTGAATTCAGAACCAATTTAGAGATAGAAAAGATAGACAGATGGAGATCAATCCAACAGCTTTACGACTGTTAAAGCTGATTGGAGAATGTGGCTTTGGAGTCATTTCTATCACTGAAGTTAAAACACTTTTTCTGCCTTATTCATTGATGTTGTTTGACAAGCTGCAGGCTATTCTCCTAGCTCAGCCATTAGCATGTAACAGGGGACTGAGAAGAATGCATGATTCCAGTTGGGTGTGGTGTCACAAATGCCTGCAAATCCTTGCACTTAGGAGGCCAAAGCAGGAGGATCTCCAGGCTATGAAAACTATTCGCTCTTCTACCAGAACAGGAGACTGTCATGGCTACAAAAATGTAAATGAGACTCTAAAAACAAACATAGTTGTTTCAGGGAAAATGAATTTGTCAGTGGAGGACTAAAGATTTACGTAGATATATGAAAACTCTTTGATAGTCATGGGTCCACTGACGATGCTTCTCAATGATCATAACACAAGTGTCCATTTTCATTCAGAGAGCTGCACTTGAAGGCAAGGCAAAGATACGGAGTTCAAAGTCTGAGCGCTTTGTGGTCACCTCTGAATTTAAAAAAAAAAAAAATAGTGACAACATACAGTCTTCTAACAGTGGAGAGTAATTATGACAGTAATTGGGGGGAATATTTTTAATGAAGCGTTACGTGTAGAGATAAGTTGTCTGAATAGGCCTATCGTTGAAAATTCAGTATCACCTTCTTGCAGGTTTGCATGCATTAAGCTATTTCCCAATAGAACCTGAGAAGAAGCAGAAGGCTTTCAACCGTAGCCAGAAAAACCACCACCAAGACCTCAAGTAATGTTGGGAGAAGGATGCTCCCTCCAAAGGCTTCTGGGACACAAGTCAGTCCTATTGCAAAGCTGGGGCTTGTTCTTGAGAGAGCCAGTCAAACTTTGGGTCTTCCCAATTTATTCAGATCTGTTATTTTATTTCAAGTGCTAATTGTCTCCACAACAAACAGAGACTCCTCTCAGCTGCAATTATTGGCATTACAATAGATAATCAACAGGAAAGCCTGAATGCATAACGGGAAGAGTTGCCTTGGTTACCAACCCACAATGCCTGAGTGTTACAGATCCAGCTATATTTCTACATTTCTTAGCATCCCCCACCCCAACCAAGGGCAAAGGGTGGCATCCGAGCCAGCTTAAACCAATAAAAAAGACCCCACTCTCACACAGATATTTTATGAAGCTTTTTCAATAAATAACCACAAGAAAGGGGCCTTCCATTTAGAGTATTTGTATATTCATGTTCATGGACTTTTAGAACAATGAGATGAAATCAGAGTTACTGCTCTATGCTGGGGTAGTACATTATTGTATTTG
Source organism: Cricetulus griseus (assembly GCF_003668045.3). Classification (NCBI taxonomy): domain Eukaryota; kingdom Metazoa; phylum Chordata; class Mammalia; order Rodentia; family Cricetidae; genus Cricetulus; species Cricetulus griseus. Next base: position 11,159,804 of record NC_048601.1, read on the forward strand.
TTCAATCCACAACCCCACAGTGCAGCCATTATTCCACATTATCCTTCCTTCTCCCTTTTCTTAAAAGCAGATGGAAAAATAAATCACCTACGGGGCCATATTGCGCCTCACGTGGTAGTTTTCCCCTCTTGCTTGAAGATTGCATAGGGCTTGGGTGGGGGGCGGGGGCGGGGGCGGGGGCAGAAGGCTCACCTCAGCTCCACCAGTAACTGTCTTGCTTTGCAGCCCCTTGATCTATTTAGTAAACTGAGGTTTTTAAAACTAAGATGATTATTCAGATAAAGATCTATTAATCTCTTGAGCCATTATAAAAAGGCAGGAAACCCATGCAGCATCTTCCTTACCAGCTCTGATAATGGCCAATTCTGTCTCTTCCTTCACTCATTAATCCTAGTTACAGGGGACTTTCTTGTCCTTTACTTTCAGAACACCACGTGTAGTTCTCTCCCCACCAGGTGAGTGACATTTCACTTACCCCCGGAAAAATATCAAAAAGTATAAATAATAACTACCATATAATATGACCTTCATTAATGTGCCATCAACCAAACATACATTAAAACTTTAAGCCAGATGGGCTGGAGTGATGATTCAGGGGTTAAGAGCACTAGCTGCTCTTCCAGAAGACCATAGTTCAATTCCTAGTACCCTCCTAGCACCTCCATGGCAGCTCAAAACCATTTGTAACTGCAGTACCAGGAGACACGATGCCCTCTTCAGGCCCCCACAGGCAATACATGCACATACATCAATTCAAACACATAATTTTTTTTAAAAAAAATCTAGAAACATTTCAACAAGTTTCAGATTGTCTACAATATATAACATCAATGAAATCTCAATTATATATCAATACAACAATCCTACCAGATGAAAACTTTCATCCCAGCTAGTGGAGAAGGGAACTAAGGTTTACAATATAATTTGAGGGGATTCCTTTGGTTTTCTTTCTTTATTTTTAATTAGAAACATCTTCCCTAACACTGGAGAGTGAAGGTTAAGAGCCAGAAGAGACTAAAAGCCCAGCTCTGCCACTCAGGCTGCTCAGCCCCTCTCTGCCTGAACTGTGTAAGTAAATACCCAGGAAACAATCAGAGCAAAACCAGGAGCAGGGGAAGTACCCAGCATGGACCCTTTAAATACTTGTGATATTGAACAATTTCTAAAAGTGGTTAGGTTTTTTGTCTTATTGACATTGCTATGTGATTTCTTATATAACAGCTCTGATAAATTCTTCTTTCCTGGAGTCACCATCTGTTATAAACCACCACTATATCTACTGGATATAGTGTTGCCCTGTTCAGCACAATCAGGTGAGCGATGCAAATTGCAACATAAATGCATAGTAATTACGGACTGTGAAACTAGACGCAGTGAGTCCTGGGTGCTCTCCCTTCTATCATTTACTCTTGGGACTCTATCTGCCATCTCTTAGAGCATTAGCAACCTGTGCTCAGGCCAATGCAGGAGGCCTTCTGCCCACAGTGGTCATCACAGAGGCACCATGCCCACCATCAACACCCGGTTCCATGTAACTGTGTCTTCTCCCATTAGGAGGGTGTCATCTTGACATCTGAGACATGGAGATTCACCTTTGAGTTTACAGAGTTGCAGGGGTCTAGAAAGACTGTCCTCTGCAAGATACCTACCATTCACAGCCAACAAAGCTCTCCCCAGCCTTGATGACAATGCTGGTGCTGGAAAAGTAAGGTCTCATTTCCCTCTGCACAAAGCTACCATTATTCACTAAATCATGTCAGAGGGCCACACACACACACACACACACACACACACACACACACACACACACATTTAAATAGGGTTATTGGGATAACCAAACATTTTCTGGTTGTATTTAAGGTCCCAATTCACCGGTAGACATGCATGCCAGGTACTATAAATCTGGCCAAGAATCCATGGTTGGAAATCTCATGGGCCTTGGAAGTGAACCCGCTATTATTATTTTGCTAAATAGACATAGTATCAAATTGGCATCTCAATTCTTATCTGTAACGTGATCTTTCTGGCCTGGCAGGTCCCAACTGCCCTTCTCAGCCCCAAAGAAACACATGGATGCTATATTAGTTATAAAGCTGTTGGCCATTGGCTTGGGTTTCTTATTTGGCTCTGTCTTAATTATTAACCCATAACTACTAATCCATGTATTTACATATGGTCTTGGCTGAGGAATGCTGGCCCTGAAATTCCTTTGCCTGCTACATGGTGACTACTCAGTGTCTCCGAAGAGAAGAGAGATATTTCCTGTTTGTCCTTGCTTATATTCTGATTCTGTCCTTGCTTATATTCTGCCACTCCCTGCCTGTCTGTTCAGACCTCCAGACCTCTATGGTTAGCCAGTGGCAGTTTCTGCCCAGCTACATCACTTCCTGGGATCACATGACAACTCCTCTCTGCCTACACTTCCCAGAATCCTCCTCATATCCTAGTCCCATCTATCTTGCTGCCCTATTGGCCAACAGTGTTTTATTCATCAACCAATAAGAGAGACATATACACAGAAGGACATTCCCCATCACTAATCCATATACCTTTAGATGAATGCAGATTGCAAGCCTCATCGGAGATATTTCTTGGTGAAGTTGGGTGGTGGTTAATACAGAAACTCAGAATGGTCAATGTACAATGAATTAGTATCTATGGAGCACTTACTCACAAATACAAATGGAGCATCTATCACACACACATGAGATAGATGTGTGTGTGATAGATCTGTGTCAGGTCAACTTTCATGCTGACCTGACACTGCGGTCATCTGGGAAGAAGGAATCTTAATTAAGAAAACGCCTCCATGGGATCTGCCTATAAGCAAGTCTGTAGGGAGTATTCTTGATTGGCGATTCGTATGGGAAGGCTCAGCTCACTGGAGGTGGTGCTACCCCTGAGCATGTGGCCCTGGATGGTACAAGAAAGCAAGTTGAAGAAGCCATGGAGAGCAAGTCACTAAGCAGCATTCCCCATGCCCTCAGTCAGCTCCTGCCTCCAGGTTCTTTCTCCCATGAGTCCTGCCCTGACGTCCATCAGGGTCACCTGGAGGTGTGAGTGAAATAACCCTTTCCTCCACAAATTGTTGTTGGTTGTTGTGTTCATCACAGAAACAGAAACCCCTGCAGAGACAGACATCACAGAAGACAGGAAAAGGCCAGGGAGGAACATAGAGAGTGTATTCTGGAAATGGCAGGACTTGAATGTGTGACCTCACAACAGCCCATGTGTGTGACCTCATAGCAGCTCAGACATGTGATCTCATAGAAGCTCATACATGTTACCTCACAGTAGCTCATATGTATGAACTCACAGCAGCCCATATGTATGAACTCACAGCAGCTCATATATATGATCTCACAACAGCCCATACATGTGACCTCACAACAGCTCAGACATGTGACCTCACAGTGGCTGTGGCTGACTGCACAAGACCTGCACAAGATCAATCCAGGCACCATTCCAGAAGGAATCATGAGCCCCAATCCCCAGCTGAGGAGCTAGGGACAGTTGATGGTTTGAGAGAAGGGAGCGTCAGTTTTCTATGAGGCTGTGGCCCCTGGTAGGTGGACCATGGATGCTCAGACTTGGGAGAATATGCCCAGCACAAAGTGGACCCAGTGTGTTACTTTAAAATAGTAATAAGAAAAAGAGTGTGGAGTTGAGTGGGGTTCAGTGGGATGGAGCTGGAAGGAGTTAGAGAGAAAAGTGAGGACTGAATATGGTCAAAACACATTACATGTAATTCTCAAAGAATTAATAAGAGTATTATGTGTTAAAATTATTTAACTACAACGGAAAATGGGAATGGCAGAGAAACCTCTAAGCGGTGTAGCAATAACAGATTCTGAAAGGAGAAGGTCCCCCATAGGGCGTGGCAAAGCACCTAAATAAGGAATACATATGTACAAATGATCCTGTCTACCAGGCCCCCGGCACAGAGCATGGTGGGGTGTGCTGAATGCCAGAGGAGCTTGCTGAGGAACAGCAAGACCACAGCTGTCGCAAACCACCGTTTGCAGAGCTGGGAGGAGAGTCCAAAAGGGAGTTCCACAAATGCCAACAGAAGCTGACCTAGGAGCAGCCACATTCTTCCTCCAGTATTCCTCCAGCACCCTCTACTGACGAGCTTTGGCCAGTGACAGCATCATTAGCTGGGCCACTGAGAGTGGATCTGTGGCTTAGAGTCAATAGACTGACAATTGGGTCCATAAAGATACCAAATAGCTTTTTGGTATCTAAGACACACGCCCAGAAGGAATGTCTGTTTCATATCTGTGCAAAAGCACACTATGGCCCTGGGGGATTGCTCAGGGTCCTGAGAACACCTCGAGGCATAGCTAGCATTCAACCCTTGTTTCTGGTCTGCTCTGCCATGAGCAACCGCTCTGCACAGGCAGCCACCTCTCAGAGACAGCTGGCGAAGATGTAACACTTGCTGATTTCTCTGAAGATACCTTCAGACAGCACTTAGGAACCTCTTGATTCTGCTACAGATTCCATACGCAGTATGAAGGGGTGAACTGACATTAGTAGAACTAGTATCCTGCCCTAGAGGAGTTGATTCCTGTTACCCAGAACCTCTGGCCAGCAGCTGGACAAAAGAACACCTTGTTGTTACAAGTATTGTCCTCACAACTGATTCCATGCATGCCAAAACCTTTTGTAGGACTGAACCTACTGAAGCTATTTAAAACCTGGTTGGCTCATGAATGCAATTTGTCATAACATTTGTTAGGGAAGGCTGACATTTTGTGAAATGACAGCACAATCGTAACCTCACTGACAGGGACACAGCATCAATGGAAACTTGAACACAGGGCTCAGCATGACGTGGCTTGCTGTGCCTTCCGGTTTGAACTGCTTTTCTATAGAAGTAAACAGTGGCAGTCACTACTCACACATGGGAGTCTTCTCTGGCTCAGTTTCTCTGAGCAGATTAATTGTATGTTGAAGGAAAGCATTGAGCTCCTGCTGACTCAAAGACAGAAGCTCCTCAAAGAAAAACAAGTTTTCTTAAGAGTCACTTGATTTTATCTACCGGGCCTCCACTCACATATGGGTAAGAAGAAATCAAAAGGGTTTTAGTGAATGTCCCCTGGGACTCATCTGAGAAACTTGCCAGCCCACTTCTCAGCTCCCACAACAAGAACTGGAGAGGAAAATGCCCACACCAAAGCTGGTTCTTTCCTTGCCACTCTGGACCCGTGTGGCCCCTGGTGCCCACTACTGTTGATAGTGACTTCTCCCTAGGCCAGACTTCTGCTTCATCAGGTGCCTCTGAGCCACTTCAAACCTAGGAAGAATCCAGAAGCCTTGGCAGAATGCAAACATTTGGCCCAATCCAGCCTACTTGAGAACTGCTCTTAGCTCCAGGAACTTGTGCCTAGAAAAGTCAGAGGCAAAGTATAAAATATGGTGTTGCAGCCGGAGGATGAAGAAAGTGAGCAGAAACAGCTGGCTTTGCAGGGAAGCTGACAAATTTCTACCCTGAGTTAATATTGCAAAGCTAGTGCCTCATGGTTTCCCAGGGGACCTTTGTAGGGAGACACCCTAGCCCCGCCCAATAGTCCTGGGACAGGTACCAGGTGGACCCGAGACTCGCCCATAAGGGCGTGGTGAAGGAAAGCCGGGGTGACATAAGAGAGCTTCTTAAGGGGCTGCACGTGGGGACCCTGGCCTTTTTGTTCTGGCCGCGCTGGCTGGGTTCTATAACCTAGCTCTGGCCTGTGTTTTACCTTGGTGTCTTCTGGAATAAAGAGACCTTAATCCCACAGACCTTCAGCAAAATGATGGATTTTCTGTGCCTCAGTTTACCCAGCTGTGAGGGGGAGGTGATCAGTTTTCCTATGAGTGACTGATTATATAATTTGATCCCTATGTTCTATTTAGAATACATTTTACTTAGAATTATTTCCTGTTGTGACACCTGCATCAGTCACTCCTAACATCCGTAAACCTCAGAACCTAGAGTATTTGAAGATGCCCATCCCAGGGAGCAGATTTCCTCAAGTTACTAGACGTCTTTCATTTCTTGAAGGCAAAATCTCAGAATGTGTTGACTTAGGGATAGCGTTACTGAGAGTTTCCTGGATGAAAGAGAAATGGGATGTATAACTGAGGGAAAAAATGTCAGCTTGGGTCACTTGTAACTATCCTGCATGCTCTGCGCATAAATCATATTATTCATCATTAGAAACACTGCAAGGTTTTGGATTCTAAGCAGGAGAAGACAGAAGCAGGCAGCGCCCTGAGGAGGGCAGTGGATGGAATTACTCTAATGGAAGCCCACGGCGAGTTAGTTCCCTTGAACTGAAAATTAGTCGCTGAGCCGTGCTGGAAATACTTTGAATGTGGGCATTATTGAACAAAGCAAAGCACCCCATCAAAATAGAGCGAAATGGGTGAAGGGTGGATCAGGGTGATTTTAAGTAAACTGTATGGATTTGAACAGCAAAAACTTTCTTTTCAGGTCTTCATTATTTGAAGTTATCTTTCAATTGGAGGATGAATGAACTTTTGTCAACTTTCTCGATCCCCTACAAGAAGGCTTTACTCTGTTTCCTAGCTTTTGTGTAGGATACTTGATATTCTAATTCTAGTCAGTCCTGGATTTATTATTATTATTATTATTATTATTATTATTATTATTATTATTATTATTACTTTCCCTGATGATTTGCAGGCTGGCTTAAGAAATAGGGTCATTTCCTAGTTTTTCTAAAGGAAAACACGAGGTTTCCTCTCTCAATAGATTACCACCTCATCCCCTCCACCTGCATGAATTAAGCAACCATTCACTCATTCATTTTGTGTTTCCTTCTACTTGTCAAAAAGGTGGAGGGGGGATTTTTTTTTTCCTTTAGTCCTTCTCTGCGCTGTCACTTCAGATTCACAGTTGCTAAGTATTGCAGGAGCCCACCAGAGGGACTCTCTCGTGGTGTGATTTGCAAACTTTGAAATAACACCCACCATCAGAAGCGCCATATGCTCCCGAGTTATAGTCAGCTGACAAGAGCATGTCATTTGTCATTCGGAATTCAGAAAATGTCAGCATTTTCATACCCAGCAAGTGCCTACACGCCCCTCTGGTTAGCAAGGAGTATCATTGAGTCTAAGTGCACGTGAAAATGTGAGAGTCGTATTGTGATTCTAGAGGAGTACAAATATCAAACTCAGTATGAAGGCCCACGGCTCCATGAGCATATGGACAGACAGATCGACTTTCTATACTTCCACCCTGTAAATGCATCTAGGTGAAAGGTCTGATCCATCAGGTTAATGGCATTTGGGCTAATTGTGTTTTGTGATACTGGTGACTCAAATCTATCTCTTAGTTATAAAATAGGATAGCAAAGAATATTTTTTAATCCATTAAAGGCAGATTCAACATAAAACACAAGCTGTTTCCTTTGTGATTAAATTGCACGCAGCTGCAACCAGCTCCCACAGAGCCAAGAGAGAAAAGCTTGGCAATTCTTCCTAATTAAAGGATGTTAATTACTCCTAAATACAATGTTATAGAGGTTCAACTAAATCAATGTTTTTATGGTCCTAAAAAATTAATAATGATTTCAGATCTACTAACTGTGGCCAAGCTCCCCATTTGCCCCATGCTTTCACATTAACTCTTGGAACTGGAATTATATGAAGAGCGAGCCTCTCATGTTCGATACATCTTCTCTATATTGATTAGAGCACGTGATGGCGTTTCTTCCTGATATCCTGTAGGCGAAACCACCGCCAGCCTACCCAAGCCACAGTCGCTGTGCCCCTGGTGCCCAGGCCAGCTCACATGTACATTTGCATGTGCAGCAGGTACTTCCTCCCTGAGCCAAGCTGCCAAGCCTGCCTCTACCTACACTCAGACATGCCAACAGAGAGCCTCTACCTACACTCAGACATGCCAACAGAGAGCCTCTACCTACACTCAGACATGCCAACAGAGAGCCTCTACCTACACTCAGACATGCCAACAGAGAGCCTCTACCTACACTCAGACATGCCAACAGAGAGCCTCTACCTACACTCAGACATGCCAACAGAGAGCCTCTACCTACACTCAGACATGCCAACAGAGAGACACCTGACCCAGAGACACCAATGAGGAAAGGATAATGCAGTTAGTGCCTGAGCCAATGGGACCTTGGGAAGGGTTATAAAGGCAGGCCTACCTTCCTTGATAAACACTGACTCCCAGTGCCTGAGTTCTTGTCCTGCCTCTTCTCACCTCGTCCTCCAAGGGGTGTCCGAGCAGGGTAACCAGCAACAATATCCCAATGGTGGTGTTGTGACAGAGCAGAAATGGACTCTCTGTGAGGTGAAGCCTGGAGCACAGTCATGTTCCCAATTCGCCTTCGCTCTGCACTCAGGTCAGGTAGCACAGCTTCCCTGAAGCCGAGGGTGGGAATCTAAGTTCTCAATGACCTGAGCGACCCGTGGGGACAGGGCAACTCAGCTGCCAGGCATCATGTATTTTCTCCTTTGTCCCAAAAGTCCTCCAGAGTAAATACAAAGATGCCTTTCAGCATATGAAGACTTTGAGACTCAAACAAAAGTTGCCCAGTTTGCCCAGTTAAAACAGCAGAGAGATGCCAATATATGGGACCCGCAAGATGGCTCAGCAGGTATAAATATTTGTCCCGAACCTGGGTTCGGTCACTGGGATCCCACGTGATGAAAGGAGAGAACCAACTCCTGAAAGTTGTGGTTGGAGCTCCGCGTGAATGTCATAGCATGCATGGGCTCACAAACGTGCACAGAAAAAGGAAGAAAATGTATAGAAACCCTAAAATGCCAATGTTCATTATACGCTCTTGCCACTAGATCATGAGTCTTGTCAAATAAAGATTTTTAAACTTTATTATCCCAGGCTGGGGTTAAAGTGCTCGCCATGCACACATGAGAATTAGAATTTAGATTCCCACAACCCATCAAGTAGTGGGTAGGCAGGGTGGGCCTCCTGTAATACCAGCTTCAAAGAAGGTGAAGACTGTGGGTGTCCAAAGCAATCTGGCTAGTGAGACTAGCCATATCGGTGAGCTCTGGGTTTGATTAAGAGGCCCTATCTCAATGAGTTATATAGAGAGCAGTGGAGGACAATTCTTCCATAAACTTGAAGCCTCTACATGTGAGCATACGCATGCACACACACATGCAAAACATACACACATACACATATAAACACTATATGCATACAGAAAAATAAGCACTTTTTAAACTCATGTTTCTTTATGACTCAATATTCTCTATAATCTACCATTTGTCCATCAGTTATACTATATTTAATTCAGCTCTGGCTTGAGAGGTGGCTGGTTGTCTCAGTCCATTTGTTCTGTGCTCTGGTTAAATGTGGTTTGTCCTCCGATGCTTCACAGACTGAAGTCTTAGTCTCCAACAGGTTGGTGCTGAGGTGGTGGGGTCCTTGAGAGACAGAACTTCCTGAGAGGTGGTGAGATCATAGGGGCACCAACTCAGAAAGGATTAATGCTGGCATCACGAAGTTAAACAGCTCTCTATAAGACATCTTAAACTGTGGCTGCAACCCCCTATGGGTATGAGTGGCTAAGTGTTGGGATTCAAGGGAATTTGGCAACAGTGAAAGGATTTCGAACCCAAAGTCAAATATGGAACAACTCTGTGGACTTTCTGACAGGGCTCATGTGTCATGGGACTTCACCGAAGCTTTGCTTCTAACCATGCAACAAGCATACTCTATACTGAGCCTGCTGTCACGCCACCGCCGTCACACAACACCAGCAAATGCTGCCTGTCACACAGCAGTTCAGCCTAAGAGGTACAACGTTTTTATTGTACATAGAAGGTTTTCTGCTCTTGTGAAAACATAATGATTTAATTACAGAAAACAAAGACTTCTAGTATTTTCCTACTGTCATGTAAGTATCAAATTAGCATATCTTTAGATTGTATTGTGCTATCATGTTTGATTTTGAAAATTGCTGTTTGAGTTGCTGCCTCAAGCCTCATCCAAACTCATTAAATAGGGGCTTGGGCTAGGGGGAGCCCAGAGAGATGACTCAGCAGTTAAGGGCACTTGCTATTCTTGCAGATAAACCAAATTCAGTTCCAGTACCCACACGGTGGCTTACAACAAATCAATGATTTTCTATATGACTTATTATCAATAAACCCATGTTTTACATGCCTATTTATGTGAGTGGAGTTGTATAAGAATTACTCGAATGACAGGTGCTGACACAGGAAAAAAGTTTAAGAATTCATAGTCTATGACTTCAAGGCCATTGCTGTTGCACACAAAGGCCAGGCCACATGTCTGGTCTCTTCTGCACACTCTCTTTCTGCCCCTCTACCCTGTTGTGCAGTAAACCACAAGGCCTTGACCAGAAGTCAGTTAGATGGAGAAGTTCTTAAATTATCCCATCCACCTTTTGCCTCTGGGCTTTTTCCTTTTCTTACTTCTGTATATCTTACGTTCGCTCTTACTCCATGGCTTGTCTGGGTGGCTGGGTGGCTGGGAGGCTACATGGCTGGGTGGCCGGCCCCTTCTTTTCTAGCTCCTTGATCTCTCTTGCCTTTCCATCGTCTCGTCCCAGATGTCTTCTTCTTATTCTCTCTGCCTGCCAGCCCCACCTATCCTTTCTCCTGCCTTGCTATTGGCTATTCGGCTCTTTGTTAAACCAACCAGTTGTTTTAGACAGCTTCAGAGTTAAACAAATGCAAAATAAAAGAAAGCAACACATTTTGCATCATTAAACAAATATTCCACCTCATAAAGGAATATTCTACAATAGAGAAGTGCCTACAAGCCACTCATAGGTTTGTCTAAGGAACTTCTAGAGGTGTAAGGAAGATAAACTCTGAATGTGGGCAGCACCATCCCACATGCTGGACTCAGATAGACTACAAGAGGGTTAGCAAGGAGCTCAATCTCTCTCTCTCTCTCTCTCTCTCTCTCTCTCTCTCTCTCTCTCTCTCTCTCCCTCTCTCTCTCTCTCCCTCTCTCTCCCTCTCTCTCTCCATCCATCCTTCCCACCCTCTTCTCTGTTTGTCTGTCTTATCTCCATCCCTGGCAGCCATTAGGTGAGCGGCCTCTCAGTCTGCTCTTGCCTCCATGATGTTTTACCTCATACAGGGCCCAGAGGCAATGACACCAAGGACTACTGACTGAGAACTGTACCGGGCTTTTTCTTTCAGGCCCCAACCAGCTTCCAAATCATACATGTTATTAGTTATGAATGCTTGGTCTTAGCTTATGCTGTTTCTTGCTAGCTTTTTTCCCCCTTTAACTTAAATTAACACAATTCTCTTCTTCTACGTTTTGCCTCAGGGCTTTTTACCTATTCTTTATGTATATCCTACTTTTGTGTTTCCTGACTGTTGGCTCCCTAGCTGGCCCTGGCACGCTCTCTCTCTCTCTCTCTCTCTCTCTCTCTCTCTCTCTCTCTCTCTCTCTCTCCCTCATTCTCGCTTCTCCTTCTTCTCTCATTCTTTTTTCTCTCTCCTCCAATCTATTCTCTCTGCCTACCAGCTCTCCTGTCTAGCTATTGGCCATTCAGCTTTTTTTAGACCAATCAGGTGCCTTAGGCAGGCAAGGTGAAAAGCATCTTTTCATAATTAAACAGATGCAGCAGAAACAAATGTAACCATTCTTTGTACAGTTAAAGTCACATTCTGCAGCATAAACAAACGTAGCACATCTTTACATAGTTAAATATTCCACAACAGAGAACTCTGAAACTTTGAAGCAGCAGCAAATCAAACGATCCTTTCTCCTTCAGATCTTTTGATTCCTACCCCTTGGCCACAGCAATGGAAATTTGGCTGCTATACTTACAAAATGAGTGATGCCTAAGGTCCTAAGACGGAGGCAATAAGTACATGGAACAATGCATTGGAAAAGAAGGTATTTAGAAAAATACCAATGTGACACAATGAAAGGTCCTTGAGTCAAGTTCTGCATGGGAGAATGACTACAGGAGAGAAATTTGACGTCCTATAACCCACAGATTGATACTTATTTTTGTCTTTTATGTTTTAGATTTACTGTTTTATATGTATGAGTATTTTGCCTACAGATATGTACATGCATTTCATCTGTGTCTGGTGCCAGAATGCAGAGATTAGAAGTGGGCCTTCCATCCTGTGGAAGTGGACTAGAGTTAGGGTTATGAGCCACCATAGGGTGCTGGAAGTTCCTGGGTGCTCTGAGAAAGCAGGCCCTGCCCTTAGACCCTAAGCCATCTCGCCAGCTACTGATAGATATTTTTAGGTGACTAAATAAGCAATGACTACAGATGGCTGAACGGCTGATTTATCACTGTACTGAACAGTAAGGAGAGTGAATTCTGAGTTCAGAAAAACAGACCAGTGGTCAAATCCACACACCTTTAATTTCCCTTTATTTAAACTCAATTTGTTTTGTCTGACCCACATCAGTAAGAACTGAAAAATGAGAGACTGACTCCCATGTGGCCAGAGGGTCTCACACTTGACTGTATCCTCTGCACCTGTTGGCTTTACCTTTTTCTCTAAACTTGCGTTTTGTGTGTGAGTTGGTTTTCACTACCATGGTGAAATGTCTGAGCAAACAATGTAAGGGAGCAATAATTTACTTTGGGTTCAAAGAACTAAAGGTTTCAGCCCAAGCTTGGCCAGCACCTTGGTGCTAAGGCAGCAAGTACACCATGGAGGAAAGGCATGGAAGGGCAAAATTGCACCCCTTGTGGTTGTCAGGAGAGTGCATGCGCTTACTGGCTCGTCTCCCTCTCCTCCCGATGGGCCTCTGTCCTACCTACTGGGTCAGGTTCTCCTCCTCAGCTAACCTTCTCTAAGCTGCTCTCACCGAACACCCAGAGTATATGCTACTAATCAAGCTACCTCTCAATTTGATAATTCAGTCAAGTTGACAACGTAATAGAGCCTGCATTGAGTAGAGGAACTACACTGTGTGTGTGTGTATGTGTGTGTGTGTGTGTGTGTGTGTGTGTGTGTGTGTCTGTCTGTCTGTCTGTCTGTGTATGTGTCTGTGTGTGTGTGTGCACCTCAACTTAACAGCTCAACAATCCTTTAACAGAACATGTCTGTCTGTCTGTCTGTCTGTGTATGTGTCTGTGTGTGTGTGTGTGCACCTCAACTTAACAGCTCAACAATCCTTTAACAGAACATAGGCATGCCCCCATTAGCATCTCATTCCAGTGGGAGGTCAGGTAAATGCAAAGCGAGTACTAAGAATGTGTATTACATTTGTGACAGGTGAGTGGGTGCTTCGGTTACTCCTGAGTTCAGGGACTAAATACCTGGCAAGAAGCAACTTAAAGGGGAAGGGGCATATTTCAGCTTACATTTTGAGGGCAATGCCCATTATGGTGGCAGGAAAATGAAGCAACTGACCCCTTTGTGTTTGCAGTCTGAAAACAAAGAACACAGGAAGAGGGGCAGGGCTATAATGTCTCAAGGGTTTTCATCAATGACACACTTCCTTTAGTGAGGCTTCACCTACTCAAAGTTCTAAAACCTTCCAAAACATACCACCAGCTGGAGTCCAAGTATTTAAACATATGAGCCTATGGGAAGCATTTCACACATGGGCTTCTCTTCTTCATTCCCCATTACCTAGCAGGAATCCAAAGGCAGAAAATGTGAGAAGAATATGAAATTAAATTTTTAAGAGTTAGTTTTGTGCAGCTCTTGGGAAACATTGGCCACTATCATTGAGAGTGTGAGCAAGGCCTGGATGGAGGACTCGCTGGATAAAGAAGCTTGCAGTCAAGTCTAAGGACCTGGGTTTGATTCCCAAGACCCACGTAGCAGAATGTCAGAAATGACTCCTGCAAATTGTCCACTGAACTCATAACATGTAGAGTGGCATGTGCGCTCACGCGCGCGCACGCGCACGCGCGCGCGCGCACACACACACACACACACACACACACACACACACACACACACACATCTTTGAGCGTGTGAGAAAATGAAGTTCCTCTGGCAGAAGCAGGAAATTCCTGCTCGGGAGTCAAACTGTGTGTGCCTGAATCCTCTGCTACTACCATTCACTTTAAAAAATGTTTGTAGGTGCTGGAAACCAAACCCAGGTCCTCTGCAAAAACAGCAAGTGCTCTTAACTGCTGAGCCATGTCTCCAGTCCCTGTTACCATTGACTTAAATTCTTTGCTTTTCTCATGTGTCCTGTGGGTGTGTTGACTTTTTACCAGTGACAACACACTCAGGACACTCCTTCCAGCAGTGTGACAGTTCTCTAAACTATACAGAGACTTAGATCATCACACCGCAGGCATCCTAAGACTTTAGCAGTCAGTGAGTTCAGATGCTAGACAATGTCAATGTCACTAGGCAATGGTTCTCAACCTCCCTAATGCTGCAATCCTTTAATACAGTGCCTCATGCTCTTGTGACCCCCTAAACAGAAATTGCATTGATACTTCATAACTATAATTTTGCTACTGTTTTTGAATCATAATGTCAGTATCTGATATGTGACCCCAGAGGGGTCAAGACCTGCAGGTTGAGGTCTACTGCATTAGTGGCTAGCTGCTAAACTTTTGCAACTCTAACTCTTTTTTGTTTCTATTGTATTGCCAGTAATCTCAACCTTAGGTGTGAGGCAAAGAACTGAAGAAGTACACGCAAAAAGCAAAAGCAGCAAAGGGTTTGATTCAGAAACAAAGCAAGAAGCGCCGAGTAGGTACACTGAAAGTCAGCAGTGGGATCTGAGTGAGACGAGCTCAAGAGCAGCCAGGCCATGTCCAGGGCTTCCTTTGTGAGCTTGGGAGGTAGAAGAGCCAATTACTGAAATTCCTGAGGAGCAGGGCACGGCTGGCTTTCTACTTTGATGGACAGGCTTGGGTCATGTCAGCCTGTTCCGTGCACTTGTCCTCTCCTGTGATGCGTTTGATTGCGATCATCTGCATGCCCAATCAGGCACAGGCAGAAGACGGCAAATAGATATTTTTTCCTTAAAATTTCATTTTGAGAAGATAGTTCATCTCACTGGGCTTACACTCAAAAGCAGTTTAGGCTTGACCAGCCCATGGCCTCTAGTTCCAAGATAGGCTCATATTTGACCACAAAAGGGGAATCCCCAGAAGATGCCATAGATTAGAGTCACAATCAACCTTTGTTTAAGAAGGGGGTACATGTTGCTCAATGCACCGCCTCCCAAGTCCTAGCTAGCTACTTATTTTAGCTACATTTTTTTAAAAAGTCCAAATGCTAGTGCTTTGCACAGAAGGGTAACTTTCGTTTACAATCTATTATGTGTTTTATAAAGAACTAGGAGAGAACACAAAAGACCCTGGCAGAAAATGACAAATATTTAAGGATGGAAATTCCAATAACCATACTTGATCATTACACTCAGTTGTCACAAATTGGATCATCACATTCCCTCCATAAATGTGCACAGTATTATGGATCAATAAAATACAAAAATGAAAACTGGAGAGGTGACTGGGGAGGTGGCTCCCCTGAGCATCTTTGTTGCTCTTCCACATGTTCTGAGTTGAGTTCCCAACTACTTGCAGCTCAAAACTACTTGCAACTCCAGGTCCCAGAAGGGTGGGGGATGTGGTCCCATGGCCTCTTCTGGCCTCCTTGGATACACACACAGCAGACTCACACATATACACACCAATACAAGTGAAAAATAAATAAATTCTTTTGAAGTAACCCAGAGGATCCAAATGGAGATGAGACCTGAAGCAAGAAGTGACTGGAGCTATCAAGTCTAAGGCCAAAGCAACAAGTGGCAGGAAAATAAGGGAAGCGAGATTTTTCATGGAGGGAGCGAATCCTAAGGATGGCATGTTCCTATAGCTATGGAGACACTCAAAATAGCCACCACACCCAATAAAACACTTTTATTGGTGGCAAAGTGACATTGAAGTAGACACACCACATCCCAAGATGCCTTCTTTAAGAAGAGAAAACACCAAGTTGGGCGTGTGCATTCTGACACATTTGCTAAACATCAGATGTACTACTTTAGAGCAACTCTTTAAATATGCAATGTGTTCAGATGCAGAGAGCATCCTGGAACACTGGAGTTTTCTTTCTTTGTTGCTAAGGGTCTTATATCTCCCCGTGTTGCTTTTTCTCAAAACCCAGAGTCTGCTTATTTGAAAATATTTATGTGTGCATGAGAGGATAGATTTTGTGTGTTGTTCTTTGAAATTTGCTCCTTTTACATTACTGAATTCTCACACATCTTTTTCTGGGGGCAGAATGACTCTGTTTTTCTTTACAACCTTCAGTGCTCACACCCACAGGGATTTTCCACGGCTGGGCTCATGATAGCTTTCCCATTCTGAAAGATGGGTTAGGGATCTATATTAACTTTGTATCAGCCGATGAAGCGACCTAGCTTTATTTGAAACCTTTATCACCCTATGAAAGGTAAGTTGCTTTGCTCAGTTACAGATGGTCTGAGGCAATGACTGTGATTCAAGCCACAGTCTGAATTCCGATGATCGACTTTGAGATTTGGGATAAATCTTTCTGCTGTCTGGAATTTCAGTTTCTTCTCCCACAGCTTCCTACCCACTTCACAAAGATGTTGTGAATGTTAACTTCAAAGGCTTTAAGCACTTCTGAGGAAAGACATACTCTAAAGACAAGGCATTAAGCAATCCAACAGGCTCTGCTTTGCATTATCATATAAATTATCAGGAGGATTTTTATCAGTGCTAAATCCAGCTAAACAATAGAAGCAAGAAAATGCACAGAAGAGACAGAAACTAACATAGCATCCCGTGGTAAAGGTCTGTCTGCAATTGTGCTTCCAACTGGGTGGAGACAAAGAACCCAATGGGTGAACTGTCTGAAGCGGCTATGTTTACATTGTTGATGTACTTGGCTGTATGCGGTAGCATCTCCATTTGACTGTGGACACACAGTACATGAGCAAGGCAAGTGGCCCAACAGCATTAGTAAGAAACAGAGAAGAAAGACGAAGGAAGAGAAGGAGGGAGGGAGGGAGGGAGGGAGGGGGAGGACAGAAATTTGGCTGCAATGAGATAACTATACACAGTCGAATAAATAAAATTAAAAAGACTGACATCGCCAAAGGCTGGTAATGATGAGAGCAACCAGAACACAGATATATTGTTGGCAGGAGTGTGAAAGGGTACAATTATTTGGGAATTAGTATGGGAGTTCTTCCTAAGTAAAACATAACCCACACAATGATCTCATGATGCCACTTGAAAATGTTTACTCAAGAAAAATGAAAATAAATGTCAAATATAGGCTTTTAGAGCCTGTAGTATGGCTCACCAGGCACTTGTCACCAAACCTGGTGACTTGGGTTTCATCTCCAGGGTCCACATGGCGGAAGGACAGAAATGACCCCTCAAGTTGTCCTCTGACCTCCCCACAGGTATGTGTGCGTGCACACACATACGTGTGCACACACATGAATGTAATCATTTTAAAGGGTATATACAGTATTCTTATTTTATTCATCAAACATTAATACTGAAAATAATTCAAATTTCCATTAACAGACAAGTGGATGAATGATCTTTTATTATATGGTATTGCTCTACTATAAAAAGAACAAACTTTTGATATGCAGCACCATGGGTACATCTCACAGATGTAATCTTGAGGGAAAGAAATCATGAATAATATGTGGGAAAAAGGAAAAAAAATTAAATGTGTTTGTGATCACTCAACCTAAAGGTAACTGCTGCAGTTTCTGCCATGATGAAAAACGGTCTTCCAGAATTCTCTCCACTCTTAACTACCAAGGTAAGAAAACTTTTACTGAACAGGCTGAGGCTCAGAATGGCACATCTACATTGTCCTTCCAGGTTACTATGTCCTCACCCTGTTGTGATGAGCGTGGCTCCAGGAAGTGCATTATATGGAGACAGGGTTTTTTTTTTTTCCAGACAATATAAATCTTTTGAATGATGACTGCAAATGATGACTACAAAGTCTTGGGGGAAATATCTGGCCAAAGACAGTGGTTCAGATGTTACACAGTCACTTGAATGGTGCATTCATGCAGACAACAGTCACTTAGCTTGTGTGAAAAGATTTTTCCTTGGGAGTTTGAATTTGGAGCTCGAGAGATAGCTGATGAATAAGAGCACTTTCTGTGCAAACATGAGGACTGGAGCCCATGTAAAACGCTGAGTGAGGTCATGCAGGTACCTGTGACCTCAATATTGTAGGAGGTAGAAACAAGATCACCAGGGCGGGTAGGGCCCCAGCCTAGCTGAGGTGCAATGAGAGACACTCTAAGGGAAGACAGGGAGAGAAAGTAGAGCAGGCCACTCGACACCCTCTTCTTGACTCCATGAGCATGCACATCTGCACATACAACACACACACACACACACACACACACACACACAGAGAGAGAGAGAGAGAGAGAGAGAGAGAGAGAGAGAGAGAGATATTGAAGTAGAAACACAAAAAGAATAATGCAAGACAAAAACCAAATACTGGAAAATGCACGGGTAAAGATGACTGCAGATGCTGCAGAGGGAATTAAAAAGTGGGGTACAGAACTAAATAGACAATTCTCAATAGAGGAATCTAAAATGGCTGAAAGACACATAAGAAAGTATTCAACATCCTTAACCATCAGGGAAATGCAAATCAAAACAACTCTGAGATACCATCTTGCGGCGTCCACCCTTGACCAGCAAGAAAGACGCCACACCGAGGAATCTTCTTCAAACACAGTTTAATCGGGAACCTCTTTGCTTTGTACAATGTATAATGGCGGCGGCGGCCCCGGGCCGAGGGAGACGGGGCCTGATATAGTCTACATCTACCAATCACCTAACCCTACGTGGCACGCCAGGATAGGTTGTCTCCAAGCAGAATTAAGAGGATACATGACCTTTGCCTAATTTGGAGTTGTTTACCACAGAGAGCGCTCGCCGTCGGGCTGGCGGAGGGCGGAAACCAGCGCCATCTTTTGGGTGCGGTATTCTGCAGCTCCCTACACCATCTTATTCCTGTCAGAATGGCTAAAATCAAAAACACCAATGACAGTTTATGCTGGAGAGGATGTGGAGAAAGAGGAACACTTCTCCACTGCTGGTGGGAGTGCCAACTTGTACAGCCACTTTGGAAATCAGTATGGCAACTCCTCAAGAAAATGGGAATGAGTCTACCACAAGATCCAGCAATTCCACTCCTAGGCATATACCCAAAAGAAGCACATTCATACAACAAGGACATGTGTTCAACGATGTTCATAGCAGCACTATTTGTAGTAGGCCAGAAACTGGAATCGGCCTAGATGCCTCTCAACCGAAGAATGGATGGAGAAAATGTGGTACATTTACACAATGGAGTACTACTCAGCAGAAAAAAGCAATGAAATCTTGAAATTTTCAGGAAAATGGATGGAACTCGAAGAAACCATTCTGAGCTAGGTAACCCAGTCACAAAAAGACAAACATGGTATGTACTCACTCATATGTGGATTTTAGACATAGAGTAAAGGATTACCAGCCTACAATCCACACTGCCAGAGAAGCTAGGAAACTAGGAGGATCTTAAGAGAGACAAACTTTGTCCCCTGGAGAAAGGGAAACGGTCACGATCCCTTGAGCAAATTGAGAGCATGGGAAGAGGGGGGAGGGAGCTATGAGAATGAGAAGGGAAGAAGAGGAAGGATGCAGAAGTCATGAGGGAGCAGAAAGGTTGAGTCAGGGGAAGAATAGAGGAAAGGATATGTGATGGGTAGGGTTTTGGTTGTGGGGGTAGTAGGGGAGGAAGGGAGGGAGAAGGGAACTAGGATTGTCGTGTAATTCAATCTTGTTTCTAATTCAAATTAAAAAAAGTAAAAAAAAAAAGAAAATAGGAAGCAAAGGCAAGGGGCAGAGAAAACAGTTACCTTTGGAGGGTGATGCACCAGGGAGTGGCAAGAAATGGAAATTAGACCACGAGAAAAAGTTCTGGTACCACTGCCCTGGGGGCCTGGCTTTGATGCTATGAAGCCTGACTGCACGGCTATAACTAACGTCCCTTCTTATCTCAATGGGCAGAAGCAGTGAAGCCTCCAAATTTGACATGAGTCTAGTTTCTGTTTTCTATAACCAGGAAGCCCAATGTGATCAGTGCATTGATTAGAATCATTATGCCAGCATATGATGGGGGAAGTGCTTCTGTGTATATGTTTGTCTTACTGGATGATAAATAAAGTTCTGTTTGGCCAATGAGGCAGCAAGTTAGGCAGGACTAGGAGTCAAAGAGGATTCTGGGAAATGTAGTAGAGAAGTGGTGTTCCAGGCAGGAAGTGACATAGAAGGAAACTCATATTTAAGCAAGGAGAAACAGGAAGTTTCCCCCTTTTCCCCTCCGCACTTCCTCTAGCGGTGTGATGTGATCCACCGGCAAGGGGCGGCGCCAATGGAAGGCGTCTGATAAGATATGTCTTATAAAATACATAGATTTATGATAATTAAGACTGAGCTAACAGATGAGAATCCTAGTCATTGGCCAAGCAGCATTTGTACATAATATAAGTCTGTGTATTATTCTGTCCATCCACGTGGTAGCTGAACTCAGGCAGCTGGCGGAGACTGCCCACGTGGTGGTAGGGCTTGGGTGGCTTTTGGGGGAAAGATTTATCATAACAAGCATACACATATTCTTATTGGTTTGGGTTGAACCACAAATCAGTATTTTTGAATGTTTGCCCCCTATTTGTTGGAACTACCAGGGAAAGGGCATTTCTGGAAACTTTTGGAGGTAGAGCCCAACTTGAGGAGTTGATCACAATGGGTAGAGATACAAACTAGAGAAGCCCTGGAGTACTGTAGACTTGTTGGATACTTCTTGTGGGAATTCAGAAGACCAGAATGCTGATAGAGACATGGTGGCTTCAGATGGAATGGGACTAGAGACCATTCTTACTAGAGTCTAGCCAAACTCTGCCTACATTTTGCTCATGGCATAAAAATTTAAGTCAAGCTCAAAGTAGTAAAGTTTGGCTAGAGAAGTGGCTCAGTGGTTGAGATCACCGGCTGCTCTTATAGCGGACTTGGGTTTATTTCCCAGCACCCACAAGGTGGTTCACAACTCCAGTTCTGGGGAATCTGACGCCGTCTTCTGGCCTCTATAGGCATTGCACACACAAGGCGCACATAAATCCCATGCAGGCAAACACTCATACACATAAAATAAAAATAAACAAATCTTTTAAAGTAATGGACTAATTTGATGGAGGAAATTTCAAGGCAATACAACAAACTGTACATTTATTCACGTTTATAGTGAGAAACAGGAACAGAATCTGGAGCAAAGCAGTGAGACAAATGTGCCATTCCAGTAGAAAGGGAGCCTGGTAGTGGTGGACTAGGAGGTCATATTTGTTAACAAGAATGATTACTTTCAAAATAGACAAGCAATTTGTATTAGAACAATAGGGAAGTTGCCTTGCAAGCATTCTAGGAATTGAGGAAAACCACAATGTTCAGGGTAAAATAGTGGGTGTAGCTATTTTTTGTGAGTTTTAAAGAGTAGGTATCAAATGTGAATTGTACTGATTTCTTACGAGATCTCCTAAGATTCTCGGCTCTCTGTGATAGCCACCCATCGTCAAAACATTTTGATACCAGTAACTCTTGAGGCTCTTAACGCATTGTTATTTATTCATAGTTTATGTGCTGTAAATTGTGTCATATGCTTATAAAAACATAGTTAAATTTTCTACTTAGTTTATTAATAACAGATCTAGTTCATGTTACATAATTTTTTAAAGATTATAAAAATGATAGTGAGGCACACGGCATTACATTTTAGCAAGTCTTTCCACATTCTGTCTTTTACATAGACACCTTATAGAACAGAAAATTGTATTTCTTGTATCTTCTGCATTCAATCTATTGCTTCATGCACCCACTGGAAAAGCCCCTGCGCATCCATGAGAGGGTAAAGGAAAGTAAATTAAGTCATGAACACTCTTGCAGGTGATTGAGTTCTGTAGTGATATCTGGACTGTTGAGAACCAGCAGGTCCCAAACATGAAATCTAATTCCTGAGCATATCACACAGCATGTAGAATCCCATTCCTGCTCAAACACATGGTAGTTGCACTTCCGTATGCTTTCCAAGTGCTGTTGTCTCTTCCAACAACGCCTGTCCCCGAAATGTACCTCACTGGGACTCGAAGGGTAACTCACTAAAAAATAACCTTCTCAAAACCCTGAATAAAACAAAAACAAAGTGAATAGGTGGGGGGAAGATGATGAAAAAGAAGGTGGAGAAGAGGAGGAGAAAGCCAAATATCACCTTTGTTGCTAACAGCAATGGTTTTGGGGTCACTGTTTGCTATAAGGCACAACGGGCTTGCCAACATTCTACTCGTAGGCCATCTACAGATCCACCACCTGGGTCCTGGCAGCACTATGTCTGTCTCCCCAAATGAATCCACCACCTCTCTACGAGGTTTTGATGGTGGAGTAAGAATGCACCCAATTCTAATGGGGATGAGTGGTTACACAAGTGCCCAATTTTTTATCCTTTTCATTTCATAGCCCCAAACAAGGTCAATCACAGCATCTTTTCCCAGGGGCAGGGGGAAGACAAAAGAATCCAGCAGTATTACTGTGATGGCTTCCCTTCATACACAAGGCACAGGGATGGCGCTACTACTTTTTCTACCCAGTACCCCACGCCTGCGCACAGCACAGCCCACACGCCGCGCCCAGGGGCCTCTCCGATTGATCAAGCACCTCCTATTCAGCATCCTGACTTACTCTCCTGTCTTCTGGCACCTTTAAAGGTGCCAAGTGATGTCAAGGCCATCTCTCCCACAGCATCAATTGTGCAAGCACCAGTGAGATGCTTTTTCTGCCTTCAGAATGTTTTCGTGATGGATCTATGATTTCGCTTTCTAACTTTTCCTTCAACAAATTTAGAAGCGTCAGGGACACAAATACCTTTATTATTATATCACTAGAATAATTTGCTCACATCACTCCACCCCTGAAATATGGGCACCCGTGACCTTCACAAATCTCCCCACATTCATTTTGCCCTGAAAATTTTCTAAACAACTTTTGTTTCCTGGCAGGACCCAGCGAGACCAATGCCACAGAGACCATCCCAACCCCGAGGCTTCCATTTTCATCCTCTTGCTTATTTCATTACTGGATACACTCTTTTGTGGTTTGTGTCTGATTTCCAACTTTAACGGTAGAAGCCTGCAGTATCACAGGATATGGAGATAACCCCGGGCCAAATTCTAGGTGCTAAGAGCAGAGATAGAAGAAAATCTTAGGTGATGTTCAGCCCAAAGGAGGGCAGTGTTTAGTCCCTCCATAGCTCACTGCAGACCTCCCTGGCACTGTTCCTTCCTATCTCCATGCTAGACCACAGAGGATGGATTAGAGGAACTGACTTGGGCATGTGGCTATTGCCCTCTGAAAGTCTTGGAAGTGTGGTACAACGCCCCACTTGCCACAGTAAGGGACACATAGTCTGCAGGAAGAGGTGGAAACACAGACACCACCCTCACTGCAAGAGGCCCAAATCCCAGCTCTACCTGTGTGGTGTGAGGACACTTTAACTCTTCTTTGGTGGGACTTCAATGGAGACTCTCTAACAGACTCTCAAAGCGTCACGAAACACTTCTCCAAGCCTCCTTCCATTACCTCATGTGTGAAGTGAGGGTCATAGCACACAGACTTCACAGGTTTACTGGACTACCAAATAGCTCACACAGAGCAACTCCAGGGAACAGCACTCACCATACACTACATGGACAATAAACGATCAGTTGCTACCGAGCAAATATGGCCCCAATAAACTTGAAATACACATCTAATGGGTAGTCAGGATGCGCTAGACACTGATGTTGGGTGTGGACTTTATGGACCATACATAAACCTGTTAAATACTGTCTCACCTAAGCAAAATGTTTTTCAAACTGGAAAGGCAGCAACAGCCCTGCCCCAGCCCCACCCCTTTGAGACAAGCAGCCCAGGTTGACCTCAAATTTGCAATTCCCCTGCTTCAGCTTACTAAACTATAGGATTAAGAGTATGAGCCACCATGCTCAACTGGAATGGCATAATAATAATAAAAAAAGACAAATTTGTGGTATGAATACCAAGCATATATGTATTGAACTTACCAAGTGAAGTTCTTTTTATAAGACCAAGGTTGCACGATTCTAGTATATTATATCCCCCAAATATTCAACCAATTTTTAAAGCTCACAAAGAAGCATTTACACAACTGTGATGCCTTGTCTTTGCCAAACCTTGCTACAGGTGTGCCAAATGCTATAATCAGTACACGACATAGATACTGTCTTCGGTTTAAAAGACAGAATTTAATACCGTATTTTGGAGTTCCATAAAGCTTGGGAAGTGAAACTAACTCAGCAACCACGAAACGGAGTGGATTTTGCACTTTAGCTCTTAATTCATTCCAAACACATTAAAACCTATTTCAAAGATTTCAAATATACAGTTACTTTTGCTGTCACTCAGAACAGAGAGTCAACATCAAAAGAGAAAGAGAGAGGGTGAAGGTGAGGGAAAGAGATGCTTTTATTGGTTTACCCAAATGAGTAACTTTAATGAATAAAAATGGTTTTCAAAACAATTTTTCTATCCATGTACAATTTGCCTAAGCAAGATCAGCAATAAGAAAATAATGCATGGATAAAGTGGACCATTTCTCTCATCTTCCCTTCAGAATTAAAATATGGCAAACTCCAGAGTCCCCACACTGCATGGGCAATAAAGCACACAGATATAAGAGTAGCTTCTTGGAGTCCAGCCCTTCACAGACCTGCATCTAACATGCTGTCCCCAGGCCTGGATCTAATGTGATGTCCCCAGGCTTGGATCTAATGTGCTGTTCCCATGAAGGAAGGATGCACAAAGCACCCAAATCACTGGATTTCCCAGTCCTGCTTCCTTTGCTTGCTATTGGCTCCAATTTTCTCATTCAGTGACTGCCCAGTTCAAGCCTGGACTCCTACGTAGCTATATCCACCCGAAGCTTGTGCCTAAGCGTGTGGATGCAGAGAGCCCTCACTGATGGGTTTCCGCCCCACTGGATGCCAGAATCCTAGACTTGCAACCTTCCAGTTTAGGCATCAGTCCAGCAGCCTGAGGAAGACTACCCCTAGGAGCCAAATGCTGCCCCACCCTGCCTCCTGTGGCATCATAACGTGCCTGCTAAATAAAGGAGGGAATCAGGAAGACACAAGCTGATGATTTTATTATAAGAACGACCAGAAGAATCATAGAAACCAGTTGCCACGGCATCAGACATGAGAAATGCCTTTTGATGTTGCACCTTCTTTTCTGATATTGCTTGGTTGGCAGATGAGCTGAGAGGAGGCCCAGCAGGTAGAACCCGAGGAGCAGGAGCCTGTGCACGATACACAGAATTAGATTTGTGTGTTGGGGAGATGACTTGATTGGCAAATTGCTGTTGTGCAAGCATGAAGATTTGAGTTCAATCCCCCAGGAAGCCTGTTTAAGAAAAGAAAGGCCAAGCATAACAGCACAGTGTAAGCCTGTAATCCTAGCACTGGCTGAGCCTGGGGTGGGAAGAACCCTAGGGTTTGGGATCAGTCAAACCAAATTACTGAGCTCCATGTTTAGTATGAAAACCCAGACTCTAAATAAATAAGTAAATAAGGAAAAGGTTAAGTGAGGAAGATACTCAAGGTTAACCTCAGGCCTTTACCTGCATACATACACCCGTGTAGACAACACTCACACACCTGCACACATACACATATACTCCTGTGTACACAAAACACACACACCTGCACATACACCTGTGTACACAATACACACACACACACACACACACACACACACAGGGTGGGGGGGAGAGGGAGAGAGAGAGAGAGAGAGAGAGAAAGAGAGAGAGAGAGAGAGAGAGAAATAGAGATTAGGTCAGTAGGTCAGCAAAATGTCAGAGATTTATCTGGCAAACCAGATAGCCCATGTTTGATCGCTGCTGCGACCCACAGTGGAAGGAGAGCATTAACCCCCAAAGCAGTCAGTCCTGCACGTCCACCTGCTTCCTCTCTCTTTCTCTGTGCCTCTCCCTTCCCTGCTCTCTCTCCCTCCCTCTAGCTCAAACTTTATCTTTATAAAAGAGATTTTCATTGCTAAAAGCCTATTTTTTTTAGTGGCATTATGGTGGTCAGGAGAAATATATCAAACCGTTTCTACATACACTCTTGCCAGGATCAATTTTATTTATTATCCCCCTCCACATTTCAGTGGAAAAGATAAGCTTTATCTGATGGTGAGATACTGAATAAACAGAGGCCTGAGCCTCCACCCCCATTTCTTAGCATGCTTGGCTTTAAGAGTTGCTGTTGCTTCCACGACTCCAAAGTGAACTAGAATCTTCTTCACTTAACACATAACCCCTCTCCCTACTCAGTGTCGCACACAATTTCCAACTCCTGAAAGACCCGCTCGAAATGCCCCTGAGCCCCCTGCCCCGAAGCTGCCGGGGCCTCCCAAGCCTTCACCCCGGCAGGGCTCGCGCCCCCGGCCCGCCCCGCCTGGCACCGAGCCTCGGGGCTGGGGCCGAGCAACGAGCACCAGATGGGCAGGCCCGAGAACGAGCACCAGGTAGGCTGGGGCCGAGCAACGAGCACCAGGTGGGCCGGCACGAGGGCGAGCACCAGGTGGGCCGGCACGAGGGCGAGCACCAGGTGGGCCGGCACGAGAACGAACACCAAGGGAGCCGGCCTGGAGCCCTGCCCCTGAGCCCCGCCCGATGAGAAACACTCCGTCCCAAGGTCTCCGCCCCCAAGGTCAGCCATCTGGATGCGGAGGGAGGGGGAATTGAGTCTGTTGTACCAGACACCAGACCTTGAGAATATGCTGATCTGGAATGGCTCTGTGTCTTATTTGAACCATCCAATAGAAATGATTCTGTATTTCGCCTCATTTGAAAGACTCTGTGTTTCACCTCATTTGAATAACTCTGTACTTTGCCTCATTTGAATAACCCTGTATAGCGCCTCATATACATTGACCAATGGGAATAGCTCTGTATAATGCCTCATTAGAATTATCCAATCGAATCCCTGCTCCTAGCTTGCGCCTTTTTCCCTATATAAGGACCCCTTTCCCTTGGCTCGGGGCGCTTAGCCACACAGAAGCTAAGTCGCCCCGGGTACCCGCGTCTCCAATAAAGCCTCTTGTTTTTTGCATCCAGTTCGTGGCCTCGCTGATTCCTGGGTGTGGGTCTCCCTCTACGAAAGTACCTCTTCGGGGGGTCTTTCATTTGGGGGCTCGTCCGGGATAGAGACCCCCACTCAGGGACCACCGACCCACGTTTGGGAGGTAAGTGTTGTGCGGATCCGCTGTTTTGTCTTGTCTGGTCTGAGTCTGTCTTGTGAATTGCGCTTGCGTTTGTAGTATACAGCTGTGTACATTTGTATTTGGCGGCTCCGAGAGGAACTGACGAGTTCGGACTCCCGACCGCGGCTCCAGGAGACGTCCTGGTAGCGTTTGTAGCCCTCGGCGTGAGGGATTTGTAGGGATTTGTACTTTGGAGCCCTCGGCGTGAGGGATTTGTACTTTGAACCTAGATCTATGACTGGACATCTTCCCAGTCTCTTTGGAGAAGGCCCTCGGCTTGAGGGATTTGCAATCTTTACTGGGGACGAAGAAGGAGGGCCCCCTTCTTCGACCCCCGCCCTCTCAATTCTTCCTTTCGACTCTCTGTCGAAACCGCGCTGCGAAAACCTGTTCTGTGTTCTGTGTTGTTTGGCCTTTGTTTTGTAATTGATGTGCATAAACGCAAACACCTGAGGTACTCCTCCCGGGAGAATTGACTGAGGATCCCCCGCCAGGACATCTAAACGGCCTTAAAGTTATTAAGAACTGTAAAAAGGACTTTGATAAAATTTTGATGTTAACTGAGAAATGAAAAAAAATGTAGGAGACTTAAATAATAAAGAGGGAAAGGAAAAAGGAAACTTGTCTAAGAATGTCTAAGAGAGTCAGAGAAATGAACTAAAAGGTAGGATAAAGAGTTAAAGCAAGCGGTAAAAGTTAGAGGGTTAAAACAAGTTGTTGGAGGTCACAGAAAGTTACAGAGGGTTAAAGCAAGTTATAGAAGGTCAGAGGAAAGTTGTAAAAGGTCAGAGAAAAGTTATAGAAGGTCAGAGGAAAGTTGTCGAAGGTCAGAGGAAAGTTGTCAAAGGTCAGAGAAAAGGTTGTTACAAGTCACAGAAAAACCCTGCCTAAGAAAGAAGTTAAGCTACTGTTTAAGGAATCCTGGCACTTAGATGTGCCTGCCCTGGACGCCGACCCACTAATTTGGCCCAGGTGAAGCAGATGATACAGGGTGCGGAGGAATCACCTGCCGATTTTCTAGAGAGATTAAAAGAGGCGTACAGGATGTATACTCCCTATAATCCGGAAGATCCAGGTCAGGCCACCAACGTTTCTATGTCCTTTATTTGGCAATCAGCCCCGGACAGAAGAAACAAGCTTCAAAGGCTAGGAAATTTACAGGGATATACACTCCAAGATTTGTTGAAGGAAGCAGAATATATTTTTAATAAGAGGGAAACACAGACAGAAAGAGAAGAACGCTGGAGGAAGGAAACCCAGGAGACTCTAGAGCAGGTGCTGATTATTTACAGAAATAAGACCTTATCTAGCCACCTGTAGATACTTAATGTATGCTTAAGGCAAGTAATTAAAACAGACAAACAGACCTCTAATGCTTCAGAGATCTTCAGAATATGGCATTTAAATTGTTATAATGTCAGACAGACTGCCAGATCCTGACAATGACCCAAAATCTCCAAAAGATTACGAGGCACCTCGGTTCCCGCACCTGGACCAGTGAGCGAGATGCTCAGATATGAAACCTGCCGCCTGCCAGAACCTGGCCGAGACTGTGGACAAAGCTGCTGGACACTGGAAAATTGATTGTACCCCTTTGCCTAGACAAAACAAGGTCAGTCTTTTCCATGTCCCTCTTCCACAGAGAGAAAATAAAACCTCTCACAATATAGGCCTGGCGAAGATTGCTGTTCTTTGAGACACCTGCCTCCAACGATAATGGAGAAACTTGGGTTTGGCTAACTGTATATGGACTTGCTTCTAACTGGCTTCTGTCACTTTTTAGTAGATTCGGATAAAATATACCCTTCTCAGATCTCTGAAATATTACTGGTTGTCAGCTTGACAGCATCAGACAGTCAGATCCACTATAGACTAGTCAGTATGTTAGCTGATAAAATAATGACTATCTACTGTTCAGGCACAAGCTCAAGGTTTTTAAGTTTATTTTGGTTGTCATCTAAGTACAAACTTAAAGGGCTATTCATCAGGCCAAAGGCACCTCTGTCCAATCCATACCCGGTTCTCTGGACAGAGGAGAAATGTACATGCTTATAGCCCAAATCTGTAGTTCTTGCTAAGACTCAAAGTTATAAATATGTTCTTGCTGTTTGAACAGATATCCAGATATCTGCTTTTTCTGCACTGTGGGCTTCAATAAATAAGTTTTAACCTCTGTTCCTAGTTTAAATATGTCTTAAACAGGTTTCTGCTTCTGACAGACATCTGAATATCAGTTGCGGACTACTAGCTGTTCCAAGTAGACGGCGAGCCCTGGACTTGCTATGGATGTGAACCAGTCTGCTGATGTGGACACCCCCTATCTCTACAACAGTGTCTGCTAACCAGAAGCCCCTGATGGATTCCCCATTGCCTAAAATTCCTTTTTGCTTTTGACTAGCATTTCAACCTTCTGGGGTCCCTAACTTCGTCCCAAAGTCAGCAGGAAGCAGTTTGGAAAGAAATTTCGCCGTCCATTTTCCCTGGTTGGAATGCTATGTCAAAAGGAACTCCCTTGCATGGGGATGCGAAACGACAGGGGATGCTCACTAGAAGCCTTCATCCTCATGGGACAAGATTCAGGTAACCAGAGGATGGCAAAAGGGCTCCACCGGTATCACCTCTATGCCTCTCCTTATTTCCTTTACAGCGTATTAGGGAAATCAACCCGATATAAGAGGGAGCCAATATCCTTTACCGTGGCCCTATTATTAGGAGGGATAACAGTGGGGGGCATAGCAGC
Source organism: Cricetulus griseus (assembly GCF_003668045.3). Taxonomy (NCBI): domain Eukaryota; kingdom Metazoa; phylum Chordata; class Mammalia; order Rodentia; family Cricetidae; genus Cricetulus; species Cricetulus griseus. Next base: position 11,189,870 of record NC_048601.1, read on the forward strand.
CGGCATAGGGAATTAATCATTTCAAACTTCTACAGCAAGCCATGCACACAGATATCCAGGTCCTAAAAGAGTCAGTCAATGCACTCGAGAAATCCTTAACATCACTCTCTGAGGTAGTCCTATACAGACCATACAGGAATAGTTAGAGGCAGCATGGCCAAGCTTAGAGAAAGACCTAACCAGAGACCTCTGAATGGAAGATTCCATTCAGTTACAAGAGAAATGGGGGAATGAAAGACCCGCTCGAAATGCCCCTGAGCCCCCTGCCCCGAAGCTGCCGGGGCCTCCCAAGCCTTCACCCCGGCAGGGCTCGCGCCCCCGGCCCGCCCCGCCTGGCACCGAGCCTCGGGGCTGGGGCCGAGCAACGAGCACCAGATGGGCAGGCCCGAGAACGAGCACCAGGTAGGCTGGGGCCGAGCAACGAGCACCAGGTGGGCCGGCACGAGAACGAACACCAAGGGAGCCGGCCTGGAGCCCTGCCCCTGAGCCCCGCCCGATGAGAAACACTCCGTCCCAAGGTCTCCGCCCCCAAGGTCAGCCATCTGGATGCGGAGGGAGGGGGAATTGAGTCTGTTGTACCAGACACCAGACCTTGAGAATATGCTGATCTGGAATGGCTCTGTGTCTTATTTGAACCATCCAATAGAAATGATTCTGTATTTCGCCTCATTTGAAAGACTCTGTGTTTCACCTCATTTGAATAACTCTGTACTTTGCCTCATTTGAATAACCCTGTATAGCGCCTCATATACATTGACCAATGGGAATAGCTCTGTATAATGCCTCATTAGAATTATCCAATCGAATCCCTGCTCCTAGCTTGCGCCTTTTTCCCTATATAAGGACCCCTTTCCCTTGGCTCGGGGCGCTTAGCCATACAGAAGCTAAGTCGCCCCGGGTACCCGCGTCTCCAATAAAGCCTCTTGTTTTTTGCATCCAGTTCGTGGCCTCGCTGATTCCTGGGTGTGGGTCTCCCTCTACGAAAGTACCTCTTCGGGGGGGTCTTTCACTCCTTGGCCAGAAAGGCAGCACGTCAAAGTAGGTGGCATACACTATGAAGACAGGCCAGATCTGCTTTGGATAGGCCATGAGGGCTGGCAGCAGAGATTTCTCCTGGATCCCTCTGGCATCGTAGAAGAGAGGTGAAGCTACAAGGAAAATCATCTAGCGAGCTTGCATTCAGGAGGCAGCCAGCTCCTGAGGATGGCTGCTTGCTGGTTGGCGAGTTGTCATGAGCTGCTCTCTGGCAGCTGGGGGACAGCTAAGGCACAAGGAATGCACCACACCACATCACTGTGTGCCATAAGGAGGGTGTCTGAACACAAGAATTCCCACTAGGATGAGACGCATCCCATATACAAACTTCTCTAACTCGCAGCTGGGGGAAAAAAAATGCCAAAAATGGGCAATGATGCAAAGCCACTACAAGGAAATCAAGTAGGAAACAGACAGAAGGGGAGACGAACACTCATTAGAAAAGACATCTCCATAGTGAAGATCAAATTATAAATCAAAAATGGCCTCTCAAACAAAACAAACAAATAAAGCTACCGTACCTATAAAGCAAGAGCTTATAGCAAGTATACAAGGGTCGAAGACAGCTAAGGCAAGACATCAGGAAATGAAATACAACCTGGTAGATACCAGGGAACAAGCATTAAACCGGGAACAAGCATTAAACCAGCAACAAGCAGGCTGTGGTAAACACAGAAAGACAGAATGGCAGGCATGATAAGAGTATATTAAAACATACCCCCCAAATCATCCAAAAGAACTGGAGTGGACAGTAAAGGGGGGAGAGAACAGGAACACTCAGATTAGGAACAGGCAGAGAGATGGCTCAGTGAGAGATGAGAGATGAGAGACGGCTCGGGGTACAATGAAATACAGAGTTGAATAATGCTGATTCCACTGAACTTTAGGACGCAGTACAAACAATTATGGGAATTGTGACCACAGAACAGAATGCAAACATTAAAAGCTCTAGTAAGGGCTCAGCAGGTGAAAATGCTTGGGATATAAGCCCGAAGACCTGAGTTCTCAGGGTGGCAAGAACATACTCTTTTTTTGGTGTTTGTTTTGGTGTTGGTCTTTTGAGACAAGGTTTCTCTGTGGAACATTCCTGGCTGTCCTGGAACTCACTTCTCTATAGACCAGGCTGGCCTCACACTCACAGAGATCTGCCTGTCTCTGCCTCCCAAGTGTCGGGGTCTAAGGCGTATGCCACTACCACCCAGCAAGGGCCTGCTCTTAAAAGCTGGCCTCTGGCCCCCAAATGTGTACCATGGCACTCACACACATGTGCTCAAACACAGTCTCTCAAATAACAATATAATGATAATTAGTAATAAGAAGCCATTTTAAAAGGCATGATAACACAGAAAAATGATAGCAAAGGTTTGGAGCAAAGAGTGATAGCTGGATGTGTTGACTCAAATATCACCTGGTGGAACAGATGGTAATAAATATCACCTGGTGGAACAGATGATAGTAACATTACTGATATGGAGCAATCATGAAGTTTAGCTTAAGCTCACTTCAAAGTCTAATGAACTTAACGTGAAACTTACAGAATGAACAACAGTTTGGTGAGTTTAAGAGGAATAGTGTTGGGGCGGGGGTTAGGGGGAAATAACTCTGGGTCAGAAGCCAACGGATAGCTGTGTAAGGAAATAAAAATGTAAATGTCACTGATAAAGTCCCCTTAAAAAGAATTTCATAAGACTTCTCAGAACTTACTGCACGCACGGGGCCAAGAGATGAGGGGCAGCTTTAAGAGTTCCGCTCCAGCGAACAGCAGCGCAACTGCCCAACACTTAGCATTGTTACCACAAAAGCATAAGCCTCTGCCCAGCACCACTGCGCTACGCTGTAGCTGACAATCAACATTAGAAATCTAATGTGCTTCATCCTCAAAACGGCAGGCAGGATGCGCCTCCCCACCCTCCTGGGCTGCCGGGATGCAGGCAGGTGACTTAATCCCTAGGCACTGGACTGATGACCCAGAAACCTGGTACCCAACAGAACAATACGGAGAAGCCGTCTTTGGCAACTGTGGCAGTTCCAGGGCCAAGTGCCCAAGGCAACCACTGCAGTTTGAAGGAATGGTTCGAACACTGTTCTTAATTGGCTGTCTGCATGTCCAACATTCTGTACAATGCTCAGCAAACTTTAAACAACCTTTCTGCACATGCCCCCGGGTAGAATACCGTTGTTTAGAACTGGAAACCGTTCACAGCTATGCACAGCACTGACAGAGCACACGCTAAAAAAGCAAAAGACAAATGAAAAACTCTCGTGTTGAGCACACTAAGCACCTAATATTTCCATACGCTCTGGGGGGTTCCCCACCGAGAACCTTCAAACGAAGAGCCACCTGTCTGTGAAGCATGGCATCCCTAGAGTGTGTGATCTATCCCAAATGTAAGTTAAAGGATGGCGTCTGTTAGAATAAAGCTCGGCTTTAAGCACCTGACTACACTTGAATCATCAAAAGCTAAAGCATTCCAAATTGGTAAAATGAAGCACAGCTGAATCTCACTGCGCTGGTATGCTGGGACTCTTTGGAGATTTCAAGGATAATGATTCTAAACATGTCTAAAGTGTTTATTCTAGGCTCCAGCGCTTGCTTTGAAAGCCCAAAGTGAAATCAAGTTCATGGCCCACTGTGAAGGGATTAAGGGATGATGTCATTACCATTGCTCCCTCTCCTACTCTTGGCTAGGATGAATAGGGTAACACACACAACACTCACTCCTGGAGTTGGGAGATAAAGCCCCCAACCAGTCAGTTTGGCTGGCTCAAGGATGTACTCACTGATTTGGGACCTTAAGGGCAAGCCTTCCTAGGCAGGTGGTTCTCAAGTACAAACCAGGATCACTGTCTGCATCTCTTGGCAAGCTCTCAGTTTCCAGTCCTGAACTGCAGACTCCTTAGGTGGGGCCCCAACCCTGTCTTATGAAAGACCAGTATTTCTGCTACTAGCATTTGACAACCACTCTCTTGGCAGCATAAGATGCCCCAGTAAAAGGACAATCTACTTGGGGGACAGGAACAACAAGGAGCACTGCTTCTTGATGACACATTTCAGAATCCATCTAATTTCATTTCCCTTGCTCAAATTGAACACAGAAGCCTCCTGGGATCATCAGTTATGGAGGAAACTTGGGTCTTCTCAGGTAAAAAACGCCCAGGTGTTTCTTCATTCCGAGACAGTATCTCATACAACCCAGGCTGACAGCAAACCCTGGATGCAGCCAAGGATGAACTTCAACTTCCGATCCTCTTGCCTCTTCTTTCCCGAGTACTTTCCTGGTGTATGAGGTGGTGGGAATAGAATCCACGGTTCTACACTTGCTAGGCAATCATGCTACCAAGTGGGCTATATGCCCAGCTCCTTTACCTTTAGCTAGTTTTTCAAGCTCTTTCTCATCCCTGTCAATCACGGGAGTAAAGTATAACATTACGTTAATACAGCATCATGTTATTGTTTAAATGAATTGAGAACATTTCCCAAATTTCCTCCAGAAAAATGAATGTCATAAAACTAACATTTTTGGCTTGTGTTAAATTTAATGTGTAAGGTGTTTTGCTTAATGTATATCTGTGCATGTGTGCAGCTGGTGCCCATGGGAGCCAGAAGAGGGCACTGGATTCCCTGAACTGGAGTTACAGATGGTTCTGAGCCACTACGTGGATGCTGGGAATCGAAGCTAGGTCCTCTGCAACAACAGTGAGTGTTCTTAACCGTTTAGAATATCTCTCCCGCTCCAAGACTTATTATTTAAGAATTCAAATTTTAACCTTGTCTTTCCTGCAGGTTCCTCCTTGCTCTTACTGCTTTTGTTTTAGAAAGTTTCAGTTCGTTGTAAGGTCACCATATTTCCTGTATATTGCAGTAAGCAGCTGATCCTCTTTTGTCCTATTAAATAAGAACAGACCAGATGGATGCTCCTCCACTCTCTCTCCTGAGCAGGTTTTAGGCAATTAAAAATGATTATTTTTACTACGAATTTTATGTGTCAGCCAGATGTTATCTGTGGTCATTTCTGGAAAGGATCACTCTGTGGAGGTTATAAAACACATATTTTCCTTTGGGAGACTGGACTATGGAGTGTGATCAGGAAAACACAGGAAATTGATATACTCTTGTATTCTTGTTCCAGTGACAAAATCGGCCTAATATCTCATCATCTTTGAAGGCAAAGATCTATTCAAAAGTGTCCTTCTTCATATCTCTGCTTCCTGTCCCTGTTTGTGTTATGTCAGAAACAGCAAACACACAAAACCCATCTGGTCGATGGAAGAGAAATGAGTATCAATTTCCCACTGTACTTTGATTTTTTCCAAAGAGCTGATTTGGCTTTTATAAACTGTCTATGCTCAACATAGTAACGTGTTGGCTCGATCAAGACCTTAAAAGCAACTACTTACCACACCAACACACTTCCAGAGATCATAACTGTTTTTTGCACAGCTCTCTCTGAGTGTGTTTTTCATGCAAGCTAATTCATCTGCATTTCTCATTAGCGTTGAAATGGTCCAGAATGGGGCAAAGAATTCATAATTATAAAACTGTTCTGTGGTTACACAAGCCATTTTCTCCCCATGCACACACAAATTAGAATCCAAATAATTTTCCCTAAACAAAACACAATCTCTTAAAAAAAATGTACATCTACAGGTCATCCAAAATTATGGCTTTATGATCAGCAGAAAAACTCAACCACACTAGCACATAATCAAATGGCTAGGTGGAGGTGGCCTCTAAAACACCAAATCTCTGACTAAACTTAATTTAGCTTATGGTTTTGAATGGTAGGATGAATCAACAAGCAAGAACAATTCAATTTCAAAAGCCTGACCCTATCCCATCAAATATTCAAGATGTGGTAATGTGGCCCCCTGGCTTCAGTGCTGACATTGTTTTTGAAAGAGGGTCTCACTATGTAGCCCAGACTGGCCTGGAACTCTCCATGTGGTCTCCACATAGACCAGGCTGGTGTCGAAGTCACTGAGACCCTCCTTAAAGGCATAAAGGCATGCATCCTGAGTGCACAAATGTGTGTGTGTGTGTGTGTGTGTGTGTGTGTGAGAGAGAGAGAGAGAGAGAGAGAGAGAGAGAGAGAGAGAGAGAGAGAGAGAGAGAGAGAGAGAGCTTCACCTCTGGCTTGAATCTTGAATGTAACCTTGATGGTGTGATTTTTCTACTCCAGTCTCCTCCCGTGTACAGAACGACAGGGTTGAACTCCACCACTCCCTGAAGTCCCTTCAAGTCCCCATTCCATAGGACAGTTTGAACAGTCAGTTTAGGCCTACCATGCTTTATGGCAACACTGTATCCATTTTAGGGGAAGAAGAAGGTTGTCCCTATTCACTGAATCTTTTCACACAGAACCTGGCCATTCATTTCCTGGTTGTGCAAACATCTGTCCCTAATGCTCTGAAGTACACAGATCTCCCAGCAGCAAAACATGGTCACCCCAGAAATGACTTCTTCTTTGTGTTTAATAGCAATCTCCATCAGCTAGGATGTCCCTAATAAAGTCATCCGTGTAATATGTAGATAAAGAATTGGATAAGAAGGCCCAGGAGTGCCTCAAGAAGAACCCCAAAGTCCTTGGAACAAACTGTCCCTCAAATGTGACATTACCTTTGGATCTACCACTCTCAACAGCTTCGTATGGATTCGAGAGATTCTCCAGCCTTAATCTCCTGCAGGCATCTGTAACTGTCCACAGAGGTCGGTTTCTATGGATGCCTCATATAAATTAAAATTGAAGATAATGATGCCTGTTCACTTGGTCAACCCCAAATGACCGGCTGGGTTTAATGGGAGGAAAAGAGAAACCCCACTGAAATTAGAATAGCTCCGAAGGTGATAGGATGCAATTATTTTTCCGTAATGTTTCTTCTCCAAAGGTGACTGGCCACTGTGCTGGCGAGCGCCAGGGCCAGCACATTATGAAGTTGGATAAGGCACTCAGAGCTAAGCACAAGCCAGGAGTCAGCATTTTGCTACAGTGCTGGGGAAAGCAGGGTTTCTTTTTCTGTTCTTATTTTAGTTGTTTCCTTTACAGTTAGTGAAGTGCTTTGAGGGAATTGCTTAATTGACTCCCGAGAGGCAAATTCTAATTTAGATCGGTACAAAGTGTTTTCTCTTTCTAGCCATAAAACATTTTCTTGGATTTGTTCTAATTATCCTTGGGGTGATGTGATCTTGGGTCTGAAAGCACGATTAAGTCACCTGCCCTCACCCCTTCCCTTCATAGAGGCAGACAGAGGTCGAAGGATGCACACAGACTGGACCAAAGTCCCAAGGTGAGACAGAGGCAGAGGCTGGGCTAAGACATCTGCAGGAGATGATGCAGGAGACTGACTCAGGCTGGTGCTTTTGCTCATGATTAACAGGAAAGGTATTCATGGGAGGGAAAGAGTGGAAGGAGGGAGAGAGGGAGGGAGGAAGGAGGGAGGGAGGGAGGGAGGGAGGGAGGGAGGGAGGAGAGGGAGGGAGGGAGGGGAGGGAGGGAGGGGAGGGAGGGAGGGAGGGAGGGAGGGAGAGAGGGAGGGAAGGAGGGAGGACTGATTGATTCTTGATGAAAAGGCCATTTTAAAAAGCTCAGGTTCTACAACATGGCAGAGGTGTCAGCAAGCAAGGACACTGGAAGGGGGAGGAGCCACAGAGCAAAGGAGAACACAAAGCATGAAGCCGGTCACATGTCACAGCTCTGCTCCTGTGTCCCTAGCTGCTTAAAGGTGACTCACAAAAGGGACCACAGACTGAGCAGCAAGCCTCACCTGGTTTGCTGATTATTTACTTGTTTTTGTAGTCCCAGGTATCAGGTCCAAGGCCTCTCTCACAGGCCACACAAGCACGCCATCCCTATGCCAGGGCTACTTTCTCCATCTTGGATTCATCTGTGCATTGCACACACACACACATACACACACACACACACACACACACACACACACACACACACACACACACACACACACACACGTGCAGGTCAATTCGTAAACGTGTGGGAAGCAGAGACCAGCCTTTGTCTGCCTGGATTTTGGGCAGAAGCCTGTAACTGCACAGTGAGTTGCACGGCCAGTGGTGGAGTTACAAACAGATGCCACCACACACCCAGCTTTTCCTTTCTTTTAATAATTTAAAGAGACTAAAACAACAACCGTCACCAAGTCAGGCAGGTGGTAGCCCCAGCATTTTCAAAGCTCCAGCCCAGAAGCCCCCGCCCAAAGTAGACAAAATAAATAAGCAGAGACTTTTGAATTTAAAAAGTCAGTGGTATTCACATTTTCTCATAACAACATCAGAATCTCATTAGCAAAACAATTACTGAAAGAGTCCTTGGTCCACCACAGAAATTCAGGTGAGAGCCAGGGAGGAGCTCCACGTTCTTGGGCTTTCCAGGAGCCGGCTTTCCCCTCCCACAATGCAGTTATTGAGAACTGAACTTGTGGTCAGGATTGGTAGCAAGCACCATCCTGGGCCAAGTCCTCTTGCCTGCCCTAGAATCTCATGTCTTGGGCCATTTAACTTCATTTCCCCCTCAGAATTTGCTGCAGTATGGGCTATTAGGAACACTTTATTTGGAGTTGTTTAGAGAAGACCTTCATAAAATTAATAATTGTAGACCTCCTAATAATTAAGAGCATTTCAGCCTCACTTGATCAGAGTTCCACATACAGATTCAAATTGATTTGTTTCTTTTGGTTTTTTTGAGTTAGTTTCAGGGGAGATTTTATTGGGGGAAAAGTCAGTTACCTATTCTTAAATTACATAACCTTGGCAATTATGCAAAAGATATTTTTTTACTTGTTGCAAGATGCTTTTCTGGGCTGGCTGCTGACCTAAGACATCGGAAGATCATGATAAGCTGCGTACCGTCCAGTCACGTGGTGGTATATCTAGGAGGAAGCCCAGTTTCATCCGTTAGTAATTACGCAGGCGTACACATAAGATAGTAGCCATCCTGCTGCCCATAGTAATTCCACTTGGCGCTGCGTTCGCAACCTCTTCAGCACAACTGGCACCTGACCTCTAGCAGGTGCGGGTCTGCTTGAAGGAGGTGGAGCCCTGGTTCTGCGGGGTCAACCTCCCCTCCTTCCAAGGACAAGGTCTCTCCACTCACCTGCCTCTCGATGTCTGAGAGCAGAGAACTGGCCCCTATCCGGAAGAGGTCAGGTGTCAGCCACTCATCCCCCAGCTCCTCCTTTATAAGAGAGAGCCATGCAAGGGACTCCTTTGCGGTGCGGATGCCTCCTGCAGGTTTAAAGCCTACCTGAGGGGGAGGAGAGAAGAGGAACCATCATTAGCAGGCTGATTTCAAAAGGGGCACCCTGAAGAAACAGGATTGAGTCACACTTTCCTTCTTAGTCTGTTTCACTTCGGCAAAGATACCTATATCAATAGAGCATTACCTGAAAATTCCAAGACCAATGGGGCCTGGGTTACTGCTTCTGAAGGGATAAGAACGAGGGGACATCTCACCTCATAAACTTCCACCATCTAGACTAAATGTGTACATCTGGAGAAGCCAAGGAAAGTGTCAATAAACAAGAAAATACACCACAGGTATTCATCCAGTCTACACTGCTTCCAATGAGCCTGCATCTTGAGGTGCAAGTCACTTTGTATTTAAGGCCAGATCAGTGTGGCCACAAGATCAACCTAATCAAACTGGCAGCTGTCAAGCAAGAGCTGACGGGTACTTTAATCGACCTAACTGCAGGCTTCTTTTCAGAGGCCATAGGTACAGGGTTCTACAAAGCAGGCAGACTGTTAATGTAAGCTTGGTAGAAGAACGCCATACTGTTTTTGAAAGTCTGTAGGGAGGGCCATAAAGCAGTCAGTCCCAGGTGGCTGAGAGGCCGAGAGCCACCTGGGACCCATGCTTTTCCAGAGGACTTGAGTTCACTGCTCGGCACTCACGTTGAGGGACTCTCACTCCAGGGGTTCCTGTGCCTTTTTCTGGCTTCCACAGGAACTCACACACACATGGTGCACACAAATACACAGACACGCACACATGCACGCAAGCATTCACAAATAAATCCTTAAAAAAAGACACAGTCCAAACAGCCAATAGATGCTGGTTGTTTCTACGTGATGTCTGATACCATCAGGAAAAGCCCAGGTTGCATGTGTAGAAAACCTCATGGCCTCTGGATTCACTTGTCTCAGGAATGTAACTATGCAGAGAGTAGATGAGTCTATACACACAAGCTGCCCAACCACTCTATGTGCAGCCCAAGGGCTCAGAGCTCTTTCAATAGATCACCCTGGCAGGACGCAGAAGGAGCCAATGAAAGAAAGGTCCCATTAGTCAGCGGGAAATCCCACTGTGAACACAGCCACTGCCATTGTGTTGGTACTTCGCAGCCACCCAGCCATTGCAGCATCACACTGGCGTGTTCCTGCCAAGCCTGCCTTCACATCCTAGGATATCCACATCCTACCTCTCTCTACCCTCAGTCCTTTCAGGGAAGAGTGTCATGAATGGTCTCCTAAGTGGGTTCCCTGCCTTCATCATACATGAGATAGCCAGCTCAGCAGGAGCATACTTGTAGCCACTGTTGCAGACTGGCAAACAGATAGACAAACGCAGTAGGTGAGCGACAGGAAGCACACACGGCCATGGGAGGGAGGAGTCTTCCTGCAAGTCAGGTGGGCAGTGTTCATAAAGATTTCCTAGACATAGAAGTCAGCGTCGGCAACTCCACCCCAAGAAGAAGTGCTTGTGCAAGTTAATACATTGCAAGCGAGAGAATATGGAAAACAAATCTGCAATGAAATCAGTTACAATATACAAAATCCCAGCTTCCTAGGGGTGGCACCAGGCATGGCCTGGAATGTGGGCTTTTGCATCGTATAACATGGCTCACATCAATGAAGGAGGAACCACAGTCTATGGCCTCCTGGGCTTGCCATCACCAACTTAAAGGCCATGCCCGGCTTGCAGTTGCATACCCAACCATACACAACAGGATGTGTCTTGCACTCGGCCTTTGCTTAACGATAAGTGGGCCATTTGGCTACTAGGTGGGGAAAGAACAGAACCATTAAGGATGCAAAGACAAGCAAAATGCATCTCCAAACTCCAGCCCGGACCATTGAGCACTTGTGTTCTCTGAGATCTGTTTTTTGCTGTCTGAGAGCTGTCTTAGGAGGGGACATATTTGTGTTTACACCCTAACACAGGTTAGCACGGCCCTCAGTCACCCACTTGGGAACTGTTTCTTTGGTTCCCAAAAGCATGCATTACCCCTAAAGGTGGAGTTCATGGAACATGGATGCCAAGGGACTCTTCCAGACCCATGGCTGTCAAGCCTGGGAGCCCAGGATTCTACATGCATGGCCAGCTGAGTATCTAATTTTGATGTTCTCAGGCTAACCCTTATCAAAAACCTGTGACTCAGTAGAATCAGTTTGCTAAACGACTTTAGGGATGAGTGGCATGGGCCTAAAGGAGGTGACAGCCACACTGAAAGAAGATGAGCTGCTGCTTACACAGCTTTTCTTTGAGAACAAAACAATGTTCCTTAAATTGTTGGATTTGTATCAGTGCAGAGAGACCAACGGTAACAATGTGTTTTCCCTACCTGTGCTTAACAATGTGAGCTCATTCAGAGAAAACTCCGGGAGGTTATTTCCTCTCACAAGGGGCATAGCCCATGTAAGTCTCCAATTCCAAAATAAATCTAAGCCATAGTCACTCGTGAAGCCATAAAGACATCCCATCCCGTAGACAAAGCATTAAAGGTCTTCTTGAGGGAGGAGATGGCAGAAAGTAAGATACTGGTTTTTAAAAGATGCCCCTCAGGGAGGGAAGTCTTATTATATCAGCGCCTTCGAACATGTGCGCGCACACATACACACCACACACACACACACACACACACACACACACACACACACACCTTTCCAGCTAGGCAAAAAAAAAAAAAAAAAAAAGTCCTTCTTAGATAATTTGTGACTAGACAAGCAACTTGAAATAGAAAATCCAAATCCAGTTTTTAAGAAACACTTCGTACGCATTTTCCCATTTAACTTTGTATGCTTCAAAAAATTCTGTGTTGCTCTTCGAAAAGCTGACAAAAGTTAGCATATACTCTCCTCAGCTCAACACTCTCCCAAACAGCACGGCCAACCACCATAAAACGTTAAAAAAAAATGGATATTTAATTCAAGAGCTATAGGACGGAGAGCTACCATTTCCCTGCTGTTTCGTGGTATTTCATTATTCTGTTTAATAAGTTCATCTCCTCGAGAATTTTCTCTTCACCTCATATTATTAAAAGTAATAAGTTTTTCTGGACCGGGGGTTTCCCAACAGAAAAACCAATTTATGTGTGTCCTTCAATAATGACAGGGAAAGATTACTTCCCATTATACTGCCTACTTTTCATATCACCACCACAGCTTATCATTCAATAAATGTTACTCTGAGATTCTTTCCATTCCATGAGGAAGTTAAATTTCTACATTAACCTGTTTTCACCGGCCAACGCCTCGCAAGAAGAAGCTCTGTGTCGCAGTACAATTAGTTCCTTAAAGAACCCATTTAGGAATCTCTTGTCAGTGCTAAAATTGTCTTGGGTTAATAAAAGGACAGAGTGAGTTTACATCTTGATCACACAGGCACACACTCACACTCACTGTTAATCACACACTTTCCCCCACCGAGGTATTCTTTTGTAATGAAAGGTAAATTAAACATTTATCTTAATAAAGGCGACTCATTCACACCTTCTGCACAGGGAGACGTTATCGTTATCCTGCGGACTGTGAGGAGGGTTATAAATAGCATTCTCTTCACTTTGAAGGGAGATTTGCTGGCAATACCGTACCTTGTTTCCAGTTTTCCAGAAGAAATCTCTAATGGCCCGTAGCATTACGATCGCTACTGGGAAGGTGGCATTTACCGTTTCTTTTCCAGTAGAAGTCTTAATAAAATCTGATCCTAAAACAAAAGCAAGAAAAACTCCCAGGTTAATTAAAAACTTACTTTTATACTTAAGTCATTGAAAGAAGTGAATTATGTGCAAACCTCCCCCAACCCCCATCTCCCTAAGGACAACTTTACTTTTTGGTAATTATGTGAAAAAACTAAAATGAAAATCTACCTTTAAAATATTTCTGTTTATATAAGAGCCAGAAGAAAGGGAGAAGGGCTGAAAATTGCCATCTTCTGGGCACAACACAGTCACTGCAATCACGTCCCACAGAAGCAGAGGCTGTCACTACCAGGCCTGTACAAGACTGAGCCCATCATTCATCAATCACGGATGGGGATGTACCCCTCCCTGTTGAACTTCTTGCTACTGGGGGGTTCTGGGGAAGGACAGTCATTGTTTTGGGTTGATTACCCATGGCTAAGCCTACCAGGCTCCAAGGGACAGTTCTAAACCCATAGTTGCTTGGCCCTGCTTAAAATCTGTGGGTCACAAAACCAAACACAAAGACACAATGTAGGAAAGGGGTGACAGGAAGTGCAGATGGTTGGGGGGGGGGTGTCAGGAGCGGGAAATAGAAGGGAGGGTGGGGTATAAGGAAGAGTAGGGGGGAGTAATCAGAACGCATCACCCACGTATGAAATGAAAATGAAAATAATCTCTTAGAATTTTATCTTTCTTCACCATCAGATAAATTAAATTAGACAGTCAATGGATTCTCATAGACTCTGGTATTCTTGTCTCCATATTTCACAGCCAATTAAAATCAAGTTGGTTTGTTTAATGCATAACTGAGATGAATAAAAACAATTTTATGCCCTATGCTCACTACCATGTATCTTTCCCACAGAACTGTGGAGTGCCTACTCATTTCCCCTCCTTCTCTCACACTCAGTGGAAAGAAAGCCCATGGCCCAGTTGTGACAACCCCAGAACTGTTACAGGCTGGTATTTAGTGAAGTAGTAGGCCTCCCAACAGACGAGACTTCATGAAAGATGCTGTACTGTTGACAGTTTGCAGATGTTTTCTTCCTTCTCTTGGATCTTGAGCCTGTTTCCTTAACTTATTAGAGCAACACAGGGAGATAAAAGGTAACAATGGCAGGGAGGGACTAGCACCTCGTGCTTCATGGGCGTCGGCACAGTCAGTCCCTACCACTATTACCAAGTACTGACACGAGCACTTTCTTCAAAGAGGACACTGAGGCACCGAAAAGTTACGTAGCTTTCTTGAAGTTGCATGGTACCGTGTCCCCCCACCCATGTGATCCTGTGAAGAGAGGACGAGTTCCGCTGGTGTCCTCGATGAGTCTTTATAAAATAGATAGATTAATGGCTACGGTTGATAATTAAGACTTGAGCTAGCAAATGAGAAATCCTAGTCATTGGCCAGCAGCATTGCAGTTAATGTAAGACTCTGTGTGTTATTTTGGGGCCCTATCGTGGTGGCGGAACTCAGGCAGCTGGCAGAAAGAGTTATCATTACAATGCTGTATGTGGCATCACATCCCCATGGTTTTAAAAACTGGAGTGTGAGCTTTGAGTGCTTTCACCATGAAGTAATGACAAATGACTGAAAACACAGTCACAGGGATTTGACTATTACCCAAGGATTATACGTACTGAGACATCACATGCTCACCCCATTAATATGGTCATTTTTTTTATCAGTTTAAATGGATATTTTTGAATGAAAGGAAGTCCATGTTCTGTGTCCCCACAACAGGTGGACTGACTCAGACTTTAACAAACATGCACGAGGTTGTCAGGCACACTTAGGTACAAATTCACAGTTCCCATACAAACAATCTGGGGCACAATGCTTAAAGTTAATTTGAGTCTCTCAGAATCTCTCAAGGAAATGTGCGACAAAACATGAAGGAAGTAACAACCGAAAAGATACTATTCTGTGTACTGAAAGGCTCAAGTAGACACACGCTGTCATGACGCACACCGTGAAGGCTCAAGTACATATATCTTCATGACACCATACCATGAAGGCACTGCATGGGTAATAAAAACACAGCAAATCTACATCCTTGCCTTCCAAACCACAGCAACCCTAGAGGAATCACACGAAGGGTTAGGAGAGGCCTGATGTCTGGCTCTGGCTCTCATGGTAGCCATGCACATTCAATCTTCCTCTAAAGGGGTCCAAAAAAATTATGGAGGCATCAAAAGAGGAAATCTGTGTGAAAACACCTAAATCCCTCAAGGATTATACAAGCACAGATGGAGCAGAGGTCTAGGTAGGACCTCTGTGGAAGAGTTTGGGGATGTGGCCGACAAAAGCCCACAACGCTCTCAGTGCCAGAAATCATTGCTGTTCTGAAGGGAGTTCAGAAAACCAATGCTGAGAAAAATGCAAACAGGAAAGCATGCTCATGGGGTTTCCCAGGGTCATAAAGGCTTCTGGAAATCATGTCCTTCATGAAAGCCCAAGGAAGACTGGATTCCAAAATCGTTGCCTGTTGTTTTTGGTGGAAGAAATTTTGAGACAGAATGACATGCAGAGTGTAGCACGGCCATTGTTCACTGTATTTACTCAGATTTACAGGGAGAAAGGGAGGAAAGAATAGTGGAAAGACAAACAATTTGGACAAGAAAGGCGCTTGAATCTGCTTAAATCAAAGTACAGGAGCAAACAAGGCAATGGTAATTATAACTCCCTGTTAAAGAGATTTGCCCTGGGACAGTAAGAAAGGCGCCAGGAAGGCAGGCAAGCCCCCATTTGTCAAGAGTTCTAGAATGCAACAATGCAAATTCACTTAAAGGGAGTGGGTACCCAACTGAGGAAGGGTTTTCATAGATTTAGTCACAAAGGCACACAGAGGCCACTACAGATACAGCTGTGTTGCAAGGGGGACAAATGGCATCTCAAGGTAGCAGGAGATGAGGTAGCAGAACGGGACAGTGTCCATGTCATTCTGCTTTTGCAGACATGTAAGTGTTGTAAGTTAAAAAGCAGCATGTGAGAGAAAGATTTTTTTTTTTTTAAATTAGGGGAAAGGGAACAGGAACAGCAGAAGAGAATAGGAGGGGACAGAGAGACAGGCAAAGAAGGGGAGAGAGGGAGAGAGAGAGAGAGAGAGCGAGAGAGAGAGAGAGAGAGAGAGAGAGATTAGGCAGGGCCCTTTTATAAGGGAATATAGTGACTACTACATGTCTGAGGATGTATCCTGTCAGAAACCTGAAGTACAGGCCAGTCCAGATGCCTGAATACTAATAAATGGGCGGGGGGAGGGGTCCTGGAGACCAGCTTGTAGTTACTCAAGGCAGTCAACATGTGCCATGGTCAGACACAGCTCCTGAGTGAGCTGCTCATGAAGCTGTAGAGGTAATTAAACTGCAGTCTAGAACCCAGGATGCTAGCGGTTCTAGGAACGTGAAATATCTGCCAAGGAGAGCTGGCACGGCAGAGAATCCACATGGGCTGCGCCTACAGCAGTGGACAGCGAAGCCCACACGATGCTATTGGGATCCTAGAAGCCAGACATGGAGCTGCAGATGTGATGTTTCCCCTGCTGGGTTTCAGTTTTGTTTTGGTACCACCATCTGTCCTTGGTATCACCATCCCTTTCTTTTCAATGGGAACTTTTATGTTTACATTTGACATCACAGGGCTCAGTTCCCGGACTTCTTTGAGTTTTGGAGTACTTTAGGTCTTCCAGCAGGGGACTGTAGGGATTTTCAAAGTTGGAATTAATGTATTTTATAACAAGATGGCCATGAGTCTGTGGAAATGGTGCAGAATGGTGAATGTTTCGTCCCTGGTTCCTCAGAAGATTGTAGAGTGTTAACGACACAGGGCTGTGCTGAGCTTCACTGGAGGAGGACGGTCCCTGGGAGCAAAACACAGGGTTTATAGCTTGAAAACAGGGATGCCCCAGCCCTGTTAGAGGTAAGAGCTCTCTGGTAACTTGGCTGTTTTGCTTCCCTTATCTTCAGCTTGAGCCCCAATATCTGTCTCGTGTGTGTGTGTGTGTGTGTGTGTGTGTGTGTGTGTGTGTGTGTGTGTGTGTGAGAGAGAGAGAGAGAGAGAGAGAGCATATTGGTACAAGTGTGCCATATGCCAGGGTTCACATGTGGCAGTCAAAGGACAACTAGTGGGAACTGGTTCTCTTTCCACCACGCAGGTTCTCAGGACTGGATGGTCAGGCTTGAGGCAAGTGCCCTTGTTCACTGAGCCGTCTCCCCCTAAGAACAGACTTACTGAGTGAGGACTCTTATACCTTGTTGAAGTAACAGTCAATTTGCTGCATACAATGCCTTTCCTTTAAGCCTTCAGCATGCTCTTGAGATGGCTTTGTGTGGAATTAATGCAGCCACTCCCATGTCAGCATAGTGTGTTTCTCTCCAACCCCTTGAGTCTTTATGGTGGATTTCTTATAAACATTCAGTAGGGTTTTTTTTTAAGACTCTTCTTTTAATTGGTATATTTAGACCATTAACATTTAAAGTGATTATTGATTCTGTTGGATTAATATCTACCATGTTTATACCTCTGCCATCTGTTCTAGTTTTTGTTAATTTTCACACCCCTTTTGGGTCTTCTCTGACTTACTTGAGCATTCTACATGACTTCGTTTTATCTCCTCTCATCACAGCAATTATATTTCTCTCATATACTATTTAGAGACTGTCCTGGTGTTTTTAATTCGTTATTTTCTCAATTCATCTCAGTCCATCTTCAAATAACACTACACTACTATGTGGGTACTGCCAGTGCCTTCACCTTTTAATGAAGGGTTCCTATATCGTTCCTGTGGTCTATCAAAGTCCTGCTGTCACTCATTCAGAGCTTGTGGTTGTTCCCCTAAAGGCCTTATTTCAACACTTCCTGTGGGGCAGGATTTCTTGCACTGCCTCCTGTGGCTTTTGTTGTGGAGAAGGACAGCATCACTGTCACAGAGCTCCACTGATAAGCACTACTCTCCACTCACTGCCTACCTGGTTTCTGAAGGGCAGTCCACTGGGGTCACTTCCTTTGTCTGTGGAGGTCATTTTCTTGGTCTTGGGTAGGTAATGTGTTTTCTTCCTCTGACTTTTTTTTTTTTTTCAGGACTTCCTGTTTGCGTTTGGCTTTCTCCTATTTGCGTATGCTATGACTAGGGAAAGTTTTCTTTTTTTCAGTCTTCCTTGGCAGTCTCTGACTTGCCTACATCTGTGATTATGACTTGCCCTTGATTTTGGAACATTTGTGGCCTTTACACAGTTCATCTCTTTCTCTATTCCCTCTCTCTGGTATTGGAATTACACAAGTGTTGTAACTTCTGAAATTCTCCTCAAGTTTTTGGAGGTTCTGTCTTTCCTAACCACTCTTTACATTTTAGTCTGGGAAGCATCCATCAACTTATCGTCATGGTCAAATGGCAAAGTTAGGCCACATATCCAGCCAAGTTCTTCCTTCCTAGAAGTACGGTATGAACTGAAATCAGAATACACAATGGTATATGTAAAGGAATATTGTGGCCATATGCCAAGTAAATATGATGATCAGAAAGAACTACAGAGTTCAAATTGATCCATCTAACTAGACAAATCCATGGCATGGGTGCATTTCTTACAGACCCCAAAAGACAGGCAAAATTGAAAGATGAGAAGGTATGTGAGAGAACCCAGCCATCAGACAAAAACCTCAGAGGCACAAAGGACGAAGCACACCCTCTACTTAAGGAAGTCTTTAGTGGGCACAGTGATCATAGAAACATGGAATTAGGAGAAGCTGCTGTTGGCCTGGGGATGACTCAGTGGTGGAATACTTCCCAGCATACAGAAAGCCCTGGGTTCCATCAAAGCTACTGTTAACATTTCTTACATTACTACAGAGAGCACTGAACCTGCAAACATCTGGCTTCTGTCCTTGGGGGTCCCATGAAGTGTGATCACATGACTCTGGGGTTTGCAGATGCTACATTCAGTGTCTGTTTTGGATATCAGAAAGGACAACTGAGAACACACAGCATTTAGTTCAGGCATTTAGGATACTGACTTTCATTCATTTTTTTTAAATCAAGATTAGATTACACAGAATATTTTAGAAAATGTATTACTTTGGTACTTTACCATTGCTGGAGAACACTGAACTCTCTGGTGGGACTAGAGAAGCACACTTTTGTTTCATTTCTCATTTTAATATTACTTTTCCTGCCCTTTGCTAAAACAAAATTACCTCAGAGAAATACAGCTGCCTCAGAATCACCAAAAGCCCAGAGCACCGTCGCCTCTCCTCAGAGCACGTGTGAACTTGGCCACAGTCAACTCTGCCCCAGAGCATGTGTGAACCCAGCCATAGTCAACCCTACCTCAGAGCATGTGTGAACCCAGCTACAGTCAACCCTACCTCAGAGCATGTGTGAACCCAGCTACAGTAAACCCTTCCTCAGAGCACGTGTGAACTTGGCCACAGTCAACCCTACCTCAGAGCATGTGTGAACCCAGCTACAGTCAACCCTACCTCAGAGCATGTGTGAACCCAGCCACAGTCAACCCTGCCTCAGAGCATGTGTGAACCCAGCCACAGTCAACCCTGCCTCAGAGCATGTGTGAACCCAGCCACAGTCAACCCTGCCTCAGAGCATGTGTGAACCCAGCCACAGTCAACCCTGCCTCAGAGCATGTGTGAACCCAGCCACAGTCAACCCTGCCTCAGAGCATGTGTGAACCCAGCCACAGTCAACCCTGCCTCAGAGCATGTGTGAACCCAGCCACAGTCAACCGTACCTCAGAGCATGTGTGAACCCAGCCACAGTCAACCCTGCCTCAGAGCATGTGTGAACCCCGCCAAGTCAACCCTGCCTCAGAGCATGTGTGAACCCAGCCACAGTCAACCGTACCTCAGAGCATGTGTGAACCCAGCCACAGTCAACCCTGCCTCAGAGCATGTGTGAACCCAGCCACAGTCAATCCTGCCTCAGAGCATGTGTGAACCCAGCCACAGTCAACCCTGCCTCAGAGCATGTGTGAACCCAGCCACAGTCAACCCTACCTCAGAGCATGTGTGAACCCAGCCACAGTCAACCCTGCCTCAGATCATATGTGAACCCAGTTACAGTCAACCCTACATTAGTGCATGTGAACCCTGCCATAGCCAACCCTACCTTAACAAGTGTCAACCCAGCCACAGCCAACCCTACCTTGGTGTGCTCAGCTTAAGAGCCAAAACTTTATGAGAAAATATCTCACTATCAGCATAAACAAGCCATACAACTGATGCACAAATTTGATGAGATGAGCTAATGACTAAACTAGGTGAAGAAAGGCCTGAAAAAGTCAGAAGCACCACAATAAACAGCACTCAACTGTGAGGAGTTGGAATTAAAATTAATAATAAATGCACTGCGTTACATAAAACTGTATTTCTTATTTTCCTAATTTGGCACCTTTAGCACAATTCTTTTTTTGTGGTCTAAGGCTACTCAAAGCTTTTCTGCGGCCTGTAATTACAAGTCTCCATGGTACAGTTTCATTAAAAACTTTCATTAAACAACAGCTGCCCTTGTATATGGTCTTCTAATCAATTTGGTCAAACAGAATGACTTCTAATCAGCTGTTGATAAAAATAGAAGATGAAATTTTAATTCTAATAGATTAACCACAAACTCAAGACAGTCTTCAAAATCCATCTAACTCTATTCTCCAGTGGATTTAATGACTATTCAGCAACTCATTACTAAATAGAACAAGACGAACATTTTCCAGTTCATTAAAGAAATGTACTATGTATTTTTGCATTGTCCTCATGATTCGTTACAGGGAGTCTTAATTACAAGATAATGGATAATGGTTATTAAATGCAGACTGCAGTAATGAAGCCCTATTCATTTGCGAGCCTCAGAGACTGCAAAGAGAGGAAAATAAAATTACTAGCTTCAAAAGATTAACGGATCAAATTATTATTCAATTTTCAAAATCTCATTCAGACTTCATAGAAACAAGAAGAGATTAAAAACTAGTATTAAGACCAAAGTAGTACATTTACAAAAATAATATCTTAGGGCTATTGCTGCATAATAAGCTTCAGATGTGATTATATTTTAAAGTATAACTAACAATGGAAAAACATACATTTTTATTTCCTGAACAAATCTTATTTGTGATATAGGCAGTTTCTAGTAAGATCTGAAAGCCTTGGTGACTATGGAAAATGTGTTCCAATGCACAAAAGGACAACACAATGGAAGCTGTTATTAACATCGTATGCTTTACTAATGAAAAATAGGATTTAAACTCAACGGCTGCTGGAGAAAGCTTGTCCCTAAGTGGAAGTCGCATGGACCCTAGAATAAGAGCTCCCAGGCACACTGCTCATTAGCCCTGTGTTTTCTATTACTCCCTGAGTAATCACCCATTAAAGGTGGTGGGGAAGTTTTGTATAGTGATTCTAACACTAATTTACACTTAAAATCTGCAATGAGATGCTGTTTTTAAAAAAATAAACAGAATGCATAAAAATATGAGGCACCAGATTAAAACCTATTAGACTCGTTTGTTCCATGTGAGCTTGAAAATAATTTAAGAGACCTAAGATGAGATCTAAGGATCCAGTTTCATGGCTGAAGACAGAAGCTGGAAGCAGCAGTGGAATGCTCATCTTCACTCTAAAAACAGTTGTTCCACAAAGATATGGTTATATGATCCATAGATCTTCTCATGAGAGAAAAGGGGAAATGGTTTGAAAGAGAGAGTAGTAGAGAGACAGAGAGAGTAGGAGACAGAGACACAGAGAGAAAGAGACAGAAAGAGACAAAGGAGGAGAGGAAGAAGGGAAGGGGGAGGGTCTTTTCTCTCCAGTTCATTCTTGCTCTCTGAATGCACAGCAGTGGTAATGCTTTTCACTGTGTCCAGTCCATCTCACGAATGAGACATCAGAGTGAGTAGGATGGCAAATTCAAACAGAGTGGCAGTCAGAAAGCAGCCACAATGTCACGGTTTGAAAATGCCTCTAATACACCAAGTAACCTGTCATTGGCTGGTGTGGTCAGTCTATCTGTTATTCTGGCACCAAAGGTGGAGAATGGGATCTCCATAGTAAGCCAGCTAGCTATACTAGTCAAACACTGGAGCCCTGGATTTGACTAAGAGAGTAACATAGAATAAGATAGAAGAGTAATCAGCCCCTGGCCTTCATAGGTAAGTGCTCACCTATGCATTCCTATCCAACCAATACACGCACACACACACACACACACACACACACACACACACACACACACACACACTGTGCACACACGTGGAATTAGAAAAAGAAACCTAATGCAAAAGAATGTGGGAGTCAATAAAAATTTGCAGCAATAAAAGACTTCTGAATGTTCTATGAGCAAAAGTTAATTACGACGAAGTGTGTAATTTCTGGCAGCATGCATCCGTGCGGCTTCATGTGACTTCACTGCAGCCTCAGGACTGAACACACAATACATGCACTTTGCACTGTGCATGCAGTTGCAGTACAAAACACCAACAAATGCTGCCAGGAAGAGCTCAGCTGGGATGGGAAGCTACCAGTGTTCTTAGCTACGGTGTCTTTACTATGAATATCAACGTTCCCACTCATAGAGTTGCATTATGGCTTAATGACAGAAAACAAAGACTTTACATACTTTTCTGCCTTCATTACTAGCATATAATTGTCAACGTAACATATCTCTACATTACATTGTGCTAGAATGTTTTATTTTAAAAATTGTTTTAGTTGATGACTTGTGGTTCATTAAAAAAAATAATAATAGTGAATTTTAGCTTGGGGTTAGGACAGAATTTCCAACCATTTCTAAACAGCTTTCTGAAATTTCACATTATAAAATCAAAACACTGCTCAACTCTGAAGAAACATTGGAATCTCAACTAATTCAGCTAAGAATTGAACTCCTTAAAATGAGAAAACACGCATCTAAATAATTAATATACAAATGTGATTTTTGTATTAAACAGTTATAAAACTTGTATAAGAAAAGTTCTTTCATAAAACAAATTTCTATTTTAAAAAAAATCAGTAAATTTTTGGTTTATCTATTTTATAGACCTAGATATTTGGAATTGTGTAATATTTTTTCCAGGTAAGAAGGAGTCAGAAGCTAAAAACCTTTAGATACAGGAGACTAAGGCCTTTGACAGTATCTAACTACACTCTCTGACCAAGAATTGGATTCTGTTCCCAATAATAGGAACATGGAAACTGCTGGAAATGGTCAAGACAAAGAAAGTTTTTTGATTTGTTTTATTTTTAATTGTGGTGTGTGGAGGAGGTCATACACATGACTCCGGGTGCCTAGAGGCCAGAGGTGTCAGACTGCCCTGGAGCTGGAGTTACAGGTGGTTGTGATCTGTCCAACATGGGTGCTGGGAATGAACTTGGGTCCTCTGCAAGTACAGCCATGCTCTTAACTGCTGGGCCACCTCTCTAGCACTCTTTGTTTTGGAAACTTAAAAGCTTATTTATGATTGGTGGGGGGTGGATAGGTGTGGATAGGTGTGATGTGTGTGCAGGTATGCATTTGCAGAGCAAGTGTGGAGGGTGGTGGATAACTTTGAGAGCTGGCTATCTCCTTCTACTAGAGCTTTGTCCTCGGCACCCATGTCCATCACTCACAATTGCCCATTAATGCCGATCCAGGGGAGCCAATGCCCTCTTCCGGCTTTGAGGGCACCTACACTCATACGCACATACCTGCTACACAGATACACGATCAACCATATGACAGTTCTTTAAAAACAGTACACTGATCTATACACACCAAATTTCAGATAACAACTGTATACAAATAAAAGTGCTTTGCCTCTGACCAGCCCCTTCGGGCTGACCCACCGAGCTATAAGGACTGATTTGGACAGGCGATGTCCCCCAGTGGTAAGATGATTTTGAAGATATCTTAAAATGACAACGCCATGTCTAGCACATCCCCCCCCACACACACATACACACACCCCATTTGTGGCAAGGAAAGAGGGAAAAGGAACTTCCATGGAAGGTAAAAAAATAACTGGGTTATCACTACACTGTGGCAAAGAAGAGTAAATGAAGCATATTTTAACAAAATAATAAGTAGGCTATGCTTCAAACAACTGAATCTCATTTTGATTGTACTTGCTATTGTCATGAGCGAGTTTGGAATGTATAGTATATATTAACATTAAAAGTCAGGTATGCTTGTGTGGAATCTATTAACTCGAGAGAAAATTACTCAAATTGAAGAAATAGCTGCTTAAAATGGATTTAGAAATACATTTTACTGAACAAAGCAAGCTGGAAAATTAGGCTACTTTATCAGGATTAGAAAGTGCTATGAATTTTAAACACAAAGCTTTTAAAAACAATGCGGTACATATTTGAGATTATCATACCTCAATGTCATCATAAATCTTTTTCTCCCCAACAATTGATGATGAGTCTGGAGAGTTGCTTTGCGCAGTGGCCTGCCTTTCACAAAGGAAGCTGTGTTAATTTTGCTGTGGGGAGCTTTATCTTGGGGCAATGACTCTGAAGCACCTACACAACTTGTAGGCCTCCCATTAGCAGATCTAGAGAT
Source organism: Cricetulus griseus (assembly GCF_003668045.3). Classification (NCBI taxonomy): domain Eukaryota; kingdom Metazoa; phylum Chordata; class Mammalia; order Rodentia; family Cricetidae; genus Cricetulus; species Cricetulus griseus. Next base: position 11,214,361 of record NC_048601.1, read on the forward strand.
GGGTGAGCCATGAAAAAGCTCCCAGAACAAAGCCTTTACTGTATGCGGCTCCCTGGTGACCACTTGCTCCGGTCCCACTCGTCAGCCATTCACAAAGACAATGCTGACTCCCAACTCATTCTCAAGTCAAAATCGTGTCTATTTTACAACCAGTCACACCTTCCCTTTTACCTTCATTCCTTTGCACTCAGCTACCACCAGAGACAGAGACGTCGTCCTTCCAGAGAAGAGGGTCACTCTGACAAAGAAGGAGGGGGCAGGGCCCTGAAAAATCTCTTCTAATGGATGGGTACAATCAGAAAGGTCACCAGAAACTCATGACAGTTTGTCTGATGGCTCATTTAAAATCATTCAAAAATTCCTGAAGACAGGGCTGCAGAAATGGCTCTGTGAGTAAGTACATATCGCCCTTGCAGAGGGCCCAAGATCAGCTCCCAGCAACAAGACAGCAGACTCACAATGCACAATCTGTAACTCTAGCTCCCATAGACTCAAGGCCACCGTCCTACTAAGTCTTCACTTTAACTCTTTGATATGTATTTAGCATTTTGAACACTACCTGTAGGACTGCTGTTGAGTACAGCCATTATTTCATCCTCTAGGGTACAGCCAGAGCCCGCGTACTCAGAGCCCCATACATACAGTCTGTGCATTTCAGTGGCTTTATTCAATGTCAAGGCCCAAAGAGTATACATGGATAACGTTTTATAAAACCCAGTGAAGAAAAAACTCAACTGCTAAATTTCTTATCAAGATGGGAAGCAAGATTTGCAGCAATAACCTACAAAGGCAAAGGGCAGTCGGGATGACAGACACACAGTACGGCCCCACATCTGGAAACCCACTGGCTTGTCCTTTGGTCACAAAGGCCGTGAGAAGATTTTCTGTGCTGCTCTGATCCAGAGTCTTTCTTTATACATTGAATGCCTGGAAACTGATGATTATAAATGTTTATAAACCTGAAGATGGAAAGTGGTTCAATTGTGTGACCTTTTCATTGTAAACCCCTCAGCTGTGTGGCTGGGAAGGAGGCTCAGTGAGTGGCATGCTCCTGTGCAAGCACAAGGTTGTGAGTTCTAACCCTGAGCACCCACACTAAAAATAACATGTGGTGGCCTGCCCGGACAGTTCAGTGCTGAGTAGGCAGAGACAGGCAGACAGATCTCTGAGGCCCGCTGGGCAGCCAGCCTAGCTGAGTTGGGGAGATGGCAGGTAAGAAGTGAGAAGACTCTGCCTCAAAAAAAACATGGTGGGAAATGACTGAGGAAGATACCAGAGGCTTGCTTCTGCCCTTCACGTCCATGCACACCCTCATAGACACATGCACACGCCTGGGATCTTCACACTGAGATAGGAATTTTACCTGACACTCTGCTGCCCTGGTCTGCTGCTCCCTAACGCATCACAGACCCTAGCTAGCTCTGACAATGCCTCAGGAAGCATTGTCCATGTAAGAGCAGCACAGATATCTTTCTGAGAGCTACTCACCTACTCTCACTAAACCCTTGAGGGGCCGCAGCAGCCATCACCAATGAAGACACCAGGACCTACCCAGAGTCACTGGAGCTGAACGCTCTTGTCAGCTTCTTGTCGTGAGTGAGGTTTGAACAGAGGCTTCTTTAATGCAACATCCAGGTCTTTTAATACCATAGTTCTTTCTGCTTCCTACACCAGACAACTTGCTGCTCTGCAGAAACATCCTCTACCCTTTCAGCTCTGGGCTCTAGTCCTCCTCTCCCTGTCAGAATTCTACCTGGGCCAGTTCAATGGCCACAGCATTTTCTGTTTTCAGCATAACACAAAACTGGAGTTTGTGGCAGCCAGCTTAGCACCATAAGGGAATTACCTAGAGAATAAGAGCAGTGCCACACCAGACACTGGCAAGCACCATTGGTGACTGCCTGCACCTCACACCGGACACTGAAAGCACCGTCAGTGACTGCCTGTACCTCCAGGCTAGTTCTGGAAGCTGCTCTGGTCAAGCTCTGTGTAACATGAAAACCGTAAGGGACCGTCCATCTACTGGACCTTCTTCTGTTCTGCACATCTGGAAGTTCATTGATTCAACATGTGCTCACTTACAGCAGGTGTCACATTCTGGAATTGTGTTCACGATGTTGGTACGCCTGGCACGTGTATGACCATAACAAAGACTGGCCTAGAGCTAATTATGGCAGCCCACACTGGCCGCAAACTCAGGACAATCCCTCTGCATCAGTCTCCCGAATCCTAGCATTACAAGCTGAGCCACCATCCTTACCCAGCTTGGGCTTTTTAAAAATTATTAATAAAATATTTTGGAGTTTTGCACAGCTATTGCTGCACACTAGCTGAATATGTCCCCCCTCCAAACATGTGTAAGTCCTAACACGCTTCAATTACGAGGCTCGAACACACAGAATTTCAGACACCAGCCTCAGCAATAGGGAACAACATTTAAAGTTACTGCAGGGGAGATTTTCTAAAATTGTCCCACTTACAGCTACATTACACTCTTAAGAGTTATGAGTTCATTGTAATCGTGTCTGCTCAAACATTTATCCTCCCACGGAGCACAATTTTCTGTCTCTAAGACCTGACAAGATCTAGTGAGTTTTGACTCTATTCGTGGGTCTGGTATTAATAATGAGGACGACAGAAACTTTGTCAGTCTAAAGTAAGTTCGAACGGTGGGCTTAAACAGAAGATCACAGATTCATATTTCTACAAACTGTGTTTGCTCTTTAAAGTGTTGTTACATTTACTTGTTTATTTATTGTGCATATGGAAGTCAGAAAACAACTTTGGGGAATCAGTGGCTTCTTTCCAACATGTGGGTTTTGGGACTGAATGCAGGTCATGAAGCAGGCACCTTTACCCACTGAGCCCTCTCAGCAGCTCCATAAACCACATTCTTTCATAGAAGCAAGCCTACCCTGGCTTTGAGGTGCATATGGTACTCAGTAGCGCCCATCCCCCTCACCCCCACCCCGAAAAGTAGCTCCTGATGGTGCTGGAATATTGCTTAGCCAACACAACACAGAAACCTGATTTCAGCTGGAGTCCTCAAACACACAAGCTTCTGTCTCCCTGACTGTGTGGCACTGATCTTCAGGGTAATCTCTCTGGCTTTGCTTTCCTGAGAGGAATTCCTGGCCATCCCAAACACAGGCGGTTGACTTTACTATGACAAGTGTATGTGTTCTCAAGTAGACTGCTCGAAAAGAAAGAAAACTTGATCCCGTCAACATCTAATCTGTTTTTTAGCCAAACTGAATCTGAGCTCCATAGAGCAGGAAATCAAATTCTCAGCCCTTCTGTTTCTTCTTTAATTATCTCCGAGCTTCACACATTCCATTATCAGGAGACCACGACCCCCGCCCCACCCCACCCCTGCACTGAGACACATACACACCAATCATCTTTATAAACGAATGGTTCAAATCTTGATCCCACAAACTCCAGAGGCAAGCTCAATCTTCACATACAGTAGGGTTTCCTTTAATTTTTAAAAGACTTAAGACTACAATTCACCTCGATTTTCTGAAATAGGGATTTTCTGAAGGAAAGCCTCTTATTTGCTGTCATTATATGAAGAATGTATTTTTAGATACCCTCTTGTTTTAAAGGAAAACAGGCATGATTGCAAAAGTTGAAGTGACTACTGATAAAACCCAAGGAAGGCCGACATTCTTAGCACAGAGGACACTGGGGGGCTTCTTCTATCTTCACTAGCTTCTGGGTTCCTTGTAAATGTGTTAACAAAAATTGGGAACCATAGTATTTACCCATAATCTTCTAATAATGGTTCCAGGAAGCAAGAGACTTCTGGGTTTATAAAGTAAAGGAAGGAAATGAGATTTGGTGGAACTCGGTTGTCACAGAGTAGTAAAGAGTTTTGTGATTTTATTTGGTTTGGTTTGGTTTTCTACAGCGGTGCCCTTCATCTTATGTGAGGTCTCTGGGGGAATTAGGTGAGCTGTTTTATCTTTTCTCTATTTGTAACTTTGAATATTTGGTGTTAGCCTCAGATCCATGTTATCTGCCTGCATTAAACTGCTAGTTGACAGCACAGATAAACCAAGTGCATTTTTCTATCTTTAATTATTAAGCTGAGCAGTTTAATAATGCAATTCTCCAGCCGAAAAATAGATTGTGTTCCAAAGTTCATAAATGCATGGTTGGCTGAAATCAAAATGTATTTCTCCAGGTTGAGGATGACAATACAGGCAAGCCCAGAAGCCAAGTTTTAACCCTATAGAATGTAGTGCTCAGGCCTCCAAACACTGGTGAGCTTTCTGCAAAGAGGAGTTTACTCAGGACACAGGAATGTCAGCAGAGTCCGCCTCTGCAGCTCATGGAAACACTGACATTGACAAGACTGGGGCTGAGGCACCCTGAGGTGCATAATCCCAGCATCTAGAGACTGAGGTGAGCTTGAGGCCAGCCCAGAATAAACCACACTTCTCCTGCAGCTTGCAAGTCATTTCTGGCTCTGTGGGGCAGGAAACAGGACATGTCATCTTTAAGGTCTTCTCCACACTGCCCTGCCCTCCTCAACCAGTTCCTCCTCTTGATGCCATCACCCTTCATAGCCTCCCCCAGAGCAATTCTACTGTTGCTGGTTAGGCGCAGGCACAGTTCATTCAGAGATTACTGGGAACTGCTGGGGTCCTACATGCCTCAAGCTTCTAAAACAGGGTCCTAGCGCCTTCAAGAAGATCAAACTATAGGCTATGGCAGCACATGTTTTTGCCTCACTCTGTCAGTGAGTGAGCACATATTCTTCTCTGGCCTCTGTCTGAGCTGTTCTTTTCTCTGAGCCATTTGTCTTAAATTAAATAAATAATAAAAATAAAACGAACAAAAAAAAAAAACAATTAAAAAAAAAAGTCACCATACTTTTTCATTCTAGCCTTGAAGGACCAAACAAAGATTAATGGTAAAGTCTACTTGATCACAGGGAGGAACTCAGTCAGATCCTGGGAGTCTGGAGTTTAAAATCAAGGCAGGAATAGGATAAGCAATAACTCCGCCTGGATGTGTGGTGCTGGCAGGAACATGAAATGAGAAATGAACTTCAAACATAACTTCAGCAGAAAAATATACTTAATAACCTTTCAATTTAGGAAATGCCAACTGCACTGGAAATACCTGAAAGCGGTTTTAAAGATTTTTATTTTATGGCTTGGAAAGGCATTATAATACTGAATACCGCAGAATAAGAATGCGGAACGATTTCTAGCCATCTGACGTGCAGGCTAAGAAAAAGCCTCACACGTGATGGATGTAATGATAGGATCGTTGCAAAAGCCAAAGTAACGTACATGCTTTCCCTTTTATTAAAAAATAAACAGGCATATTTTAATTATTCACTAGGATGCTAATATCAAACCGGTGTGATGACAGTGAGCGTTCTACCAACAGCTTTCTGCTACATCAATGCGACATGATCTACCTTCTCTCCCATTCCATTGACGATTTGGAGCCTCCTCAGCTGTCCCTGCCCAATTTAGCAGCTTCTGAGCACAGGAAACTTACTTTCCGATGCCCCAGTAGGTGATAAATTTTTCACAAAAAGCAAACGAGTACATAACTCATTCTTGGGTCACTGGTGAGAAAACATCGTCCTGAGGATTGAGGTAAAAATGTGGTCCACCTTTCTCTCCTCCATCACCAGGGCCCTGGTACCGGCTCCCTGTCTGGGTTTACATATTGGACCCGGCTCAAGCATTTTAACAGAAAACAGGCCTCCTATCTCCTATCTCTTGCTAGATTTTTAAAAAGCTATTACTGTTTTCCCTTGTTACATGAACAGAGAGGTAAAAGGATGGCCAGTCTATGCCATGTTCTTGGATTGCAAACAAGCTGGCTTCTCCCAAATTCCATGTCCCAACAAAATCACACTCTGTGTTGTTTTGTCTCTTTCTCCCCCACCGAGGATATGGCCATTCATTCTCAACTCCTACTGCTTTCCCTTCTAACACACCTGGGACGGTTAGTTTCCAACTGTCAACTTGACATTCTTTTTTCCGCCTGGCAACAGAATCTTAAGTGAGGAGGTGTCCAGATCAGGTTGGCCTGCGGGCACGTCCTAGGGTGGAGGCTGTCTTGATTGTTAAATGATGTGAGAAGACCCTGCCCCTGGTGGGCAGCACCATTCCTAGGCAGGTGATTCCACACAGGGCTGCATACATGTGTGTGACTCTACTCTTTAGCCCTCGGTTGTTTATTCTAAGGGTATTTTATCACAGCAGAATCACAACAGGACAATGCCCCCAGTCACCCTGCTCTGCAGGGCCTTCTTGGTGCCAATCCCCGGCCAGCCACACTCCACCTCTTCCCCACACAAACTCTGGCTCTGGGACACGTGGCCTCTGTACAGCACTACAACACACATCCAGTGACTTTCCATTTGAAAGGCCTTCCTTCACATCCGCCCCTTAAAACCCTCACAAGTGCCACCAGCTTGGTGAGTTCCTTTGACTCCCTCAAAGTGGTTTAGCTGGAAGAGATGCATGGGAAAGATGTCCCTGTGGCCCTTCATTCCCACAGAGCAAATCAGGCACCCTACTTTCAACTTCCACACCAAACTAAGAGATGGGGTATCTTTTTACATGCCAGGTGCCATGTCACTGATTTTCCCATCCCCATTCTCTCTTAGAAGTCTTCTCTTGGTCCTAGAGTAGCAATCTGCAAACATGGTAACTTCATTAGACACTTTCTGAATTAGCCTTTAGAGGGAGGAGCATCCCTAGGTATCTACAAAGCACAAGGATATTGCCTTAGTTAGGGTTTCTATTGCTGTGAAGAGACCATGACCATGGCAACTCTTATAAAGGCAAACATTTCATTGTGGTGGCTCACTTAGTTTCAGAGGTTTAGTCCATCACCATCATGGTGGGACAAGAAGGCATGCAGGCATACACGGTGCTGGAGAAGTAGCTGAGAGTCCTATAACTCACAGGCAACAGGAAGTGAACTGTCTCATTGGGCATGGCTTAAGCATATATGAACCCTCAAAGCCCACTCCCACAGTGACACACTTCCTTCGATAAGACCACACCTACTCTAACAAGGCCATACCTCCCTTTGGGGGACACTGTCTTTCAAACCACCACCGATATCTCTCCACCCTTGACTAACCACCTTCCCTCCTCCTCAGTCTTCACTCTGAACCCTACAGGATCAAACCCTCACTTCCCTCCACTCCTCAGCACAGCTCAGGACTGGGTAGGACCGCATGCAAACTCCACACCTTACATATACAAGATTGGAGGAAAAACACTGGTCTGCTTTTACTGAAGTGAAGGTCAACAAATTATTCTGAAATACAAATCATATCCTTAACAAACAACAACAATGAAGCAAACACTTGTATTACCTGTGTTGTTTAGAGTAGACCCTGTACTATAGAATGGCTGATGCTGGCCTAGCCCTTGGACTGTACACTGTACTACAGAATGGTTGACACGGGCCTAGCCCTTGGATTGACCTAAAAAAAACAGCTGACCCCACAGGATCATGCATCTCAAGGATGCAAACAACTTACAGAAATAGCTTATGGAACGACTGCCTTGTTCCAAGCCTGAGATTTTCTCTAACCGACTGCTGAACTGCAAGGCTGGGAAGAAAGACTCCTGTCCTGTCTTCTTCGGATTCAAGGTCCTGCCCACCCAACAGCAGCACCCAGGCCATTCTGTAAACACTTCTGAGGAAGCACTGGGCATCGCCACCCCCGTTTCCACCCAGGAAGCCCTTCAGGGAAATCACACACAAGTCCTGCCAGAGAATCTTGGTCTAGGTTGTGTCCTCTCAGTGGTTTAGCTTCTATAAGGTTTATGTATTCTAGTTCATCGTGAGTTTGGCCACTTTGTAGTTCAGGCTTTCTCACTGTAGAATGGAAGTTTGGAAGCTAACAAAGTGTTTATAAACAAAAACAAGAAACATTATTTTGGTCAATATTTTTTTCCATTTAAAGACTTAATTTTATTTTACGTACATGGGTAGATAATATGTCTATGAACCATTCACCTGCCCGTTGGCCTTCAGGGTCAGAAAAAGGCATCAGAACCCCTGGAACTGCAACTACAGATGGCCGTGCACTACCGTGGGGATGCTGACCACAGAACAGTGTCCTCTGCAAGAGCAACAAGTGCTCCTAACGGCTGAGCCACTGCCCCTGTCCCTAGTTTCCTTATACAGAGTTTACAGTCCTGACAGTTTTCTAAACTTTTGGCTAGGGATGGAACTCAGAGCCTTGTACATGCCAGGCATTCTGACCAGGGAGTTCCATCCCCAGGCCCTCACAGTTAACTCACAACCAGTCCTTTCATCTCTGACTGGCAAATTATGGGGAAACTGATGGGCAAGTAAAGATCTTTTTAGTGACTTACACACAAAAACATTGTGGGCTCAATTCCAGCCTGAAGACCGTATTTCCCATTTGCCTAACTAGCTCCTGGGAAGACAAAAATTACATGCAAGATCACTGAAGTTTATGGACTTTGTAAAGCCACGTTAAAATTCAAAAAGAAAAGGAGTTCCACGTGATAGTTCCCTCCTCTGATCTGCAGCGTCAGTCAGTCTAACAATGACTCTCTTTGTGCATGCTCCCATTAGGGCCAGGGCTGCAGAAGGAAGCTGTGATCTCCAGAACCCCACCCCCCACCCCGCTACCTAAGTCTTTTTACTGAGCAATTAAACAGAGGGTTCCTCTTTCTTCTAGAAATGAAATATAACTTTGGCTTTCATCAACCAGTTTTTCCTTCATTAACATAACTTTCCACATTTGAAAAAATACATCTTTTTTTCTTATGAAGTAAACCTAGAAATCTTCCGATTTTTTTAAAGTCAAATAAAGAAATATTCATGCACTCGGAAGAAAAGAGAGCACTGGAGAATCTCTGGCTCCACTTTATAATATTACGGAACGTGGTGAAGACTGGTGTCAGTATTTATTTCCAGTCATTTAGTTTATGATCAAGAATAACTTTTGATTACTGATGCTCAGAGTATTTCTCACTCTGTCTTGGACTGTTTGAGGATCTGTATTTTTATTACAAAGTCCAATAAAAATAAAGTGAAAAACCCACAGGTCCCAAAACTGATTCCTGGCTTGGGCTGTATGTCACTCCTTTCCAATCTAAAAGGTATTTCCTCCGCCCATAAGTCTCTGTCGCTTGCTCATAAGCAAATTTATCTCCTAATGCCTCATTCTTTATTTTAGCCATTAATCTCCCATTGAGAATCTCACCAAATGCTTTTTGCAGATAAAAATATTTAATGTTTACTAGATTTCCCCATTCCACATGACATACATTGCTGGGGGGTGAGCGGGGGAATCAATCTTTTGTCCCTGAATTCAAGTTTGTCAGTTTGATTCTCCATAGAAGCAAGAAATCCTTTTTCTTTCGCTATGGATTGAATTACATGCAAACAAAAGATGTCAAAATCGAAACCTTAGATTCCTTAAGAAAGTGAGCTTATGTGGAAACGGGGTGATTGCATCTGTTTTCCGGTCGGATGAAACCACCCTGAGGAAGGTGTACATTGCATGGCAGAAGTCCATGGAGAAGACGGAGACACACAGAGAGAAGATGCCATGGGATGGCAGAGGCCGAAGCTGGAGTGGTGTGCCCACCAGCCAAGGAAAGCTCCTTCCTGGAGCCTGGAGCCCACGCTCAGCAAAGGACAGCAAGGCGGTGAGCAGGGTCAACACACTGAAATTTCTGTTGTGGGGGTGGAGAGTGGGTGGGGTAAATACTCTGAAATGTCTGTTTGGGGCCTGCATTTAAATTTCCTCCCCAGATGGGATGGCAAGTTAGTTTTCACCCTGTAAGTGGTCTAACCTTGAGCCTACTTGGAGTATAAATAAAGGTGCACTTTGAAGCCCTGACCACACAGGCCCCTCACATAACTGCCTGCAGGGCCTCAGAACTGTCATGGAAACACAACTCTGGGTCAGTTACAGGCTGTTAGCCAGGGCCATGCCACTTTAACTGAACTGTGACCATTGGCCAAACTACAGTAATTTGGTGCCCAGAACTAAAGTGACAACTTTCTAGATTCCTGTCATCATTCCGCCCCAGAGCTGATTCAGACACAACCTGTACTGAGGATCACTCATCAATCATGTGACCTACATAGAGCCTTCACTGTTCCTCTGGAACCTGTAAAGTGTAATGCCCAACTCTTGCCATGTGGGCTGAACTGTCCTGCCAGTCCCTGCAATGCTGTCGTCGGTATGTCTGTGTCTCGTAACTCTTCTAAAGATTCCGTTACCCCTAAGGGCAATCGACCTCTGTGTCCCCTTGAGCCCCAAACTGGAAATCTTCCACAAAGCTTCTTCTAAGCTAACACAGCTCTACACTATTGTGAAAGGCAATTAATGTGGATCGAGATGGAGTCAGAGCAAGTTTGATGAGCAGAAGTTTATTAGAAAAGTACTCACGAGACGGAGTCAGTCTTATACCACCAGGCAGGTCAGGGAACAGAGAGCCACATTCGTGCAACCCTCATATTTAAGGTCTTGCTACGTCACTCTGACCACGCCCCTCTCCAGTGGTAGATTTGCACTCATGGCTTGTCTTTTCATAAGCTAAACACCTTTGCTTATGAAAAACAAGTCTTACTTTAAAAAGAAAAGAAAAACCAGGCTGGCACACCACAGGGATCAGAAGGAACCATCTGGATCAATACTCCTTGAACAAGGAAGACCTACGGCATGCCACAAGGGACTCAGAGTGACGTGTGACAATCTCCTGGTGTCATTTACTACTTGACTCATATTAATCATATTTAAGCTTTAGGTATTAATTAGTCACTGCATGGTCTTGATGCTTCTGCTTCTTGTGGTCCAAGTGAGTTTCCCATGACTTTCCCCTTTTTAGCATTCAATGACCTCACTTACATTGCTGGCCTATCTTTCTGCTTCACCTCACTGTTCCTGCATTACCAGGATCTTATTAGGTTAGATTTGGAATCATCCATTTCCCTGGCTCCTGAATTTTTTTTTTTCTAAAAACTTTTATTTCCTCCACCTTGCAAAGTTCTGGCCGAGCCGAGAGCTCACAGCGCATCCCACGGTGCACGCTCCTCCAGTCCCATGTCTGTGGCTGCTCCCTGCGCAGATCCGCATCAGCGGGTCAAACCTGAGGACTTTACGATTGCATCTTCACTGCGTCGACACTCCAAACTTATTTATCATGCCTGTATTGTTCCTGAAGATAAGGTCTAGAATAACCTGGAGGAGAGCTTGTTAGCTGTTGCCTGTGTGCGGACAGCCCTGCGTTCCCAAAGATAAAGGCAGTGCTACATCCTCGCATTCTCTAAGTGTGCAGCCGCTGGGCTCGCACAGCAAGTGCATCAGCCAGCCTGCTTCCCGCTTCTCTCTTCTGTAAGCATACCTCGCTTGTGACCGTCTCACTGTGGACGGCTTGATGAAAACTGCATGCAGCTCTCCCCCCGCCCCCGCCCCCATTCTCTTCCCCTCAAATGGCCTACTGCTCCCTTCATTCAGTTTCTCACTGGATTTCCACTAATTCCATCATAGGCCCATGCAAGTGATGCCCTCCGGAAGGACCTCTGAATTCTCACTCTCCAAGCCTTGCACTGGGCCTAACGAATGCCTTGGCTGTGGAACCTCTGGAGCAGGTGTAAATGAGCTGTTCTTTTTATCTGCTTTTCAAAAGCTTATTTTGCGGTGACAACGGTGTGACTGGGACAATATATGAGGCTACTGGTAGTGGGTCCAAGATCTAACTCTAATGTACAATCTGAGTTAGTGGAGCCCATTCTGTATGGAGAGATACCTTGCTCAGCCTAGATACAGGGTTGTGGGGGTGGAGAGGTGCCTTGGTCCTGCCTCAACGAGATGATGAGACAAACTTAGTAGACCTCTTTTGGGAGGGCGTACCCTCTCCATGGAGCAGATGGAAGGAGGTGGGGGGTGGGGGAAAAGGGAGGAGAGAAGGGAGGGGGAACTGGGATTGGAATGTCAAATAAATTAATAAAAAAAAGAAAAAGTTTATTTGCACTTCCCTATCAGGTTCCTGACGTCCAATTTCATTTGGCTGCTTGTTGGAAGAGTCATGAGACTACTGGAGCTTCTAGAGCACAGAAGTTAAGAGAGGTAACAGGTACACAAGGCTGGGAACTGTATCAAAACTATAACAAATGGATTGCAACTAATGGTGATTCCTAACCAGATTGCTTTTATAGCTCTCTTTCCTAATGAGTTCTTATCTAAATTTTTTTGAACAAACCTCTAAATACAAGCCCTGGGATGGGTTCAAAAAAGCATGACTGAATATCATGTATCCCCTAGGGCCACAGTCAAGCGCTTTTGAAAAGCGATACCCTGAATGCCTGTAACAGCCTAGCAGAAAGATTCAGTTGTGCCCTCCCTTCTCACTAACAGGAGAGTATAGAAGGAGTGCTGAGATTTCAATCACTTGCAAGGTTACTGACTAACAGTTTACAATGTATCCTCATGCCTTAATTCAATTGTTTGGTAATCACAATCATTTAATTGTACAAGGTCAAGTCAAGCAGGAGAAGAGCAAGAGCCCAGATCTTATCTTACTGACTGTGCTCCTTCACCAGAAATATTCTGAAAGAATACTCAATAAGCTTCACACAAAAGTAGGACGCCAATCATTTAGTTGACTCTTGATCTGCCTTCTGGGGTTGCCATGGGATACTGTCACAGCACTTATTTATACACATTAACTCGGCTCACAGGTCCAGGGAGACAGCATTGGAGAGGCCTCTGTGATGCTGCTTCCCAAGGCAGAAAAGCACAGGAGCATGCCGGAGACAGGGAGAGGAACAGGAGTGAGTCAAGCAATCGCCACTCTAGCTCACACCTGTGGAAAGGACATTAATCTACACATAGGGTAGTTGTGAGAACTTCACAAAGCCCCCAGCCCTTAGGACGAGTACCCAGGAGACTCCACTTCAGCCCACGCTATGGAGAAGGCATCTGGATCACAGTGCTGACCCAACATGCAAATGCCTTGGTTAGCTAAGCTTTTCCTTACAGTGACCAACAGTACCACACTAACACACTTAGGGTTCCCCACTCACTCTTTCTCCAGAAGAACTGCTTTTACAATGATCTAAATGGCTATCAAAACTATAAAATGATGGTGAATGTAAATCACAGACAATTTAATTTTAAAGTAATGGGCAAAAGTGTTGACGGAGGATTCCAGACTTATCAGAACACTGATGGACTTGCTTACTAGTTATTAATAACTAGAAAGTGGCATGAAATGTGTTCAAGCATTGGAAAGTTGGTCGCTGAAAACACAGAACCTAAGATAACTCAGAAACACAAGTTAGCAGATAGGCTCTTTAAATCAGCTGTTGTAAACATGTTCAAAGATATATAGGAAAACATGATTTCAATAACTCAGTAGAAGAATGAAATGTAATTAAGTTACAATCTCAAAATAAACAAACATTCCAAACCCAAAAATGAACACCGGCATAAATTTTACTGGGTGAGTTTAAGCAAACTTGAGGATAAGGGACCTGAATAAATATTCATGTTAGTAGCTTCATAATGCCTAATTACTTGTTTGGAGAACAACAGTACTAAAAACAGTGAGGATGGGGATGATGGGGATGAGGGTGATGATGGGGATGATGGTGAAGATGGGGATGATGGAGATGATAGGGATGATGGGGATGATGGAGATGATAGGGATGATGGGGATGATGGGGATGATGGGGATGATGGGGATGATGGGGATGATGGGGATGATGGGGATGATGGTGAAGATGGGGATGACGGGGATGATGGAGATGATGGGGATGACGGGGATGATGGGGATGATGGTGAAGATGGGGATGATGGTGAAGATGGGGATGATGGGGATGATGGGGATGATGGGGATGATGGGGATGATGGGGATGATGGGGATGATGGGGATGATGGGGATGATGGAGCTGATGGTGAAGATGGGGATGATGGGGATGATGGGGATGATGGGGATGACGGGGATGACGGGGATGACGGGGATGATGGGGATGATGGGGATGATGGGGATGATGGGGATGACGGGGATGACGGGGATGATGGGGATGATGGGGATGATGGGGATGATGGAGATGATAGGGATGATGGTGAAGATGGGGATGATGGTGAAGATGGAGATGATAGGGATGATGGTGAAGATGGGGATGATGGTGAAGATGGGGATGATGGGGATGATGGGGATGATGGTGAAGATGGGGATGATGGTGAAGATGGGGATGATGGTGAAGATGGGGATGATGGGGATGATGGGGATGATGGAGCTGATGGTGAAGATGGGGATGATGGGGATGATGGGGATGATGGGGATGATGGTGAAGATGGGGATGACGGGGATGATGGGGATGACGGGGATGATGGGGATGACGGGGATGATGGGGATGATGGTGAAGATGGGGATGATGGAGATGATAGGGATGATGGGGATGATGGAGATGATAGGGATGATGGGGATGATGGGGATGATGGGGATGATGGGGATGATGGGGATGATGGAGCTGATGGTGAAGATGGGGATGATGGGGATGATGGGGATGATGGTGAAGATGGGGATGACGGGGATGATGGAGATGATGGGGATGACGGGGATGATGGGGATGATGGTGAAGATGGGGATGATGGTGAAGATGGGGATGATGGGGATGATGGGGATGATGGGGATGATGGGGATGATGGATGATGGTGGAGATGATGGGGATGACGGGGATGATGGGGATGATGGTGAAGATGGGGATGATGGTGAAGATGGGGATGATGGGGATGATGGGGATGATGGGGATGATGGGGATGATGGGGATGATGGGGATGATGGAGCTGATGGTGAAGATGGGGATGATGGGGATGATGGGGATGATGGTGAAGATGGGGATGACGGGGATGATGGGGATGACGGGGATGATGGGGATGACGGGGATGATGGGGATGATGGGGATGATGGGGATGATGGGGATGATGGTGAAGATGGGGATGATGGTGAAGATGGGGATGATGGGGATGATGGGGATGATGGTGAAGATGGGGATGACGGGGATGATGGAGATGATGGGGATGACGGGGATGATGGGGATGATGGTGAAGATGGGGATGATGGTGAAGATGGGGATGATGGGGATGATGGGGATGATGGGGATGATGGGGATGATGGGGATGATGGGGATGATGGGGATGATGGGGATGATGGAGCTGATGGTGAAGATGGGGATGATGGGGATGATGGGGATGATGGGGATGACGGGGATGACGGGGATGACGGGGATGATGGGGATGATGGGGATGATGGGGATGATGGGGATGACGGGGATGACGGGGATGATGGGGATGATGGGGATGATGGGGATGATGGAGATGATAGGGATGATGGTGAAGATGGGGATGATGGTGAAGATGGAGATGATAGGGATGATGGTGAAGATGGGGATGATGGTGAAGATGGGGATGATGGGGATGATGGGGATGATGGTGAAGATGGGGATGATGGTGAAGATGGGGATGATGGTGAAGATGGGGATGATGGGGATGATGGGGATGATGGAGCTGATGGTGAAGATGGGGATGATGGGGATGATGGGGATGATGGGGATGATGGTGAAGATGGGGATGATGGTGAAGATGGGGATGATGGGGATGATGGGGATGATGGGGATGATGGGGATGATGGAGCTGATGGTGAAGATGGGGATGATGGGGATGATGGGGATGATGGTGAAGATGGGGATGACGGGGATGATGGAGATGATGGGGATGAAGCAGATGGGACTGACGCAGCCTATGGACAGTATCAAGCAGCATTACACTTACATACTTAGGGTCCTAGAAGGAAAGATAGGCAGAATGGAGCAGAAAATATATTTGACAAATTAATCCTGTGGCTGGAGATAATGGCACAGTAGCTAAGAAATTCACTGCTCTTACAGAAGACCCAAGTTTAGTTACCAGAAAAGTACTAAACATTTAGACAGTAAAGCTCTCAATCTAAATAACACTTTAAACAACATTCTAAATGACAAGCCAACTTACAAAGGAAACTAGAAAACACTTTAACCATAAACAAGAAGAAAACAAGGTCAAAAGTTAGGTCTCTGAAGAGACTGATTAATAAAAGTGGCAAAACCCCTGCAAGATTCCAAAAGGCGAGAAGAACAAAAAACAGTGAAAAGAACAAAACAGTGGCCAGGATAGAGAATGAGCTGTAACTACAGATCTTACAGACATCAGACCAGGAGCAGCTCCACAACAGCTTTACAGACATAATTTAGCAGCTCAATATATTTATGTGGCAATGGGGGGACGCCTGTAAGAAAACATACAGTCTTGTGGCTATTATTTTGGGGGAACAGCACCTCTAAGAAAACATATAGTCTCATGGTTATTATTTTAGTGAGCAGTACCTGTAAGAAAATGCACAGTCTTGTGGCTATATTTTGGGGAGCAGCAATAAGAGGGTACCTCCAATGTGAACTACATGGTATCCCACTGACAGTGCCCATGGATGTTGACAAAATCAGATCAATGCCTTTGCGGCTGAGGAAGCAGGGGAAACACATGGAAGTGACTGAAGGGTCTGCGGTGGTCTGGGTGGAACGGCCCCCACGGGCTCTCGGATCCTAGTGTTAGGTCCCGGCTACTGTTCTGGAAGGAGCAGGAGGTGTCAGGGGAGGTGTGTCATTGGGCTGGGCTTTGAGGTTTCAGAAGCCCTTGCCAAGCACAGTCCTGAGCTCTCCTTCTCTGCCTCTAACTCGAAGGGAAGATGTAAACTCTCGGCGGCTACTGCTCCAGTTCCATGCCTGCCTGGATGCTGCCATGCTCCCAACCAAGATGAAACTGTAAGCAAGCCCCCAATTAAATGCTTCCTTTTATAAATTGCCTTGGTCTTAGTGTCTCTTCACAGCAACAGAACAGTGACAAGGACAGAGTTGCTCAGAATCCACCTGAGTGACAGCAATGTTCTACTTGATTGTGGTACTTGGTTTCAGGTGATTGCATACTGTCTAAACCTCACACTGTACATTTCACACCCAAATTTCAATGAATATAAATTTATCTCAATGAGGCTAACTTTTAGTAAAACAAAAAAATAAATTATTTTTAATTTGGGATTATTTTGTGTATTATATATAAAACTAAAGCAAAAATATAAAAAAGACTAAATTTTAAAAATGCTTGACAAATACTTCAGTGCATTTATATACAATGGCAGGATAAATACAGACTGGGAAGTAGGCTAGATGCTTACAAATACTATACCACCACTCAAAGAGTGTCCTTCATGAGAACTAGCACATCTTAAGAAATAGCTGCACTGCAAGTGAAAACTCCATAAACCAGAGCTCCCATACTGACCACAGGTGTGTGTGAGCTTTACAACCACAAGAAAATCAGTGAATTCCAGGGTTGTTCATCCAGCCCAGGGTTGATGTGAAGATGAGGCGTATTAAAGCTGGTATGTCAACAATGGGGACAGAACTCAATGGCAGAGCACATGGCCATCATAGGCCCAGTGTGAACCCCAGGAACACACACACACCAACAACAGAAAACCTAGTGTAGGCCCACTGGAAATCAATAAGGAGGCTATAGTAGGAAATTACCAATACGGAGTCAGGTAGAAATAAAAGGGTATTTAATAGGGAAAAGCCTTACTTACAGAGCGGCCTAGCCAGCCAGCGTGGAAGCAGTCTATACAGCAAGTACAAAAAGTGAAACCAAAAGAGAAAACGCAGTCCCATGCAAGTATCATTCTACGTCACCCTGACCACGCCCTCTCGAGTGTGGTCAGGCACACCTGTAGCCAGCCCCTAAGTAGGCGTGGCTACAGCTTCCCCTACAGGAGGCTCCCAGAAAAATGACAACAGAACCACTGTGCAATCCAGCTGTGTCACTCCTGGGTATAGACCCAAAGAAATCAAGGTCAGCACAAATGACACCAGCATGTTTGTGCTTACTCACAACGGCCAAAGACTTGAGCCAGACTGGAAGCAAAAAGCAAAAAGCAGTGTATATACTCAATGTGACTTTATTCAGACACATGATGTCACTCCTATGTGGACTCACACTTTTATGAAAGTAGAAGAGGAACTATTAACATGTGGGAGGCGAAGACACCTAAAAGACAAGGAAGGTAAGAAACAGTGATTCTCATGCATCGTGTGTGTGTGTGTGTGTGTGTGTGTGTGTGTGTGTGTGTGTGTGTGTGTGTGTGTGTGTGTGTGTGTGTGTGTGTGTGTGTGTCTGTGTGTGTGTGTCTGTGTGTGTGTGTGTGTCTGTGTGTGTGTGTGTGTGTGTCTGTGTGTGTGTGTGTCTGTGTGTGTGTCTGTGTGTGTGTGTGTGTGTGTGTGTGTGTGTCTGTGTGTGTGTCTGTGTGTGTGTGTGTGTGTGTGTGTGTGTGTCTGTGTGTGTGTGTCTGTGTGTATGTGTGTGTGTGTGTGTCTGTGTGTGTGTCTGTGTGTGTGTGTGTGTCTGTGTGTATGTGTGTGTGTGTGTGTGTGTGTCTGTGTGTATGTGTGTGTGTGTGAGTGTATGTGTGTGAATGTGTGTGTGTGAGAGTATGTAGGTAAGTATGTGAGTGTGAGTGTGTATATGAGTGTGTATATGTGAGTGTGTATATGAGTGTGTATATGTGAGTGTGTGTGTGTGTGTGTGTGTGTGTGTGTGTGCATGTGTGTGTTAGATATGGCAGAGGGGAGCTAGCTAAGGAGGGATGGAAGGGATAGACTGTAGGGGGAAAAGGACAGGAAAGTGATGGAGAAAGCCAATATGAACAGAGCTCAATGATAATGTGTGTCTGAAAATTTCATCATGAGGCCCATTATTTTCTGCACCAACTAACAGGATGGGAACATAGGAATAAGAGCCTGATGGTGTACATCACAGCTATGTATGTCCTCAACAGACCAGGTGAATAATGAAGAAGCTTCAAGCCACTCTACAAGGCTGACTGAGGGCAAACCAAACAGAAAGCAAGTAGCAGGGGCAGTGTTCGAGCCAGTTCTCCCTGGGGTAGAGCGGATGGAGGTGGCCTGCTGTCACCTTCTCTCTGTGAGTGGCAGGCACAGACAGAAGACTGGCTGGCCATTCAGAACTCAAATGCTTTGTTTGTGACGGTGTCACAGTTGGGGTAAGAGACACCTGAAAGGTAGCTTATCTGTGTTCCCAGGAAGTGCTTCAGCCTGGTATGCATGCTGACAGGGCAGCACCCTCAAGAGGGGTCCCACAAGTGGCTTCTGGCATATTTGACTGAAGTTTCCAGCAGGTGGCCTCAACATTTACTTTGTAGTCTGGACTAATAGTCTTTTGCTTTGTCAAAGGGCACTAAAGGGGACCACATATGCAGCTGAGAGCCTTACGCAGTTGCATCATCCCTCACGCCTCCAAGTTACGGTGAGCCTTTTGCTACTGTGGACCTTTGGACACCAGCGTCCCAGTGAGCCGCTGCACAAAGCACTCTATTCCACATTAGCTATGGATTTTTAGATATTCAGTGATAAGATGGCAACAGACATGGATGGCACCCAACAGCAGGGACCAGGCCCTAGCACCCTTTGTGCCTCCAGGCTGGTTTTCAGTGAGTTCCAGGGAGAAATCCACTAGGCCTGACAGAGCATTCAAAAGGCATCTACAGTGTGAGCACAATGGATGGCCTGAACCAGAGAAATGGAGCATCTTCATCCCTTTGCAGGGCCCCTCAAATTCAGCTCCCTCCCCAGCACAGGAAGACATGCCCTCTAACAGACTTAACCAAAAGGACATGGGCTCACAGTGGAGAGGATGGGCCAAGCAGAGGAAAGGAAGAGCTGCAGGACACCAGTGTGGCTATAATGATGATGCCAAACATGCTGAGGACAGTTATTCTGGCAGAAGGCCTTCTAGGCAGGGGGCCCAACATTTACCAAGATGAAAAGGAGCTGGATGCCAGCAGTTTGAAGAAGCTTCAAGTCACTCTACAAGGCTGACTCTATGAGGTAAAGGGAAGATGAGATGGCAGAAGGCACAGACAAGGAACCAGGAAAGTCACACTCCATCAGAAAGAGGACGGGAACAAACCACAGATTTTAATGAGGCCATGCCATAATCAAACCATCACTCTGAAAAGATCAGTTAACAGCACAAAGTGAGAATACCGGAGGGGCCAAAAGTAGGGACAGACAACAGGGTTGAAGTAATCCAGTCGGGGGGGGGGGGCCGCTGCCCAAGCCAGTGGCATCTCCACAGAGCTGGGGGGCTGGGGGGAGCATTAGGCATGGCAACAGGTGAGACTGCAGAATTGCTGGTGTTGTGGAGGTGAGAATGTATAGCCCAACTCCAACACTGGTGTTGTGGAGGTGAGAACATGCAGCCCAACTCCAACTAGAAAGTTTACACATGGATACATCTGCTGTATGTATGTGCAAAGCAATGAGTCAACATCCATATGAAAGCACAAAAAACAACATCACACTAGTTCTTATTTATATTTGCAGGACAAAAGCAGAGGCCACCTCAGAAAGCACAGAGGCAGGTCTCGGAGAAAAAAAAAATCAACTCAACTCACAGAGAAATCCTGCCCAGGATGTGTTGATGAATGAATAATCAAATCACACAAAAAGCAAATAGCTAACAAGAGCGCCATCTGCTGCTACCTAAGGATAGTGCAGCAAAGAAATGCCACAAACAAACAAACAAGAAAGGTGGAGGGAAGCCCCAAGTGTCTGACCACTTCACTCTGTGTGTATGTATTCACAAAACGTCTCATCCCTCCCACAAAAAAGACTTCCCCAAGGGGTTACCACTTTCAGTGACATGCAAATGCTTTCATTTGTTCCTTTCTCCTAAAACCTTCAATCCAGTAGGAACCCCATCCGAATACATAAAGCTCACCTGCCATCATTGCTACCAGGCTGGCTTTGTAGATGTTGGTGAGCGAGCCGAGTTCTCCCGTGGCTAAGATGGTTTTGAGATGTGCCTCCCCACAGGCCTTTCGAAACTGACTGATCTCGTCGTAGAGGGCTGGGGAAGAAAACCATTGAGACAGTTACAAAGCAGGCAGGCCAGCGCTGGGCAACCCTTCAGAGCCAAAAGAACCCTCTTCAGAATTAGGAAATGTAAAACATTTGTCATTTACTAAACATCACCCCAATTTAATATCGCCTATAGCATTCTGCTGCAGTTCATACCCTGCTGCAAGGAACGCCAGGCTTGCTACCATAAAACCGCGTCTAAGCCCTGGCCTAGGGTCTAGAGCCGTAAAGCTTCTTAAATATCATTATAAGGACATGCAAATTATAAATAATTTCTACCTTTTCCATGTGATTCTGACCTGAGGGAGAAAATAAAATCAAATTTATCTGCCACTCATATAGTTACTATAGCACTTTTCAAGCTGGAGAAAAAATCCTGGGTTTCCTATTAATTCTACTCAGAGCTAACAGGTTCTCTGGTTAGAATATAAAGCAGATCCTTCTTGGGAATTATCAGTGATACAGGAAGAACAGGCTGCCCACCACCAACTGAGAGCAGACTAGGAGGTGAAGCTCCTGGCCAGGTAATACTGGATGTATGTGAAGAAAGCTATCTGTAGAGAGAGGTGTGCACTGATGCCGCCTTCAGTTCACCCTAACCCCAGATCATTTCAGGTTTCTAGAGCTCCAAAGAGTCCCTGAAAACAGCCTGATAAGTAGATTAGATGGAAAGACAAATAGACAAAACAAAGACATATGCATACACACATACGACAAAATAAAACTGAGGAAAGCAGTTCAAGGTAACAGAAACCAGTAAGTAAACAAAACAGAAAGAACAATATAAATATGAAAATACATAAAACAAAAAATAAAAATATTAGTATAAGAAACCAAAAACGTTGGTAAACAAAACCAGTATGTGTATCAAACTTTTCAGAAAAACTAACAATCTTCTGTCAATGACACTGGGGATTTTAGCTAGAGCTCTCTATCACACTGTCCACCTGACACCCTAACCTCAGAAAATGGAAAATCCTACCACGAGGACCAAGGTAGCTTCGTGGCGTGTCTTAGGGGCAGCTGTTTGACACACTGGTGCCTGGTAAGGCTGAAGGCTTGTCACTACCAGACTGTCCCCACAGGTCTGAGGTGACACCACTGTCTAACCCCCTGCCCACTTCTCCTGACTTGTGAGGAAGCCATCTGACCCAAGTACCCCCCATGACACCTGTCTTAAATCATAACCCCACCAGGCAGTGACAACCCACATCCTAACAACTCAGGAAGATGTTTCGTGATATTGAATCCAAAGAGAGAACATTGTTCTTGAAGAGCAATAGGCAAGGTGACATCATCTAAAAATCCAAGACTGCTACTCCAAAGTTAACTTTCGACTTGAAATCCTACAGTAAGCTACTACCCTGAAAGAAGGCAGACAGAAGAGTGCCAAAAGACAGCCACATAACTTCTGGTGGACCTGGGGCAACTGTAGTCCTAGAGTGCCATACACACCTTCTAGGGTTATTTTATGAAGATTACAGGTGTGTGTGTAGTACTTTGTATAATATTGCCTATCATATTATGAATCCTCAAGAACTCAAAAATCACTATGAAGTTTAGTGTTTTGGTCAAATGAGTTTCCATCTTGTGATGTCTAATAAAAATCAAATCCTATTCTACAGCCCAACCTAATTCCTTTAAGGACCAGACACTCTGCTGTATGGGTGAAATCTTGAAAAATATTTAATTATGGCTTCTGTCAGAGTGAACACTGTGAAACGATCTTTTTGTACAGTGTAAAGATGTGTTGCTCTCATTGGTTTAATAAAGAGCTAAATGGTCAATAGCTCAGCAGGAAAAGGTTAGGCGGGACTTTCGAACAGGGAGAGCGCTCTCTGGAATGAACAT
Organism: Cricetulus griseus; assembly: GCF_003668045.3. NCBI lineage: Eukaryota > Metazoa > Chordata > Mammalia > Rodentia > Cricetidae > Cricetulus > Cricetulus griseus. Next base: position 11,237,227 of record NC_048601.1, read on the forward strand.
GGGCAGAGTTGCCAGGAGATATGGGGAGAAGCAAGATGAGCCTGTCTTCTTGAAAAGTACTGAGCCACATGGTAGAATGTAGGTAAGAAATATAGGTTAATTTAAGTTGTAAGAGCTAATTAGTAACAAGCCTAAGCTATCAGCCAAGCATTTATAATTGATAGTAAGTCTCTGTGTGGTTATTTGGGAACTTGCTGGTGGGACAGAAGTTACAGCTACAAGTGAACTTTGATTTGAATGAAAATTCTTAAAACATTAATTATGATCATGTCTGTGGGGGAAAAAACTACAATTTTTTTTAATGAACATAGGATTTATTTATCTGTGGTAAATTAATCAGAAAAACTCAATGTGTCTCACGACTTCACCATTTGGGAGGGTCTCTTTAACTCATAACTCAAACGGAAGGGATCCAAAGGGTCACCTGAGCCTTGGTACCCTTCCATTCTCAATGTGCTAATTTGTCACACCATTTTACTAATTTCATGACATAACAATATCATATATTCTTGACAAAAATCTTTATAGCTTGGTTTTATTCAATTTCTTGTACACGTGGTGTGTGAGGAAGATGGTGGAAGACACCGGGTGCCCCTCCCTCTTTGTCATACTCTGCCTTTTCGCCTTCAGACAGGGCATCTCAGTGAACATGCACTGGTTGGCCAGTGTCTCTCCAGAGCTGGGATTACAAATGGGAACCACCATACCCTGCTCCCTTTATGGGTTCTGGGACTCAGACTCACATTCCTGCTTGAGCCCACTCCAATCTGAATTCCTTCAAGAGCAGAAAATACAACTACTTTGGAAAGAATCTAAGAAAGCAGTCCTGGGGAAAGTTTATGATATATCATTTTTTTCTTTCATTTGTTTATTAGGTTTTTTATCTACCATATGCCTATGTACAGGCAGAGGTCAGACGATAACCTACAGAAAGAACTTGGCTCTCCCACTCTTTTGGTGCAGGAATTGAACTTGGTTATCAGGCTAAGCAACATACCTTTATCCAATGAGACATTTACTCTGTCCCATAATTTCTTTTCTTTTCCCTCTGAAAAGATTCTAGAGCTAGCACTGCTACTGTTATGTATGAGTTGTGTAAGTGTGTTAGAATTACTCTATTTCTCTAGACATTTACTTAGAGGGGCTAGTTTGCTTGTGTGTCTCTGGAACATTCAATAAAATAATTCATGTGACTGCAAGAAAATGGGACAATTCATAGGCATTTTGTTTTGTTTTGTGTTTTGTTTTGTTTTGTTTTTGAGACAGGGTTTCTCTGTGTAGCCCTGGCTGTCCTGGAACTTGCTCTGTGGACCAGGCTGGCCTCAAACTCACAGAGATCTGCCTGCCTCTGCCTCCCAAGTGCTGAGATTAAAGGCATGCGCCACCACCACCCGGGTAGGAATTTATTCTTTATTAGTAGTTTCCCATACTTTTGTTACATACTTCAGAGATGCAAAAACAACTTTGCAGGTTAAAGCAAACTAAGAGTTGTCCTAAGATTTATGAAACCATAGTGAGAATTTACAAATGTTACATACAAAACAAAAAACAACCACTTCACTGCAGTCCAAGCCAAAGAAACGACAAAGAAGCACTATTAGTGTTCAGGTAGCTTTATGGACCACACCTTGACATTAATGACAGACACTGGCAAACTATGGCACATGTGAATCAAAGAACTTGATGGCTGAAATATAACCCAGCCACACCCAAAGTACAGCTTAGCACACTCAACAGACACCTTTAGATACAATGGCTGAAATACAACCCAGCCACACCCAGAGTACAGCTTACCACACTCAACAGACACCTTTAGATACAATGGCTGAAATATAACCCAGCCACACCCAGAGTACAGCTTAGCACACTCAACAGACACCTTTGGATACAAATGAGCGAGGAAAGTGATGGGCAGATTTCTGCCCACTCCCACTCCCACCCTGCCCTGCCCCACCTCCTGCCCTGCCTCACCCCGCCCTCCCAAAAAGGCCAGGAATATGTGGTATGGGTCTTCTATATTGCTACAATGTTCCAATGATGACATAAAGGAAAGAAATGCCCCTTCCAACACGATTCTACATGATGTACGATTACTCAAAGAATAAAAAGGTCTTAAGTTTTCAAAGCATCTTCCCTGCACAATCCTGAGAGTTTCCTGTGTATCGCTTGAATCACCCCTGTAACACAGCTGGCACTTACTGCCACATTTCAGACATGAACGATGCAATGTGCAGAGGTCCTAAAATCTCATCTCCAGTCTGTAACATGTCCTCAGATTCTGAATAAGGTTGTACTTTTCAGATTGGAAAGATGGCTCGGTGGTCAAGAGCACTGGTTGCTTTTGCAGAGGACCATGTTGGAGTCCCAGCACCCACATGGTGGTTCACAGTCACTCCTCCTTCCAGCTCCAGAGGATCTGATGCTCTCTTCTGACTTCCATGAGCACCAGGCATACACAGGGTACACAGACACATAAGTAAGCAAAATACTTGTATACATACAAAAAAAGATAAATGATCATACATCCTCAAATATTCCCAGTGAAGAGTCCAGTACACATGTGTATACACTCACACACACACACACACACACACACACACACACACACACACACACACACACACACACACACCACAGAAGTGCATGCTACAAATGAAACACATTTTCCAGAACACATGGAGACCTTCACAAAGTGATCAAAACCTAGACTCTAAAGAGGTCAGCTTTCCATTGGGCTTAAATTATTCATTTTATACTTGGGCACTGAAATCCTGGCTTTAATTCCAGAATATGAAAGTTCAAAGGTCATTAAGAACATAAAACACTTATTTTTGCATCCTTCCATATATGATCATTGTTGAGGGCTAAAAAGATAGCTCAAGATAAAGTGCTTGCTACAGAAGTGTGAGGAACCAAGTTCCAGAATACACAGAGGAAACAACCAGGTGTGGTGGCTTTGCCAATAACCATCTTAGCACTGGGAGAGAGTAGAGGGTCCCTAGGGTTGCTGCCCAGTTATCCAGACAAACCAACAAGCCAATGCCAGAGAGAGACCCTGTCTCAATAAATAAAGTGGATGGCATCCAAAGAATGATACCTTAGATTGTCCTCTGGCCTCCACATGTATACATACATACACACACACACACACACACACACACACACACTCTCTCTCTCTCTCTCTCTCTCTCTCTCTCTCTCTCTCTCCTCTCTCTCATACCCCTCATTTGCAAGTGTGTGTCGTCCCCCCGCCACACACACACACACAATTCTTTAATTCTTCTGTGGCCATTTGGCAGAACATGGCACTGCAGGGCTCATGGGTTTCTTTCCAGGTCCTATGTCTGATAATTAGTTATGTCACTTGACAAAGTTACTGAACTTCCCCAAGCTCCATTTTTCTTCATTTCACAGACATTTTTCATGTTCTGAGAATAGATGTAAAAGCAATTATTTGGATGATTATGAAGGTAATCAACTAATTAGGCTTCTTTCAGACCCACCTTTAATAACAGGCACATAGAAAATGAAGATTAAGCTCTGGTTTGCTCTAAAAGCTTAAGCCGTTAGAATGAGAGTACTAGAGATCAAACCTTCATGCATGCTGGACAACCATTTTACCAATTGAGCTACTCTGTAGGCCCTGAAATATAGCTTATAAGTTATTAATAACAGAGGCCTGTACTCTTCAAAACTAAGAAAAGCCCAGGGGCCATTCCAATGAAGAAGAAAAAGAGATACATAATGACCTAACAATGCTACTGGGCACCTGAGAAATCTGAACGGAGCCTATTCATCTAATGGTCGGACATTCCATAGTACTCTGGCTTAGTGTAATCTTGCCTTCATTCCTTGAGAATACATAGTAAAGTATTCAAGGGTAATGAGCCAACAGTCAACAGGTATACAATTCATCTCAAATAGCTTATAAAATTATACATATATATCATATATATGCAACATATGTGTGCATGTGTATACACAAGAAAAACAAAAAAGCCAAAAAGGTAAATAACAGAATTTTGTAACAGAAGAATCTGAGTGATGGGTAAACTTGTGTTCAGAACACTATTTTTGCAATTTTCTATAAGTTTAAGAAAATTACTCATAACTAAAACTTAAAACTGAATTTGATACTTTTTTATAGTTTGTTTAGAATCTAAGTATTTTTCTTGGGGGGGTGAATTTTGTGACCACCAACCAGTCTATGGTGCTGAAAGTCTCTAAAACATTGTTTTATATGGAGACATTTTATACCCTGTTTACCCTCATCTTGCAGCTTTCTTTCTATGTTTTTACATATAGGCCTATGACACATTTTTAATGGCCATACAATCTTCCATCATACAGATGTGAAATTTAGTCAATCATTTTCCTGTTGTTAGAAGCCTAAGGTTCCAGATGTTTGGCTATGAAAAGCAATGCTTCAGTGAGGTCCCAACAGCTAGGTCTTTGCATACCTCATCACTCTAACCCCCAGAGCCTTTATTATATTTTTTCTGCTCACACACTTCCAAGTAATATATGTTCATTGTTAAAACTTCAAACATTACAAAACTGAGAATTCCTCATTTAAAGAGAAAGGAAGAAAGAACAATTCTTGCCACGTACCAGAAAATAATAATTTGGAAGCCTATTATAAAAGATGACTGACAAATGAAAATGTAATTCAAACACCATGACTGCAAATTAGTCAGAATAATGCAAAATTTAACAAAATACATACACCAGAGAGGCGGCTGGCAGAGTGATGTCACCTAAAAATCTGATAATAAATGTTTTGACTTCTAATGAGGCTTTCAGGATCTTGAAGGGGGTGTGCCAGAAGCCCAGGATGTATCACACTGCAGGTATTTAATCAATAGTGTCGCACAGCTCAGAGGAGGGTCTCCAGCCCGTCCCTGGAGTCTTCCCACTACCACCATGCTGATGAGGCATGGAAGTCGGAACCGACCTCTGCCCACCATTTCTGGTTGGTAAACAGGTGAGGCTGTGTGGGCGGAGTTTCTATGACAGCAGCCTGAGAACTCAGTCTCAGCAGCAGAGGCCTGTGTGCCTCAAGGGCTGGAGTCCAGGGGATGGACAGGAAAGCAGAAGGAGTCGGATTGCATTATGGTTTTGTTTTTTCCTTTCTTACATCTGTTTATTAAACTGATAAGTAAAAATATGAAAATTGCACCAGTTAATGGGGTACCATGAGATATTTCAATGCGTGTATGTTTTGCCTGTTATTTATGTCAAAGCAGACATATCTATCTCCTCTGACACGGGTCGTTTCTTTACAGTGAAAACACTGAAACATTTGTTCCTTTAGCTCTCTGAGATGCAGTATGTAACTGCGTCTGCAAGCTCCCCACCATGCAACAGCTCCTCACAGCTTCCTGCTCTTAACTCCCAACCATTGATGAACCTTTCCCCCAATCTGATGACAGACTCGATCTCTGCAATGCTGCCAACCCCACCTCCCACCACCAGGAACTAGAACATTTTCTTTTCTATTGTCAATCTCACAACAGCTAGGAATCCACAGCATTTTGTAGAAATGTCTAACCGTAGAAAACCACGCTACTATATCTTGCACATATGAAACTATGATTTGAGGAAGGTTCCAAGTCTTTAGACACCCCAACTCCCGCCTAAGTCATAAAGCAATTTCTTTTTGTTTCGTGCTATTCAAAGGTGGTTTAAAAAATAATTGCTAGCGAACATATCTAAGCAATTATTTTTAAGTGCCAGAGAGATGTTCAACACTGCACAGGAATGTCCTGAAAATAATGCTTAAGATAATTATATGTACAGTAAAACACTTAATATAAGATTGTACAGCAACCTTTCAGACCAAAAAAGGTACAGAATGTTCAAGAACACGGCTTCATCCGCCAGAGCAATTAATTAAACTTGTAAGGGTAAAATAGAGATGGGCTTTATAAATCACCTGGCAGTAAAAGAACCCACAAGAAATAAAACACACACATTTTTGCCAATACTATTGAAGTCTTGAAGAATCATTGCCTAAAAACAAAAGCCATGAAAGCACCCAGCTGCTCCAAGTGTCTCTGGACTCTCTCTGTTATAAACAACCGGGGAACAGAGGAACTAGATTATAGATTATGTGATTCCACTCCCAGAAAGTATCTATAGATTCAGAAATAGCTTTTCTGATGAGCTATTATTATTAATAGTTCTATAAAGAAAAACAAAAATAAGTTCTTTTGGGAGATCTCCCATTTTTCTTGTGTTTAGAAAAGTAAGTAAATAACATAAGGCAAATTATTGACCAGATGCCAGATAGTCAGGGTCTGGTTCATGGGAGGAAATGAAAGACATTCTGGCTTTGCTCTGGGAATTTCATTCTCTCGCATTGAAACGAGAAAGCTGTCAAGTGTGTGTGCTACAAACTAAGCTTAGAGAGCAACTGAGAGATGGAGATGATGAGGCTGGGGTCAGAGGTGACGGACAATACCCCAACTGCTGCGCTCAAAACACTGTGCCAAAAAACATCAGGTCTGGACCACCAAGGTGCCACAACAGATGTCCCATGGATACTTGGTCCCCAAGGCCAGAGAAGGCAGCTCCAGTCCTAGGTTAACAGAACTAGATTCCTAAGCAAGGTCTAAATTTGAGAACATCTCCATGTCACTGGTAAATATACGACGTTTATCTGTGTAGCAGAAACAAGACCACCCTACATATACCAACTACAGAAGGCATATAATTACCAAGGCCTGCTCATAGAGTACATGGATGATAAGGCTCTTCTGGCAAAAGCTTTCTACAAGAAATGCAATGCAATTTAGGTGTCAATGTCCAATGTGCAATTTAGGGTTGTGCATGCGCGCGTGTGCGTGTGTGTGCGTGTGTGTGTGTGTGTGTGTGTGTGTGTGTGTGTGTGTGTGTGTGTGTACATAAACCACAATACAGAAATATTACTGACACTGAGAATGCCCTAGGCCTTGGGAGGCTCATAGGAGCCTCTTACTCCATCACATCCAGCTTTCAGTTCTGGCTGTACCAGAACTGGCTCAGGAATGTGAGGGAAGGGAATAGCAGGCTTTTTGGACCACCAGCCAGCTCCCAAATCATGACATAGAGATTTATTAATTATGAATTCCCAGCTATAGCTTAGGCTTCTTTCTAGCTAGCTCTTTTATTAATCTATGTGCTACCTCGAGGCTTATTTACCTCATCTATGTACTGTCCATTCTGCTTTTCTGCTTCCTCCATGGCTGCCTGGCTCTCCTTTCTCTCTGCCCATCCCTCCTCTGCCTAGCTATTGGCCATTCAGCTTTTTATTAGACCAGTCAGGTGCCTTAGGCAGGCAAGGTGAAACAGCAACACATTTTTACACAGTTAAACAAATGTAACTCATCTTTACATAGTTAAACAATTACTCTACAACACATCTTTACATAGTTAAACCATTACAACACATCTTTACAAATTAAACAAATATTTTATTCCACAACAGAGGGGAGCCAGAGCAAGAACTTGGGAAATGCTTGTCTGGTAATTCTGACAGCCAACCATACCCTCCTCACTCTGTCCTAGGTGACAAACAGATATATACTTGTCAGCATGAGCAGGAGACAGGGAAGTAATAGCAGGGCAGGGCAGTGTGAAGGAGCTAAACCTGGCTTAGGGGAAAAGCTTAACAGAACAGGACCATGCTATAAGGACAGGGTAAAGACTGAACAAAAAGTGCTTTATAATAGAGACCACAGCAGTTGGCACTGCTCAGGTTGGGCGAATCACCTCAGGGATTTCAGTATGAATGCATCACCACACTCAAGATAACACAACCACCAACAAAATCATCCTCAAAATCAAGAGGGGACTAAATAAGATTTCTTTATTAAACTGCTAACAGAGGGAAAGGTAACTGTTTCAATGCATTTCTTCCCCATGTGATTCTGAGTCTCTGCTTCTCTGAAAACGATGCTGAGCAACAACACAGCTGAGTAGGAAAGTGGACAGGAGCCTGGCACACACGGCAGCCAGGAAGATGAGGACACCAGTGCTCAGGGGTCTGGTAGCTGAACTTGGCTCTCTACAGGGGTGAAGAAGTCTGACACCTATTTCTGGCCCCGTTGGGCATGAGACATAAATGTGCTGCATATATATAAAAGCAGGCAGAACACAGATGTACACAAAAAATACAAGGAACAAGTAGCTAAGAATGGGAGTGTGGTGGTTTGAATAAGAATTGCCCCCACAGACTCTTACATCTGAATAAGAATTGCCCCCACAGACTCTTACATCTGAATAAGAATTGCCCCCACAGACTCTTACATTCGAATGCTAACTGAGTGGTGCTATTTAAAAGGATTAGGAGGTGTGGCTTTATTGGGGTAAGTGTGGCCTGGTAGAGGAAGTGTGTCACTGGGGGTGGCTTTGAGGTTTCAAAAGCCCAAGCCAGGCCCATTGGTCTCTCTTTCTACTGCCTTTGGATTCAGATTTGGTTACTTCCATTCGTCCAGATGGTTCCAGTTCTTGTTCCAACACCAAGTCTGCCTGCATACCTCCAATCTCCTTGCCATGATGACTACAGACTAAACTTGTGGAACTGTAAACAAGTCCCAAATAAAGAAAGGCTTTCATTTACAAGAGTCTCCATACTCATGGCGTCTCTTCACAGCAATGGAACACCAACACAGGGAGCTCATATGCAGTCTCCTCACAGAGCTCAGAGCACCCAAGGTGGACCCGTCTGCTTCTGGGCCATGAGACATGGGCAGGAGGCATTTTAAATGGCTAGGTCTACTTCTGTTGTGCTTTACAACAGGCAACCGTTCATCTTTATTGTCATCCACTTGCTGGGATCTAGAATCACTCTAGAAAGAAATATCTGGGCATCTGTAAGAGAATGTCTAGCCTGAGTTACCAAGAAGAGAAGAACCACCCTGAATGTGGGTGGCAGGAGCCCTCCTTTGGGGTCCCAGACTCAATTATAAAAGGAGAAAGTGAGCCCAACATTGCATTCATCTCCCTCTGAAGTGGTACTTTAGATTTCGTTTGATTTCTCTGCCAGGATGAACTGTCTCTCACTGCGTCCAGATAAGCCATTTCTTCCTTAAGCTGCTTTCACTGGGTATTTTGCTACAGCAAGGAGAGGAGCAGACAATACACAAAGTAACTTACAAAACTAGGAGCATGGGGAGAGGGCCCAAGACACAGAAATGTAACAGCCTGGTGGGTATTCCACAAAATGAATGTGAAACTTCTAATTCAGTAAACACCTAATATAAAAACAGGGCAGTGAATAACACAATACATAATCAAGCTGAGAATCAGAATTAAGACAAAACACTGCAGTGGGGAAAAGGCTAAGTCACCGCTGGCTTCTATTTAGAAATGAATTTCTAGCATTAAATGTTCCTTTTCAATTTGATTTGGGTCAAGAGGTTATTAACACCATAAAAAAAAGTTAATGGAAAAGTATGGTCTAGGACAAAAATATGTTATTATATTTTGTGGAAATGCCTACTTTGGGGAAATTATTATCTCAAAAACAGCCATTCCTAAGTCTGTTAAAGGATAGCCAATTACATCAAAACCCATCTCCTATTGGATTTTATTTTTCAATTAGTAGAACTTGTGAGACAAGAGCACAAGTTATAATATAAAAAGCACATCTGTCTCCACCTGCTTGCAAAGGACAAAGGACATAACATTTCCAGATTTATTTAAAATATGATGAATATTTACATTATCCACCAATCTGAAATCTGCAACCAAAAGCAGACCAGCAGAATACATAACAAGAACATATATAAAATACGACTTTTAAGATAAAGAATACCCAAAGCACACATAGACAACAGTACAAATGGGGGCCCAATTAAAAAAGATGTTTGTGAACTGTCCAGAATGGCAGTATAGAGAGGAGACGGGAAGGAAATGGGAAAGACTGAAATGCAGCTAACTCTCCAAGCTGAAAACCATGTTTTCCAGCTCCATGTGTGGCCACTGATGGGGACCTTGCAAGTGAGTCAGTCCAAGCCAATAGGATGCAATAAACAGGGTGTGGAGATTTCACATAGGGCAGGCCCTTCTTTCCTGCCCTGGAAGAGGAGGTGTGAAGGCTGGACCTTCAGAAACCACCGTAGACAATGGAGTGTCCCTACTGTGGTGGTAGACACACATGCTTCAGAACTGGAAGATGGACTCAGCCAAGGTCCCTGACATAACACTCTAAATACTTCCTCTGAGTATCATGTCATGAAACTGCTGACAGAATCTGTTACTTCCTAACAAAACACAAATGGTTCACAGGTGCTGAACAATGGAATTTGAGTTTCACAGACAAACGTTTACAGATACAAGTCAGTCTTCTCTCTCAGTGTCTCAGTTAACGTCTGAAATTACTACATGGAAGGCCCAGAAACAAACAATTCATAGGCCTCACATGGCTCTCGTGGTAAAATCTCACGATGTCCCACTTTGTCCCTCCCTGTTCCACACCTTTTGTCCAGCATGTCCACACTGTACATGCTACCTGCCCCTTAGGCGCTAAGGCCATCTCAGTTACCAGATTGAAGCATCTCAGTTAACAGTGATAAACAGTGCCCCGAAAGATGGCTCGGGAGGCAAAGACACCAACAACCAAGCCTGATGATTTGAGTTTGATCCCCAGGACACACATGGAGGAAGGAAAGAACCGACTCCCAGACTTTGTCCTCTGCTATCCACAGTCAAGCCCTGGCATGTATGTGCCCCCTCATACAAACACAAATGAATAAAAAGTAAATAAATTAACAGTGGCCCACTGATCCTCCATACTTAAACACTTAAAATATGTGTTTTACTTAACATGTGCATCTATCAAGAAACAATCTGTTATCTTGGTATTAGTTTAGTTTCATTTAAAATGTTGTTATAGTACATGCTATGGTAATTTTTTTCAGAGTATACTGTAGTTATTTTAGTTATTATTAATGTCCTCATCTTTAGGATACAAGATATATATAAGAATTGGTAAAATCCATTCATTGTTTCATACCTTGTTGTAAAAACAGTAACCTGTTACTGGAATGACATTATCTTATTACAGTCTGGCACGACAGTGAAACATTAGCCCTAAAGATGAATATGCTATACATTTATGGTAGGAAAAACACACTTAATCAGCTTACTAATAGGGTACATCCTCAAAGTCCACAAAGATGAATGTAAAAAGGGCAACCTCCCCCAATATACTTGAAAAAATCTTGCTTGGAAGGCTTGCCTAGTGATCTATGTATTGAATAACAAAATAGTACAGAATAGTCATAACTCTCCCCAAATAAAAGCAAATTAATAAATTTTAAATTGGTCTTACTGCACAGAATAACTATACCCCTAATTACACAAACGGACATAAGTTTCTGCAGACAGGGAATGGCCTAGACTTCTAAAGACCTCAAGAGCAGCACTCTTAGCCCTGTTTCCTCTGACCTTTGACTTGTGACTTGGAACTTGATTCCCAAGTCATGCTGTCTCCTTCCAGATCTGCAGATAACCCACCAGAAAGGGTTGGTGTAGGGGGAAATGGTGACCATGCCCGCTTGGGGGCTGGCACAGGTGATGCTGACCACGCCCAAGTGTGCATGGTCAGAGTGACGTAAATATCAGGGACCCACACATGGGGCTCTCTTTGCCCTCTCCTGCCTGGCTGTACAGTGCTGGCTCCGTCACGTGAATACTTTCTAATAAACCATCTGTTTTCAAACTAGTTCTGACTCCATTGTGATCCGATTTAATTGCGTTCCACTTTAGGTTGGAGCTCCCTGGGAGCAAGGACCTGCACCTACCTTCCCACTGGCCAGTCAGCACCAAGGTCCTGTTAATGACCACGTCGATTTCAGTAGCTCCATCCTCCACCGCCAGTCTGATCTCTTCCAGTCGTGTCTTCAAATGAGTCTGTCCAGCTGGAAAGCCAGTGGCCACTGGGAGAAATTTAAAAGAAAGAAAACAGGGAGGGTAGGATAAGGGAGGAAAGAAAACAAACGTCAACTGGTCAGTTGGTAAGCACAGTATTTAGAGAAGACAGCATGAAGGGTACCTTCATGTCACTCACGCAACACAAGGCAATGTGCAGGGCAGACTGCGGGCGCATAACCGACTTGGGGGACATAGTAACGTGATCCTGTCTAGGAGAGCAGAGTTCAGTTGTTGCAGAGATTCAGTAAGTAGCATCTAACTAAACATGCCAGCTGACAGGAGCAAAGTCACTGGTGCACTTTACAAGATGGACACTGGTTCAGTCAAGCTGGCTGCACTCACACATTTGTCCTGACCTGATCTCCACTTCCCCATGAGTGGACTCTAGAGCAACCAGAGGAGAAGACAGAGTCCCCAGTGTCTCCAGTTAACACAACCAGCGGCAGCAGGGAGGAGCCAGACAGAAAGGAGAGCACCTGTCACTGTAGAGAAGGAAAAACAGGCAGGGGAGGGAGGGGAAGCACCTGTCCCTGCAGGGGAAGAGGGGAAGCACCTGTCCCTGCAGGGGAGGGAGGGGAAGCACCTGTCCCTGCAGGGGAGGGAGGGGAAGCACCTGTCTCTGCAGGGAAGGAGGGGAAGCACCTGTCCCTGCAGGGGAGGAGGGGAAGCACCTGTCCCTGCAGCAAAGGGCCAAGAATGTGCGAAGAAAAAAAGAACACACATGTACAGTTTTGAGAACCAGAAGTTTTCCCCATTCACCCCATCTCTGACTAAGCATAAGCATGGCTAATGTCCTTTCCTACAGTTCCAAACTCCTCAGGTCTGCTGTTGTAGACCACACCCATTCCCCTGTTGTGTAAATGAGAAGCTAATGCCCTGAAATGGTGAAGACTATGGACTACAAAGGGACAGTTGTCAAATACGCTGGCCATCCTCTCACACAGGCTATGTACAAGCGTGGTACAGGAGCTGGAGCAATGGCTAGGTGATTAAAAGCAGGCTGCTCTTCCGAAGGACCCATCTTCCACCCCAGCATCCGCATGGGGCTCACACTGTCTGAACTCATTTCAGAGGAGCTACTTCCTCTGGCTTCTGTGAGTGCTCACAGGGACTTGACTTACAAGAACCCACGCAAGCACAAACAACATAAAAAATAAATCTTAAAAGATGCAGGACATCATGTTTCATTAATAAAATAAGTAACTGATCTTTACACATTTTCCCTTTTTGTTTTCTTTTTAAGACATGCTCTTTCCATGTAGCCCAGGCTGGCCTTGAGCTAGTAGCAATCCTCCTGCCTCAGCCTCCTAAATGGTAGAATTATAGGCATGTCCCACCATACCTGACTCAGACTGTTCATTTAAAGTACCAGGACATTTTTTGTAGCCTTTTTGAAAACTAGAATCTAAAACTGTGTGTCTCTACTTATTCATAGACACATGCATTGAGGCTTTTTATAGCCTGCTTTATTTCATTTCTCATTTCATATGTGTGTGTGCATGTTCATGTGAGGTCAGACGTTGGCTGGCTCCTTCCACTGTGTGAGCTTCAGGGATCCAACTCAGTAGCCAGCCGTGACGAGAGGCACGTTTACTTCACTAAAATCATGAACCAACATAACTAAATTTATGAAATCAATGCAATCACAGTATAAATGTATGGAGGACACTCCATGCTGAGTGTGCTAAAGAATCCCCGACATGTTGAAAAGCAAAAGTAAAACCCACTGCAAGTCTTACCTGATGCCACAGGGATGCTGCAGCTTGCGGCCTTCAGCGCCTTCACAGCGTCGCATACCCGGGCAGGATAAACACAGACGGCCGCTGTGGTGATGCCTATGAAGGGGAGCATAGCAGCCTACTTTACCTGGGTTCGGCAAAGACACTACACCTTGAATTATCATTTCTAGGACAACACTGGCAGAAATCAAGACTTTCCCCACACAGCTGCAGCAAATGGAGGGGTCAGTTTCATTTTTGACGTTTGTTTATCTTCTGTGTGTGCACAGGTCACAGCAACATGTGGGGGTCAGGGGACATCACAAATGTGGGTTCTCTCCTTCCCACCATGTGGGTTCCAAGGATCAGACTCAGGTTCCTACACCAGCAGGCTTGGCAGCAAGCCCCTCTCCTCTTGAACCTTCTAACCCCTGAAAAGCTTTCTCCGCTGCTTTTTCTTCCAGCTCCTGGAAACACAGATGGATTTTTGATCTTTCTAGTCACAGAAAAGTTCTGAGAGAGACACCGTTCTTTGAGGCTATTTAACACAATTCAATTATTCTCCTCCCAATTCCTAAACAGTATACTTAGCTGAAAATATTTTATTTCATGCACATCACAAATCTAGTTTTACATGACGTCTGCACAGGCAGCAGATGAATAAAAATGCAAAGGAAACTCAGGGTGACTCAATAAAATGGGGTCTAAACTTCCCCCTTTATAAGAAACAGTAAGATGCTGTGGTGGTTTAAATGAACAAACAACACCCCCGACCCCCCACTCCCTATGGCACTATTAGAAGGTGTGGTCTTGTTGGAGTAGGAAGTTGCCTCATTGGAGGAAGTGTGTCACTGGGGGTGGCCTTTGAGGTTTCTGATGCTCAAGCCAGGCCCAGTCTCTCTCTCTCTCTCTCTCTCTCTCTCTCTCTCTCTCTCTCTCTCTCTCTCTCTCTCCCCCCACCCCTGGCTGTCTGTGGATCTGGATGTAGAACTGTCTGTTCCTCCTCCAGCACCATTCTGTCTGCACGCCGCCAACCTTCCCGATATGCTGATAATGGACTAAACCTCTGAACCTGTAAGCCAGCCCCAGTGAGATAAAACTTCATAAAAGTTTTATCTTTATAAAAGTTGTCATAGCCAGGCAGTGGTGACGCAGGCCTTTAATCCCAGCACTCAGGAGGCAGAGACCCGCAGATCTCTGTGAGTTGGAGGCCAGCCTGGTCTACACAATGAGTTCCAGACTAACCAGGACTATATAGAGACCCTGTACAAGGCAGGTAGGTGGGAGGTACAGGAAGGGAGGTAGAAAGGGAGGTGGGAAGGGAGAGAGGGAGAAAGAGAGAATAAAAAGAAAATATAAAAGGTCCAAATAGCCAGTACAAAACCAAAGAACATTAATACTCCATAAAAATGCATTACCTTTAGTGCTATAAAAAGTTGGGCGTTTGTGGTCTGAGCTTTGATTACACCTTTGGGAATGAAGCCAGGGCCTTTAGCACTCAACAGTGAGCTGCATCTCTGGAGCTAATGTTCTAATGTCAATTGGAAAGAAATACGATCAACAGCTTTCTAAAGCCATGGAGCTGCTTAGGTCTACTAAGAGCCCACAGATTATCCATGATGCTTGCACTGGGCTAGCTCAGCACTTTTCCCTGTACACACAGAAACTCCAGAGCCAAGAAGCATCAATTCTGAATCCCCAAAGGGCTCAGCAAGCGAAAACATTCATGGGGCCCTGGCAGCACCACCTGGCTCCCCAGGATTTGGTTTTCTCAGAAAATAGAAAGACTGAGCCTGAAGAGATCGCTTAGTGGTTAAGAGCGCTGGCAGTAATTCCAGAGGTCCTGAGTTCAACTCCCAACAATCACATGGTGACTCACAACCATCTGTAATGATATCTGGTGCCCTCTCCTGGCACACAGGTGTATATGCAGACAGAACACTATATGCATAAAATAAATAAACCTTAAACAAAGAAAATAGAAAGATCACCACACCGCCGCCACCCCCAGTCTCCTCCATGTTTCAAATAAGCTCAAAACTCAGGGCATCTTCTCAGCACTTTCTTTCATGGACACTAAGAGAGTGACAGGAGTCTTTGTTTGGGGTTTTTGTTTTTGTTTTGTTTTAAGTTCTAACCTAATGCAGAGCACTTTCCATTTGAATTTTACTCTCAAATGCCTTCCATTTACCCCACGAATGTGATGTGACCAGTAAGCAATGAGGCTGGCTTTCCCCTCGTGTCTAGGGACACCCTCATGGCTAGGGACTCAGAGCCTGTATTTCAACCACTAGATAGAAAGGTTCCCAAACTGAAGAACAAAGGAAACTCAACCAACAACTTCAGTTCATAGATGCAAAACCTGCCCTCAATCCAAGACTTGGAATGTCTTCAGCCTTTGGAAGAGGAATCTCAGTGGTCTGTCTACACACACAGAGCAAAGACCGACCAGGGGCAGGACGCCACAGCACATGAGCAGGTGCTCAGCAAGTCCCGGGGATCCAGCAATAACCACTGTCACCAGGTAAAGGCAGCCAGACTTTACCCTCCTCACCTTTGTCGTGCATATTTAAAGCTTTTAAGAGGTCTTGCCGGATTGGATATTTGGCTTTGTAGCAGAGCCGTTGAACATTAGAGAACGTGTCATCCCCAGAAAGTGTGGTGAGGTCTATACATGTAACAGCCTTCAGGAGCCACGCAGCCTAGAGGGGGAGGAGAAATGGGGGAATAAAATGAGGGTGAGCCTCGAAGCTTGTAGAGAAACGTGAGACAAACATGAGTGCGAACTGCTGGGACCATGCGGCTATAAAGTATTTTCTGATGCAGGGTATAAGCAGAACTCAAAAACGACCAAGAGAGGCCAGCAAGATAGCTCGGCAAGGAAAGGAGCTTGCCGCCGCCGAGCCTGAGGACCTGAGTTCTATCCCCAGGGCCTCACCTGGAAAGAGAGAGCCAACTCCTACAACTTGTTCTACTTCCCCATGTGTGCTGGGTGTACACACACACACACACACATACACACACACACACACACACACACACACACACACACACACACAATTTAAATATTAAATTATGTTTAAAAGAATGGCAATCAAGATGAACATTACCCAGAATAAAGCAAAAGAACAGACTTCATGTACTTTTGTTCTCAGAAACTCCAAACTGAAGTTTCTACTCCACCAACTCCTGCCATTTCTCCAGTTCATTGGCTGGGAACCAGCCACAAATGTGGCACTAAGGGATCTACCTCCATTTTACTTTCCTCCCCAGGAGCCAAGGTGATGCAATGTTTGCTGAACTCTCCCAGTTCCTTGGTTTTTATTTTTATTTTTTCAATCCAATTCCATTATTAAAACAACCCTCATATTTTCTCACTCACTCTAAGAAAATTTTCCTTTTATCTTTTCAACCAGGATGAGCAGAATGGGAAATGTTACTTGAAAGGCCTCCGTCCCAACGTTCTGCTCCTCTTGTGAACTGAACACCGAAGGCCTTTTGGCCTGCACAGCACATCTCGTTCTGCCAGGCACTAAAGATGCTGACTGGAAGTGTGCCACCAAATATCACTTTTGGAATTTTTTATGAAAAGCAGTAGTGAAGTAAACTCCCCTACCTCGGGCCTCAGTGGTGGACACACCAGGTGAAGATGTTTATGGCTTTAAAATTTAAAAAGAAGACAGCTGAAGAAAGCATGGCTAAGAACTGAATAAATGTGTTGAGGAAATGTGCCGTTTAATTCGCTCATGAATAAAGATGCCTCAAATTCATTTGCGGTTTAGCCACTCAAGAGTGATAAGATTCTTCACTTGTTTGGATAAATGTGTTATCTTTCTCCAACCCATCATCATCATATATGAATTATTAAAATAAGCCATGGACAGCTGCAATCCTTTAAGTTTAGATGCATCTTGAGCGAAATCCAATACTGTGGCCTTGAGGGAAGAGGCACTGTGAGGTGTGGGGACAGAACGCTCACGAGGGAGCCTGCACCTGCCACTCCTTCTTCACGCTTCTGCGAGCCTGGATCTGTTCTGCCCGCCTCAGAACAGCCGCCTGGTTCACTTGAACTCTGGAGATCCAGCTGAGATCTAGAAGGGAAAGAGTGACGCTTGTAAGTTTTAAAACAGACATACCCTTCCTTCATTACCAGTGCTCTTTTAAAACATTGTCTTCGGGGAGGCGAGATGGCTCAGTCAGCAAAGCACTTGCTGTGTGAGCCTGATGTCCTGGGTTCCATCCCCAGAACCAACTTCAAGGTGGAAAGAGAGACGTGACTCCCTAAAGGCATCCTTTAACCTGCACCCACGCTCTGTGGTATGCGTGAGTCTGCACATCATACACGTACACAAAATAATAAATACATTTTTAAAGTCGTGCTTCTTTCTCACACAATAACAACCTTGTAGTAAACCTGGTCATCACAAGACACCTGCAAGCAAAATGGAGGGCATCTGAAACTACAAGAAGCCACACTGATTAATTACAGCCCTAAGCACAGCAGTGGGTGTGCCTCCTCCCCAGCACACGAGTCTCACCTCTGACAGAGAAGACTTATTTGTGAGTGTCTAGTCCAGGAGAGCAAATGATTAATACATACTTAAGTGAATTAGTGAATACTTGCGGGCATCTTTGATCACTCCCCACTTACTGACAAGATTAATACCTGCTAGATGCTGATGATACAGCCCATAAAAAGAGAATTTTTCAAAATGTACTAGAAATAACAACACTGTAGCAGACATTCAAAACACTGAAGGAAAAAAAAAAACCCACTCAAAGATGCATGAGACATGGCTTCAACATGGTGGCCTCCCCTGTGTTGTCTGTTTTGTTTGACACTAGCTATATGGAGCTAAATGACCTTGGAGGAAAAGTCAGTCAGCTTCCCACAAGACATTTAGATGCATCTCTGCCACAGCACTTAGATGGATTTTTGAAGAGTAGAACTGGAACAGCTTCTTGTTTGTACTTAATTCAGTGTGAGTCATGGTCTCAGCCTTAAGAGTCCAGTGTCTGGTGCCCATGACTTTCAATTCCACCCATGGGTCTCTGGCAGCAAGCAGCCTCACCACGGAAGCTAGATGTACATTCATTCATCTGTTGTAGCTGGCCTTACTTCTACATCCCTGCCCCTCCTGCAGGAGCCTCAGGGTTTTGAACATGCGTCTTAAGAGACAATGATGGGCGAGGTGTAACCATTAGGAAATGCACGTCAATCACACAGCTCCCTAATGGGCGTGGGAACTGCTGACTACACACTGTACTGTGCACCAGCCAGACGAACTGACTACAGACTGTACTGTGCACCAGCCACATGAACTGACTCTGTGACCAAATACCTACCGGAAACACCTAAGGGAAGAGGGCTCACTTTTTCAGCCCATGGTCACACAGCCCTGTGTATGTGGAAATAACATCATTGCAGTGGAATCGGGAATGAAGGAAAAGTGTTCACCTATTGATCAACCAGGAAGCAGAAAACGTCTTAAGTCAGAAAAGAACCCAAGGTTGTTGAGATGGCTCAGGGGGTAAGGGTACGCTTGCCACCATCCCTGACAACCTGAGCTCAACCGGGGAACACATGACAGAAAAAGAGAATGGACTCTGGAGATATATCCTCTGACTCTACACATAGGTACCTGCACAGCAAAGCGGTCGCACATACACGCACGCACACACGCACAGACGCTTGAGCACACACCCACGGTGAAAGGAAGGAAGGGAAGGATTGAGGGACCAGGGCATGATAGATACTCAGCTGCCAGTGACCTTCTTCCCAGAAGACCAATCTTCTACCTTTTACTGAAGGGACCAGCTCCCCATTTCGGCAGCCATGACAGTAACTTGTGCTTGCCATGACCTTGTCTTAGTCACTAAGGTCAGATGCCTGCCCCTTTCAGCAGCCATGACAGTAACACATGCTTTTTCTGACCTTGCCTTGGTCACTAGAGGTTAGGTGCCTGCCTCGTGTCAAGGAACCAATCAGAAGTTAGCTGGTGGAGCTATGCTTTATGGCTCTGGGTGTGCTTTACGGACAAGTACACAGCAATGACACGCAGAGCATAGCAACCACCCTGGGAGGGCCTATGGGCCATAACAACCAGTTGACCAATCAACACAGGGCAAACCCTCCAAGCCTGAAGCCACACCAATCCTGAGCCTGTGCGTACCCCTAGACACTCCCCTTATGCTGCCCTATAAGATCTCTATGCAGATACTTTGAGCTGTTTTTCCTAGCCATCCGCCATGGCAGGTGGGTGAAAGACCCAAGCTAACATGGGGTTAGCCCGTTAAATTACAATAAAGCCTTGTGCAGTTTGCAGCAAGTTTTTGAATCCGCGTGGTGATTGGGGTGACAGCGGTCCTGGGCTGGGATCCCGGAGGCCTGAGTTTTCCTGGGGTCTAACATTACTACCTGTCATTAATGTCATCATATGAATTATGAGCCCATCGAGGGATTCATTCATTCATTCATTCATTCATTAGGTCAGAACCTTCATGATCTACCTGTCTGTGGAGATGCCCACACGGTCACGGACACCGCTGTACTTCAGCATCCCTCAGTCTTATCACACTGACAACCACACCTTGGCTCCAGTGACACAATCCTAAAGAGTTCACTCTTCACAAAGACAAGACCTGGGCCCACCAGGACAATCGGTAGGTCCCCATCAAAAGCACTTTCTTTCCCATTTCCATCTGCAGGTTCTTACAAGTATCAATACTAATGGTGCAGAAATTCCAAATTTGAGTAACAGTGACTTACAGAAATATTATTCAATATCACTACAGTAGGAACCAAGCTCGGTTTGTTTTTTTTTTTTTTTTCAATTCTGGTTAAATTATTTTGTTAGCTGAAATCATATAGTAAAACAGATTTTCAACATTTTAATCCATCTGTTCTGCTCCTTAAGATATCACTTTGCCTGGCTTCTTTGCTGAGGCACCTCGACAGAAAACAGACGCTTGGGCCAGGCAGACTCCTGCCCTTCTTCCTACCCAAAGGTAAAGCGGATTTGAGGCAGAGTCCTGGAAGCAACAGTAAACAGAGACAAAGATGTACACAGCTCATTTAAGACTTAGAAGAACCGGGCGGCAGTGGCGCACGCTTTTAATCCCAGCAGAGGCAGCCGGATCTCTGTGAGTTCCAGGACAGCCTGGTCTACAGAGCAAGTTCTAGGGCAGGCTCCAAAGCTACTGGAAAAGCCTGTTTCAAAACAAACAAACAAAAAAAAAAAAAGAGTTAAAAGAACCAGTCTCCACCCAAATGGGGGGAGGCTTAAACAAACAGATAAACAAAAACTGACCATTTGACCACAACTACAGGCGATTAAGTTCATGGTTGTTTCAGGTGGACAGTAAAGCCAAGAGTTGTATAGAATCATAAGGTTCATGGCCAAAAAGCTGAAGCCATCCATCCTAGGGCTCTTTTCTCAAAGCGCCCTTTTCACCCCTCACACCCCTGAGTTCCCCCGCTGGTGGGAGATCTCAAGCAAACCCCAAGGGCCGGCCACCCCTCAACTTTTTCACAAACATCTTCCTCTCCTTCCCTCTAGCACTGGGCTTCAGTGCTCCTCACCAACAGCAGTTTCCTGATTTGGTGTTTTACGTTCTGTGTCTGGGTCTTGTGTCCTATTTGTTCCTTCCACCCAGAATGCCCTTCCTTACCATGTACGAACAGTGAACTCCCACCACTGTTAAGACTCAGGCCAGGGACTGAGGAAAGACAGGTGATCAAGCCCTTGACTAGCGGCCTGGAAACCCATATAAACGAGCCACAGTGAGACACACTTGTAATCCTAGCATGTGGAGAATGGAAGTGTATGAGGTCATCCTTAGACAAAACAGCAGATTCAGGGCTAGCCTGGGCTACATGAGACCTGTATCAGAAAAGAGAGGAAAAGGGGAGGAGGGGAGGGGAGGGGAGGTCCCCTCCCTTGGGAACCTTTCTAATGTTTACAAGTTGCACATTCTTTGTGCTCCCCTCTTCTAAGAGACTCTGCCCTTCACCTGGAATAGCACTGACAATGCTAACCTCTTTGTTTAACACCTCCAATAGGTGTTTAGAATCTCAAGCAAAGTGTATGACAGTAGGTGGTACTCAAGTAAGATGAGGGGTTCAATAAGTCCAGAAACTGGCTCATTGCATCCTCCCCAGGTCACAAAGGACTTGGGACCTAGAGAAAAGAAAAACGATGAACGCCTGGATGGGATGCCTGGGCACATTCCCCTTAAAAACTAATCTCCAATGCAATGCCCTCCCACCTAAGGGCAGAACCCACGAGGCCAATGCTCACATTGCTTCTACCACTTGCCACAGGTCCCTGTGAGGCATCCACCGGAGAAAGTAACAGGAATTACCTCTCCCAGGACCAGCTTCAGCTGCTAAAAATATCATTAATGCTCATAAAATTACCCAGCCCCATATTTAATCCAGACACAGAATTTGCCTGTGTGACCTCCCACGGCAATGAATTATATAAGTGACGATCTCATTTTATTAGCACTTCATTTGCTACCCTTTAATTTCGTCAAATAACCCTTGTTCTCCTATTATGGGGTCTGGGGAAGAAAGGATTGTGTGACCTTTGTTATGTCCTTCATAACTCTTAATATTCCATTCAAGTACCCTTTAGCGTCTCCTCGCCAGGAGAAACGACTCTAATGCACACACTCTCATCAGGACCATAGAATCTTCTGCTTCGAAGGCCATGACAGGTTTCAAGTTCATGTGTCTTTGGGGAGAACAGACATGAAACTGAAATTGTTAGGCAGCAATGCCCCTACTTACACTTTCTGATGACAAAAACTCGACAGTTTTTCTCAGAATGTCACTTTGGTGACATTCAGGTCCTCTGCCAGTTATTAATTTGTTCTCAAATACTTGTCTCTTTCTCTTTTTATTTTTCTGGTTTGAGTCTCAGAGGACAGGGGAGCTTTCTATTCTCCTCCACACTTTGTTTTCACTTGTTTGGGGTCTTTCGAATAACCCCTGACCCACATGGTATGAAATAACAACCCTACATGAGGAGAAACACGTTGACTTTGCCTTTGTTCCTAAGGGACAAAAATCATGACATTTGATTAAGTGGAGAACTTCCACCTAAGCTGGTTTCCGGTACTGCCTCCAAGCACGTGCACTTGTGTATTTAATACCCATTCCTGTTCCCAAGTACCCTTCTTAGTTGTGCTCACACAGCTGTCTGTTATTTCAGTATTGTTTGTTTTCAAGTCTAATTTGCACCCTCCCAGGAATCAGCCACGCCCTCCCAGCTGTGCAGGTGTTCAACGCAGAAAGAGCTCACCAATAAATTCGATGCGTGTACCCTTTGTATCCTGGCAAGCTAGTGTGGTCATCAATCATTGAAACTGGTCAAGTATGTCATGAGCATGCCTGATCTGTCGACCTTCACCTTGGGAAGGGGTGGCCGACTAGGAACAAAGACACCAGGGTACTACTGCTAATTTCAAATTCAAATTCCACAGTAAACGAGAAGTCATCACTGTAAAGATGAGTCTTGAAGGACCTCCCCCATCACATCACCTTGCCCAGTTTCTGTCCCCAAAACGTGGAAATCCGAAGCTTCCCTGTGAGCCCCATTCGTAACTGAGGACAGGTAAGCTCCATCAACAGCCTTCTTCCAAGAGTCTCCCATCTATCAGCGCTGGGCACTAGGCTGATCTACTGCTCTACCTGAGAATCCAGATGATAAGAACCCAAACACCTACAGCCAGGCAGCACACTGCCACAGCCCGGAAGGACCTCTCCAAAGACACAGCTCCGGCTGCTATTTGCACCTCACCTCCAATTCCTATGCAACACACTCTCACCTACAGGTTATTAATCCAAATACGGTTGAGAAATAAATGTAACTTACATGGTTTGTACCAAGAAAGACTGACTTGATCTCCCAACTCTGCGTCTGTGCCAATCGCCTGTCCTCTTCCACTGAGCTGCCATTTCTGCTGTGTCTTGCATCCATAGCTAGATGGGTTTTAACACTTTCAGGATTTCATCACAGAAGACCGCTGAGGGTCGTAGCACGCGGTAGCTGCAGGCCTGCACCTTGCTCTGCCTGGCAGCATCGTACCTTAAGCTTCAGGTTTCCCCACCTCCTCCCTTTATCGTCCATTTATCCCTGATGCACTAGCCATTTCCCAGCTGCTGATGCTCCACAGGCATCGGCTGCCATTTCGGAAAACTGCCATTTCTTCATTCGTCAGCTGTTACCAGGAGGGTGATCTGGGCACTGAAACATTCTGTACAGTTCTTGAACTGGCTTTCAGGTACAACTGTCCACATGATTCTGAGGATTGCTCACACAGTGACCAGCCCCAGAGTCTGCAGCCACTGTTGCTGGCTGTGGTTACACAGCTAGTGCCATAACTCCTTAGCAAGTGTGGACTTACACCTGAGTGCCCATCAGCAGACTGGCCCACGCTCTCCCTGAGTGCCCATCAGCACACTGGCCCACGCTCTCCCTGAGTGCCCATCAGCACACTGGCCCACGCTCTCCCTGAGTGCAAGCGCTGAACTAAATGATATGATAAACACAGTGGCATAGCAAGGGTGGGCCACCAAAAAGAAACAAAGAAAGGGGCTGCAGAGATGGTTCAGCCATTAAAGGCTAGCTCACAACCAAAAATACAAGAAACACAAAAAAGTCATAGAAGTGAAAAAGGCTGAGGAAGCATGATACGAGACATCTTAGATGGGCAAAATCAATGAAATTCCACCAGCACTTCCCAACTGGTCCCATGGCTTTTATTAGAACTTTTCACTTGAAAATATATAATGAAAATTTATAATGGTGATTGCAGCAGAAAGGGAGGGGTGTTAATGGCTCACAGCTGAGCAGATACTGAAAGATCAAGCTAGGAAAACAGACAGGAGCCACCCAACAAAGGGTGCTGTGAAATAATCCTTTTGTACACTGTAAAGAATCCTCACTGGGGTTGGTTTAATTAAAAAGCTGACTGGACAGTAGCCAGGCAGGAAGTATAGGTGGGACAACCAAACTAAGATACGGGGAAAGAGGGTGGAGTCAGGGGAAGAGAGAGAGAGAGAGAGAGAGATGCAGAAAGAAGCAAGACGAACTTAACATGTTGAAAGAAGATACTGCTACCTGGTAGAGGGAAGAAAAGAATTGTGGGTTAATTTAAAGTGTAAGAGTTAGCTAGTAACAAGCCTGAACTGTTGGCTATGCATTTATGAGTAGTATTAATTTCCTGTGTCAGTTATTTGGGAACTCGTGGCAGGAAAGAAAAGTCAGCCTACAAGAGGGTCCCAAATGAGAAGAATGGGCAGAGCTGTACCTCACCTTATCCAACATGTGTGAAGCCCTGGGTTTGATCTGAGTTCCACGGAAATCCAGGCATGGTGGCACATGCCTGTCATCCCAGCACTCAGAGTGTGGAGGTAGACAAGGAGGGTCAGGGCTCTAAGGCCATCCTCCGGGCCTGGGATACATGAGACCTTGTCCCTAAATAAACAATAAACTACAACAACCAGCATTCAACAGCTGTCTGAAGCAGATGTCACAGAGTTGCCCCGGATACCATCCCAACACTCCAGCATTCAACACTCCTGCCCTGGCCTGAGTCCAATCATGCAAAAGACAAACACGTTTAAAGCTCCCAGTAAGCAGGGTCAAGCAGACAGACTGACTGGGGTGTGCAGGCATGAAGTATGAATGAGGACCGCCGGTTCCGTGCAGACTTAAGGCCATGCTGTTACCATCCATCTACTCTGTAAATGTGTAATGAGTTACTGCAGGCCAGGCTTTTCAATATCAAATCACACATGCACCCCTACCAGCAACTCAAAAAGTGTGTTCAGTGAAAAATGCAACTGTAAATCTCCATTGCTCAGGAAGATTGATTCTCTGTAATTTGCACATTTTATAAACATGTACCTCCAAAAGCAAAGGGCTAACACTGACTTAACCTGTTGAAAAGCAAGGTAGCTACTTCAAAACTTGCCTGTTTGTCAAGATGGAGCCTAAAGAATTGAACACCTATTCCAAAGATAATAACCACATAAAACTCTGAAATAGGCCTTCCTCTACATGAATAACCAAGTTAAATATTGCTCATTCTCACATGTGGCTATTCCAGTGACCATGTAAGAAGCAGTAGTTGGTAACAGAATTAGTAAACTGTTTTTGTATTTCCAAACATGTAGGATTTGTTGCTGCTGTGGCTTTGCCTTGGTACTGCAGAGCAGTTTGTTAGCAAGTGCTCTACCACTGAGCTACACCCCAGCCTAAATATTTAACCTTCCCACAAATGTGCTCTAGGAAAACTACTGACAGGAGTTTTTCCCAAGTTCCTAAATGTGGTGAGTGGACAGAAGAAAATTACCAGGCCAGGCTGATGGTGCAAGCCTTTAATCCCAGCACTCAGTTAGCAGGGATAAGCACATCTTTTCGAGTTCCAGGCCACTCTGTTCAACATAACAAGTTCCAGGCTGTCCGGGGCTATATAGAGAAACTCTGTTGAGAAGGAGAAAGGGAGAGAGGAAGACTTGGGAAGGACAGAAAGAGAGAGAGAGAGAGGGAGAGGAGAGGAAAGGGGGTGGAACTCAAGTGGCTGGATAAGTCTGGCATCCTGTTGGGAAAAGATGCAACACTCAGTCCTTTGAAAAGATTTGAGGGGCTATTCCAGGTGCCCAGAACTTCAGAGAAAGCCTGCTTCACACTTCCCTCCTGATAAAAGACTCCACAATGAAACCTGATGGCTTCCCAAAGTGTGGCAGTGACATGTCCCCAGTGCCATCAGCCATCACAAACCATGCAGGAAGCTGCTATCTCTGCGCATGCTGGTGAGTCCTGCAAGCTAATTTACATGCTGCAATAGACATACTTAAAATTAATCCTGTGAAAATATCATAACTCCTGTTTAAATGCTCCAGAACGGGGCTAGCAATAATAATAGTCTCCTTGGGTAAGAATAAGCCTTCTAGAAATTACTAAGCACGCTGGTGGAAATTAATGACCATGTAAGATCCGCACTTATTCTTCATGAGATGTGTGGCCACCACCTACTACTCAACACCCTGCTCTGACCACACATTACCCCATGTAAATCTCATTGCAGGACAACCCCATTATTCTTTGCCATGAATTCATGGTAATTCATAACCTCTCCCAGGAGCAACCACTTTTAAGTTTAAGATCCATGAAAGGATCTTATATAAGACTATGAATAAGATCTTATGAGGGTGTTATCATTCATTTCCTAAAATTTGTGACTTCATATTATCCCTGACACCTGACATTTCCAGCAAATAGTTTCTAAATGATCTACTGAGAATTACTAGTATTTTTAATTAAGATTCATGTTCAAAATTTCCATTTTGAAATCATACCGGTTTAAGTATCTCGCCAAAACTGCTATTTATAAGTAATCATGCCTAAATTAGCTTTAACTGTCAACTTATCACAGGTTAGAGTTACCTAAGAAGGGAATCTCAATGAAGTGACTGCCCAGATCAGACCAACCAGTGGGCAAGTCTATGGAGGAATGTCTCTATTGTTAATTGGTGGAGGAGGGCCCAGTCCACTGTGGGTGGTGCCATTCCTTAGCCAGTGGTCCTGGGATACACAAGAAAGCTGGCTGAGCATGGGCCTGGGTGAGCCAGCAAGCAGCACTCTCCCATGGTTTCTGCTTCAAGTTCCTGCTTGAGTTCCTAACCTGATGCCCCTCCATGATAGACTATAATCTGTAAACTGATTTGAACCTTTTCCTTCCCAAAGCCACAGAAAGGAAGCTAAAATACAGGTATTATCTAATCTCTGATTATGTATCTTAAAAGGCAACAGTATGGCACCAATGAATCTAACTGAATAAATACACTATAATTTGATAATTCACTAGTTTTCAAAGACACTCAACTGAAATAGGGATAAGGAAGTCCATGAACATCTGAATAAAAGAATAACAGATACTTATTTGGGGAGCGCTTACACAATGAAGGCAAACAGCCGCCACAGCCGCCACAGTCCCTGCCTGGGAAAGCACAGGATGCTCAGACCACCACCCAAAAGAGTATGAGGCCTCTCCTATTCCTTATAGGGGATCACATCCGTACACCGAAGCCACACTTTAAGGCCCATATCGCAAATCTATTGGCAGAGCAAGCTGCCACTACTATCAACACTGGGATTTGAACCTACATTGTCCCCCACAAGCTTGTGGTGTGAGCACTCTGCCTCCAGTTTACAGTGGTATTTTTGAAGGAGGTGGGGCCTGATGGCTGCAAAGAGTTCACAGGGCAGGCCTACTAAGGCTACACCAACCTTGCTTCCCACGCCATCGCACAAGCTTGCAGCCACAGAGGGCATTCTGTCATAGCTTCCCATGCATGGTAAACGATAAGCCAAAATGTTTCTCCCCTTATGTGGTTTCTTCTAGGTAGCTTGAACATAGAAATGTAAAAGGGCACAGTTGCTGATCAAGAAAAAAACCTGGGTGGATAAGATCCTAGAAGGAGGGGGGGGCATGATATCCTCCACTAGTCTATTTCCACATGAAGGAAAGCAAACCCATTTGAAGGTATTTCATATGTGTCTAATTCAAATTCCCACCACCTCCCAAAATACTCTGGGGTTCCTCCCTCCCAAGCTCATGCTCTATTTCTATCAGCCAGCATCTTGTCCACAGCTACCTACTTGGGACCCTGCAGGTCAGAACACTGCAGCATTCAGATAAAGGATGGGGTTCTCGTGCTTGCACATCAGGCAACTTGTGCCTGTCCATTCTACTTGCAGACCCACCATTACTCTCTGACCTAGCTGGCTTCCACTCATAAATCAAAAACTGTAGGCAGAAGAAACAGGATCTAAAGCCCAGGCCGCTGGATTCAAAGCCCAATCTCTGGGAACAAGGCTCAGGCTTGGATTCCCGGCACCTACATAAAAAGCTGGGCCCGGCAGCAAGTTTCAATAATCCTAGCTCTGGGGAGGAGGAGACAGGAAGAAGCCTACATATCGCAGGCCCATCATTCCAGTCAGCTCAGTCAAGATCCCATCTCAAGATATAAAGAGGAGTGTGACCTAGGAAGAGGCCGGACACCAACCTCTGGCCTCCTCCTAGACACAGCAAAGTCCTGATGCACACGGAAGTACATGTGCTCACACTCGCACACACAAGTATACACTTGCGCACACACACATATGTGCACACACGCATAGGCACACACTCCAATTTCCTTTCAAAACAGGGGCTGGGGAAACACTTAACTGAGTCGCCACCCCAAAGTATATATTTTATTCACAGAAAAGTTTAAGCAGCAGTCTACAAATATACAAACAAGATCTCAAACTGGTGTATGAGACTGCCCTTTGAAGCCAAACTGAGCTACATTCCGAAAGATAAGGAGAAGCTGTACAGCCACTGGGCATGTGACACGTCTTATGTCATCCGCTACCCTGTGACCTACAGGAAATCACTGAATGCTCTCTAGATACCAACGTACCAGTCTCATGCTCTACAGGCATGCCTTGATCTGTGCTTAACTAAACATACACACAATGCACATACACACACACACACACACACACACACACACACACACACATATGCATGCATGTGCACACAAACACACACACAAAGCACACTCAAAGTTAGAAGGAGCTTAGATTGTAGGTAAACCCCTCCAACAGCAAGCAGGCAGCTAACGTGCTAAAATCCTGACTGTAAGCAGACAGGGCTTGGAGGAATATTATTTCCCCACACAAACCAAGCAGCCCCTGCTACATTGTTGAGCACAGGGACTACCAATGCTGCCTGGACTGAATTAGAGTGGAAATCACCACCTGCTGGGTACTGATTCAACACTGTTTCCAGAGGCACCTCATCTCCCATGGCTCTCCTTAGGAGCAAGTTCTTGGTGGCATAGGTTTTGACAAGGCGGGCTAGTTTCCCGAGCTTTCAGATGCTCTGTGACAATCATGGGAAAACTTAAAGCACTGCCCCTCCACAAGAGGTCATCAGACGACCCATTCAGAAGTTCCCTTGCGTTATTGTGACAGCCAACTGAAAGAACGCTGGCTGCCCGCTGCCAGCCCCACTGACCCAGTGAACCCCAGGTGGGGTGGGAGTCATGGAACCAGCTGGGTTTTGTTAAACACTCACAGAGAAACCTGCTCCAGTCTGCAGGGCGGTGTTTAACAGCTGCAGAGACAGAAGCTGAGGGGGTAAAAGCCCTTAAGATTGTGTGTGCAAAGACGAGTGGACAGTCAGAACGGCAGGTTCCAGAAGAGCAGGCAGGGTCCCTACACCACATACCCATCCACATCCACCTTCAGCTAATGTATTAAGCTGGACCACTAAAGGGTCGTTTTTTTTCTGCAGTCTTTTAAGGTTTCTTCAAGGAAGAGTAGCTCTTTAGACTGTCAGTCTTTCACTCTTTAGTGGAAACTGAACATTCTATTATCCTCCCGCACAGTTACTAAGGGCTGGGATACAGGGTAGCAAAAGGCTGGTGCACCCAAAAGCAAAACTCCCCACTTCCTGAGAGCCATCCCAGACATCAGCTGACACTAAAGTTCTTCTTGGCTAGCAATTCAACTAAACACACATCTTCACTTGTGTGCCACAGAATGCCACTCCCCCCGCCCCCACACTAACCCAGAGCTAAATACAAAAACAGTTGAATTTTAAAGTAATTTTCTCTTTCTTTGCTTGAATCTCTGTATAAGGGCCAAGGACATACCTTGGTAGGTAGAGTGCCTGCCTCCCACACAGGAAGCCCTGGGTTCCAGCCCAGGAAGAAGAAAAAGATAGAAGGGAAGTTCATGAAACTGAGGGTTAAGTTTGACTTCCAAGGCCAGTGACAGCTCCACTAGCAGAGCTGATGAGGTCCCTAGGCGTTTCCAACAGTGGCAACGTGTCCCAAAGTCAAACCAAAGGCCATGATGGTCTGAAGAGGACAGTGCAGGTGTGATGGTGAACAGCAAGCGGCAGGAACAGGATGGGACCCAGCGGCTGACAGAAAAAGAGGAGGATGTATGGGCTGGGCACATCAGCCAGCCAGGGGACTGTGCTGAGAGAATGCTCGCCTACAATGCAGGAAGCCTGAGTCTGGAGTCAGCACCATAAAACTAGGCATGCACCGCACATATAAATACCAGTGCCCAGGAGATGAAGAGGAGAATCTGAACTTTAAGGTCATTCTCAGCTACATACGGAGCTTGAAGTCCACCAGGGGTACATGGGACTCTGGGCGCACACACAAAGTTGTGATCAGGGAAGGTATTGTTCTGTGTGATGTGAGAGATAGAGATGCCTAGCAAACAGAGTCTACCCTCAGGAAGGTAAACATCATTACCACATATACACACTGGGCACCACAGAGAGGCAGAGTACTTCTGGAGACCGGTAGAGACCAAGGGTGCCTACAGGGAGGACTGGAGATTATGAGGGCCGGTATTGTGGCAGAAAATATGGAAAATATAGAAGCAGACATGGCTCATCAAGTTGGGGGTGACCTAAGTTAATCCTCTAGGGTAGAATTACAGATGGAAGACACTGAAGCCCAGAGACTCAATTATAACTGTCAGGTCACACAGCACTGGCCAGTATCACAAGGGAAACTCAGGTCACTGGATTCCCAGGCTCAAGTCATGTCTAAAAGGACATATAAACCACCACTGCAGTGGGGCTGGAAAGACGCCCCGGCAGTTAGGAGTATGTACTGCTGTTCTAACTGCTATTCTAGAGAACCAGAGATAGAGCCCCAGCACCCAGGTCAGAGGATTCACAACTGCCTGGAACTCCAGCTCCAGGGAACCAATGCCTCTGGTCTGTGGGCACCTACACGTGTGCTCACAAACCACCACAAATACAAACACACACACACACACTTCAAAAACATTAAAGATCGGGCCTTATGCTTTACGTGAAATGTAAGTATATTATAAAGGGATCATATTTTTCAAAATCTGAAAAGATAAATGCAATTTGTTCTATTTGAAAATGATGATGATGATGATGATGATGATGATGATAAAAATAATAATAATAAAGCAAGCCAAGCATGGTGGCAAATTTCTTTAATTCCAGCACTAAGGAAGCAAAGGCAGGCAGATCTCTGTGAGTTTGAGGACAGCCTGGTGTACAGAGTTGAGTTCCAGGGCAGCCAGGGCAGTTACACAGAGAAACCTGATCTTGAAAAGTTCAGTGAAATGAAGCCTTCCTGGAGTGGCCCAAGCCCTGGAGCCACCACCAGGACAGCAGCATGTGCTTTAGGTTTCACGTGTGCAAAGCCTGGGAATAGCAGAGGAGGAGGAGGAGTGGGGCCTCACCCTGTCTTTAATGGAAGCAAACATTATGCCCATAGCCAATGCTCTGTCGGGCAGAGGGATAAATACAAAATGAAGGCCCTGTGCTCAGTCAGTCAGTGAAGCGCTGGCTTTGCAAGCCTGAGGGCCAGTTCAGACTCTGCATACAAGACAACGAGAGTGCTGCCATGCACCTACAACCCCAGTGCTGAGGAATCCTAACCAAGGCGAAGGCAGGAGGCTGCCTGGTTCTCACTGGCCACCTAGTCTAGCAGAAATGGTAAGCCCAGGTTCAGTGAGAGACCCTGTCTCAAAGAATGAGATGGACATCAACTAAGGAAGACACCAAAAATTGACATTTATGAGACACCTAGAAAGAAGGGCGATTCAGTACTGTGTCGCTGAAACTCGGTCTAGAAAGCTGAGAGACTTCCCCCAGCCAGACATGGAAGGGGAAAGTCTATAGGGCAAACCCAAGAACAACCACAGCTACATGAACAGCCACTGAAGGGGCCGTGTGGCTCCTAACCCATTCTTGAAGTCTCGGAGACTGTGTGACGGGGGAAGTGCTTCTGTGTATGTGTTTGTCTTACTGGATGATAAATAAAGCACTGTTTGGCCAATGAGGCAGCAAGTTAGGCAGGACTAGGAGTCAAAGAGGATCCTGGGAAATGTAGTAGAGAAGTGGTGATCCAGGCAGCAAGTGACATAGCAGGGAGACTCATATTTAAGGAAGGACAACCAGGAAGTACCCCCTTTTCCCCTCCGCTCTTCCTCCAGCGGCATGATGTGATCCACTGGCAAGGGGCGACGCCAATGGAAGGCGCGCGATAAGTCAAGTCTTATAAAATATATAGATTTATGATAATTGAGACTGAGCTAGCAGATGAGAGATTCTAGTCATTGGCCAAGCAGCATTTGTACCTAATATGTCGCTGTATTATTTTGTCCATCCACGTGGCGGTAGAACTCAGGCAGCTTTTGGCAGAAAGACTTATTGTAACAACTGTGTGTTGGCTTTTGTATTGCTTTAAAGATAATTTTTAGGATAGCTTTAGATTCTCAAAAACAGAGCAGAAGTCACAAAAATGCCCATGTCCGCGCAAGGATAGCTTCCTCCATTAACATCGGCCACCACAGCAGCATATGTCATACTAAGTGTGCTTGCTTTCCAGACTAGGAAAGGACAAACCAGGGCACAGAAATCCCTGTTCCAAGTCAAGGCCACATTTCTCCTTCACAGAGAGACTTCAGTGCAGCTAGCCAACTGAGATCCTCTGGTGACCATTCCAGGGGTGCCTGGTTTCAAGTTGGCCTCCGAGAGTGACTGCTATGGAAAGGGAACAGTGAGGAAGGAAGGAGGGCAACCAGGAGAGAAGTGCCAGGTAAGAAGACACACAGGTATGCAAATGGCATTACCAGACCCATTCTTCTCTATGCCAATTAATTACTCAACGGATGGAAGATTGTTTTAAGAACAGATAAACAAGAGAGAAGCAGAGAGTTGCCACAGGGTGTGAGACCCTTTTCCTGACAAGTCTGATACCCGTACTTCCAGTCACCTTGGTCCAGAGTATTAATCCAAAATCCCAGAGCACAGAAGTCTTCAAGTTAGTGACACTTGAGCAAGCCACACAAATGGGGGACACGATGCCATTCTCTGACTAGTATACTCACATGGAGTACGCTACTTGTGGCTTAAGTCACTGAAGAATTGTTACCGTTATCAGATCAATTGCTTCAGCCCTGGGCACTGCTTCTACTCAAGGTATTCTACTTTTTAAAAATGTCTCTGAGGTCAGGCGTGGTGGTGGCCTGTAATCTCAGCAGCCAGGAGGCTGAGGCAGGAGGGTAGCAAGTTCCAGAATAGCCTGGGCTACGCGAACCATTTCAAAAACTAGTAACAGAATATAGAAAGCCCTGCTAAGTGGCAGCCATTTTCATCTTTTTCAATGACGTGTGTGTGTGTGTGTGTGTGTGTGTGTGTGTGTGTGTGTGTGTGTGTGTGTGTGTGCACCGTGGTTCATCTGTAGAGGTTGGAGGACAGCTGGGTCTCTCCTTCTGCCTTGAAGCAGGTGCTAGTTTCTGCCATGCTGAATTCTCAGGGTCAGCCGGTCCTTGAGTTTCTGGGCAATCCTCCGGTCTCCACCTCTCATCACCCAGCAGGAGTGCTGGGATTACAGATGCACGCCTGTGGGGTTTTCATGGAGGTTTCTGGGACTGAACTCAAGCCTTGAGGCTTGTGTGGCCAGTGCTTCTATTCACTGCACTACTTTCCACCTGGTTACAGATACCTCAATGAACTCCACACTCTCACTCACCCCTACTCTGAACTGAGAGGACGTAAGTAGGCCCCTAGGTATTCCACTGAAAAGCTCATCAGAATCGGGGTTCTGATCAGATAATTTCAGTATGTTTCCTTCCTTTAAAGATCACGACTTGGCATCATTAACTAGAGTCCAAAACAACCCTGGCACTAGCCTAGCGGAGTCATTTTAGGGAGCAATTACCAGCAGCTACTTCTCTGCCTGGCATTTCTTTAGTGGGAAGCCTGGGCTACAGAGAACAAGGAGTTTGGGATGTGAGTGTCTGAGCATTTTAAAAACTATGTACGGTGGCTGGTGCAGAGATAAAACATTTATCCTTCTCGTGTGGCCACTTTGGTTTCCAGGGAACTGACTGTGTCGGAGAGGCAGGCGGAGGAGAGGTACACACACAGACGCTCACAACACACACCAAAGTCGACTGAAATGTTTCAAAGTGCCTTTTCATGCCTTTAATTCAAAGACGAACACATTTCAAGGTGACCCAATCCTCAAGCGACAGGCAGTGTTTTAAAAGGGCCAGAACTCTCCACTTAAACCATTTCTAGAGACACATTTCAATCGCATCCTCAAGGGCTCTAGCTGCTGTCTCATTTAGTAGTCTTTCTTTCCAGGCGAGCCAGCCCATTTTCAATGAGGGCTTGAAGTTTGTCTTTCCTCCTAATAATTAAAATCCACAGGGCTTAGATACTTTTATTTAAAAAAAAAAATGTGTTTCAGCATAGCAGGTACCACAGAGGACTTTCAATTATGTAATTATACAGCATACTCCAATTATTATTTTATAGTTTTCTACTTATCAAAACAGTATCAGAATAGTAAATGACAGTCTTACTGTGTATGCTTACAAACAAATGACAACAGACTTCAAAAGCAAAATAAAGGTGTTCCTAAAAGGACGCTCCACTGAAAACATACAAATGTACAATCACCTTACTGACTGTGTGACCTGTACACAGAATTAGATTATTTCTGTCTTCTTCAATATCCACTCCAGCAGAATAAGATACACTGGAAATGTGAGCATTTGCGTTCCTGAGTTGGAAGAAGCTGTGTAGTAGGCTGCTTTCTCTCCACCCCTATGCACAAAGCATCCCCAGAGCAACAGCCTTGTGGAGAAACCCTTCCCTAGACAGCTGCAATCCATCCCTTCCCGTAATCCCATGTTTCTGAAGTCTTAGCCAATGGAAATATCCAGAAATGAGCTCAAGCTGGACTACAGAAGGATGTCTGACAGTTAGATACAAGCCAGCATTCCTCGGGAACTTGTAAAACAGGTCTTCTGCCCCCAAAAGGAGCCATGTCCCTTTCTTCTGGCAGAAGGGACACCCGGCTGACTCAGAATATCAAAGCCCGTGCTGGCCTCCAGGCTCACTCAGTGTCACAAACACCTGTCACACATTTCGAAGTCCACAGTAGCATCCTACTCTTCCCACCTCCTCCTCTGCCGGAAACCCCCTCCAGCCCAGGGGTCTCCTGCCCACAGCTACTCACCCTTCCCTCACACAACCCAGATACTCCCGCCCTTCCCTCTCTCGCTCTCCCCTCTTTGCTATGCTCTCTTCTCTATCTCTTGCTAGCTCTCTCACTATCTCCACCATTCTCTCCTGCTCCCCTAGCCCTGGCCATGTCCAGTCGGCTTTCTTTTCTCTCTGCTCTAGACTCTTCCAGGTGCCTTTGGATAGTTTCTCTTTGTCATATTTTTAAAAAATTAAAAAACAAAAAAACCTTACCCCTAAAATAATTCAGCAATCATGTTGGCAGTTTTTTGTTTTGTTTTATTTTTTATACTATGCCCCTTGAATATGATTTTGTTGATGGTGATTTTGTTCGGTTTAGTTTTGAGACAGGGTCTCATGTATCCCAGGCAGGCCTCGAAATTGTTCATATTCTTGCCCCCACCTCCTAGAACTAGGATCAAATCACAATGCTGAACTAAACCTAGGGCTTCAGGCATGCCAAGCAAACACCTGAGTGGCACAGCTACTCTGAGAGATCAAAGAACAAGCCAGGCTCCCCTGGGATCCATTCCCCAGGGCAAGATGTTAACAAGCCACAGAACACCAGGCATTCCGCATAGGACTCTGGCACAGAACACCAGGCATTCCGCATAGGACTCTGGCACAGAACACCAGGCATTCCGAATAGGACTCTCCAAATACTGTGCATACGAATACATATTTTAAGGTGCACTTGGCTCCTTTCCCCTCCCTTCCTTAGACATCTGTCCTAAACCACCAGGGGACAGATAAGAAAGGGGGTGAACAAGATGGGCATTTGAACCACTACATTTGGGACAGGGCACAAGCCCAGAGTGGGGCATGGAAGTCACACAGGTAAAGAAAACACAGCCCAGAGTGCAGACACAGGAAGGAAGAAATGGGCTCCCTAGGTCCCTAAACCTTACACCAGCTCCTATAAAAACAAAGGTAAAAGACAAAGATATGCAGTGCACTATGTTATTGTAATTCATTTCTCCATGGTCTAGATAGCCATACCTATAATCCTAGCACTTGGGATGTGGAGGCGGAGGATTGGGAGTTCAAGGTCACACTCAACCACAAACGGTTCTAGGCCAAACTAGAATATATAAGACCACCTCCGGGACTGGGGAGATGGGTCAGCCATTAAGAGCAGTGGCTGCTCTTCGACAGCAACCACATGTCAGTTCACAACTGTCTGAAACACAAGTCCCAGGAGATCCGGGGGTACCAGGCACCCATGTTGGTACACATGCAGACAAAAGTCCCATACACATAAATAAAACTAAAATAAAATACAATAGATCTTAAAAATTAAAAAAATACCATCTCAAAAACACCAATTAAGAAAAGATAAAAGGTAAACGGAAGGTAAGTGGATATCACATTTACAATCTTTTCTGTTGTTGAGTTTTAAGATTTTGTATTGGGCTGATGAGATGTCTCAGTGGTCAAGAACAATGGCTGCTCTTGCACAGGACCAGGGTTCTAGTCTCAGCACCCACACAGTGGCTCACTACTGTCTGAAGCTCCAGTTCCAGAGGGGGTGATGATCTGTTTCAGCTTCCAAGGGCATCAGGAATGTATATGGTGCACATACATATATGCAGGCAAAACAGCCATACACATAAAAGCAAAACCAGCCAGCATTGAGGGCAGAATCGACCAGGGGCCTCAAACCAGACCAATGCCTCAAACCAGACCAATGATTCTTTGCAGTGAATGCATGCATGTAAAAATGTATGGATAAAGGGGTTTACTGCCTGACTCGCTGTACAACACCACTTCCAAGACAAGATTTTCCCTTTTTCTCTTAAATTTTATTTTGTTTTATGGGGGCAAGACACAAAGAATAAATAAAGATAACCACCTAATCTCAAAAAACTATGAAGTTGGGCCACAGCTTATGGGGGAAAGACATAGTCATCACCTTTGTAGAATGAAAACCAAGTGAATTTCCTGCCAGGGTGCTTGCTAGCATGGTTTGAGTCCTGGAGCACCCTTCTGAGACAAAGGGTGGCCCTTCAGAGCTACTCTGGCTTCATCCAATGGTTCCTTTGTGCTCCACCAAGATGACTCTGGGTTCCCAACGACCTCAACTGTGGATATATCCATCTGTTGTTAACAACGGTATCTGTCAAACTGTCCCATTTCCGCTCAACTAAGATCTTTTTGAAAATTTTTCATTAACAGAAACAGGCATAAAAAAAGATGCTACTAAAATGTCCCCAGCACATAATCCCCACTTTCCAGATGCCTCCAAAGATGCACGCACTTGAAAGGCAGTTTGTGCTGGCTAGCTTTATGTCAACTTGCCATTAGCTAGAGTCATTTGAGGTGGTGCCACCCCTGGGCTGGTGGTCCTGGGTTCTATAAGAAAGCAGGCTGAGCAAGCCATGGGGAACAAGCCAGTCAGCAGCACCCTCCCCGGCCTCTGCATCAGCTCCTGTCCCCGGGTTCCCACCCACTCTGAATCCTTTCCTGCCTTCCTTCAATGATACACAGTAATGAGAAGAGTAAAGGAAATAAACCCTTTTCTCCCCAACATGTTTTTAGTCATGGTGTTTCATCACAGCAATAGAAAACCTAACTAAGACAAAGCCACTGTCCACCACCCTCGTCTCGTGTGAGGTATCTTTAAAAACAGAAGTCATCAAACTGCCTTTGCATGTCATGCAAAACTAGGAAGGCACCTTGTCCACACCAGGTGAGCCCAGTTGTATGGACAAGTCCCCACTACAGTAAGTAGTTCAAAACATACTCCTTCACTCCACATTGGGAGGGCCTTCCATCTGCCTAGGCTATTTAGGGAACTAAAGAAAAGCCGTGTTTATGGACACCTACATCTAAAGGAAAAGTCAGAAAAGTCTAGAACATGAGGACAGAGCCTGGAGGAATGAACAAAGGTACCCAGCGTGGCAAACTACCCAGACTCAGACAGACCGATGGACCTCCATCTTCTAATATAATCAGAGAAGCCATATTGGAAAGTTTCACACAGCCAAATGCCATGCTGGGAAGCAACTTCCCTGGCAGAGTTCTCATTATAAAAATCAAGTTCAGGGTCACACAGATGGCTCGGTGGGTAAAGACACTTAGTGACATGCCAGACAAAGGGGGTCTTGAATCCTACGTGGCATATGGAGGCAAGAGAGCCAACTCTGGAAGCCGTACTCTGACCTCTATTGGTGAGTAGTGGCACCCCCCCCCCCAAACACACACAAGGTAGATAAGTAAATGCAACTTTCAAAATCTGGATTAAAGGCTGGATCCGCACTGAAGATCACTAGTTGCTCTTCCAGAGGACCTGAGTTCAATTCCCACAGGACAGCCAGAGCATCTGAAACACCAATGGGGGGATGCCCTCTTCTGGCCTCAATAGGCATTGCAGGCATATGGTACACACATGTGCCAGCAAAACAAGAACCTAAGTTTTTAAAAATAACATTGATTAATGAGTTCTACAATACTCCTGGTAATAACTACATTTTCTAAAATTTCCATAGTAAAAATGTGTTTAAATGAAGTTAATTTCTTTTAAAAGTTAACAATGTTCACTAAAAAGATACTACGGTGCCTTCAATCAGCAAAAACCACAAAAGTCATCAATTAAAGCAATTAATAGAGAGCACCTTTTCCTTAGTACATATGCAATCCATGTGATTTACTTTAGAGGTTTAGATTACAGCTGTTACTCCTAAGGATTGATGTCGGAGCAGGTAAGGACAACTACAAGAACAGTAAGAAAAACATAAATGGGGGCATGAGCACATTTATTATTATTATTATTATTATTATTATTATTATTATTATTATATTATTCTAAATGACAGCCATTTCTGTCTACACTGTTACTTTTCAACAAATGAAAGGTGCTTTTAATGGCTTTTTGAGAAAAGATCTTACACAGCCCAGGCTAGCCTGGCACACAGCCAATGCTGGGATGAAAGTGTGTGCCAGTGCCCAGCCTGGACTTACAAATAAAGAAAGTAAAAATGAGCCGGGCATGGTGGTGTATGCCTTTAATACCAACACTCAAGAGGCAGAGGCAGAAGGATATCTACGAGTTCAAGGTCAGCCTGGTCTCCAGAGCCAGTTCCAGGTCAGCCAGAGCTACACAGAGAAACCCTGTCTAGAAAACAACCAAAAAAGAAGTAAAAATGGTTTCACTGAATCTCCTGAAAGGAAAAGTGAAACTTAGGTAAATGTTTGGGTGGGGGGTGGAGGGGCTGGGACTGGAGAGGTAGATGGCTCAGAGGTTAAGAGGCTGCTCTTCCAGAGGACCTAAGTTCAATTCCCAGCAACCACATGGTGGCTCACAACCTTCTATATATAGTGAGATCTGGTGCCCTCTTC
The DNA here is from genome assembly GCF_003668045.3 of Cricetulus griseus. Lineage (NCBI taxonomy): Eukaryota > Metazoa > Chordata > Mammalia > Rodentia > Cricetidae > Cricetulus > Cricetulus griseus. The sequence continues at coordinate 11,277,312 of NC_048601.1, forward strand.
TGGTGTGCAAGCATGCATGCAGATAACTGTATACATAATAAATAAATAAAATCATTTAAAAATATTTGGGAGAGACTATGTTATACCCTCTACATGTGCACAGACACAGACCCACCCCACCCCAACACTGAGCCCCCATGTTCAAGGCTCTTCCAACCCTGTGTGTGCTCGGTCATTGATAAGGTTTACACTCCAGGGTCAGAGGGCAATGGCTAAAATGAATGAACCTGGTAGAGAAACTAGCTGTCAAGCATGCTTACCACTTTCCTTCCATTCAATAAAAACTCTAAACACTTAAAAGTCTAGACTATTTATTCAGAGAACAAGTCCCTTTTAAAGGGAAAAGAAGTAACCATGTATAATCACTTATAATTTCTCAAAATCAGCCCCCACAACTTTCTGAACTTAGTTAATATTGTACACTAAGTGCAGAGAAATCGACCAGAGGCTACAAGTATCCTTGCAGTATGCAAACCGCCTTCGGACAACAGTAGTTTCCCAATAATTATTTTACAAATGAAGACATTTAAGCACAAAGTGAATAATTTACCCAAAATGACACGAGTAAGAGGGTCCAGGATATGAAATAAACTATTATACAAAGCTAAATCATTAGCATTGGCTCGGTTACCTTTTTGCTACGTTTGAATTACAGATTTTCAAGTTTTCTTTCCAGGCAATATCTGAGCTAGTATCAGTAAGAAGAAAAGCGGTTTTAAGGGGGACATTTTTGTAAGCCATCTAAAGTTACTTTTGGCAGGCATGACACCACCGGCGCAGCTAACTTGGGGTATGGCTACGCGAATAGGGCAGTCAGTATATGACACACACATTCGGCCAGGCTTTTCTCTGGGGTTTGTTTACTTTGCAAACACAGAGCTACAAAGTGGAAAGAAAGAAAGAAAGCTCTAACCTTCCTGGCTTCCGCTTAAATGGGTAAGAAGACTGCAAAGAACCAGGCAGCAGAGATGTCTCCTCCCTTGGTTCTGGTCTCTGCCCACCAGGGACCGTCCTAGGGGCGCCCCCGCTCCTCCCCGAGCACGCGACCGGGCGAAGGGGAGCAACCCGCCGACCCTTACCGAATTCTGAGCCCCGACAATGTGCGCCCATGGTGAAAACCAGTCGACGACCAACTCTTGCGTTAGGCCGCCTTCCGCAGCGGCCTACCTCCTTCCTGCCAAGTGCCCGCCCCGAGCCACGCCCCGCTATAGCCACGCCCCTTCAGCCCAGCTTGCGCGCACCTTTTTCTCCAGGAAGCTCCAGGGCGGGCGTGGCGCCCAGCCAGGACATCACACCTATACTATACACCTATTCCAGTCCCTCCAGACCACACACACACACGTGACCTAAGCACATGCCTGCTCGCAGAAGTTTCCCCAGACCATTTAAAATGCTTGCCAATTGAGCTCAACAGAGTCTTATTTAGATACGTTACTGTAGAACTGTGGCAGTTCTAGAGTGGGCAGAGCTCTGCAACCTTGGACCTGAATTGTGGGCGTAGCCTTCACATGACTGCCAAGGCAGTCTATGCTCTTGAGTACACTGTGATTTCTAGTCCGGACTCAATAGATTAAGAGCAGCTAGGACGTGAGCCTGGGAAGACCTGGTCTCTCCTTCTGTTTCTGAGACAGGAGTTGCCCCTCTGTAACCAGGGGCTTTGATGAACCAGAGGCCCAGAAACTTTAATGATCCTCCTGGCTCAGACTCCACACTGCTGGGAATACAGGGGGATGCCACCACATTCAACGAAAGACTTGGTCTCTTTCATTAAAAAAAAAAAAAAAAAAAAATTCATTTTTGTGTATACACGAATGCACGAATATACCACATGTGTACAAGCAGCAGCAAAGCCAAGACAGGATTCTCTGGAGGAATTGGCAGTCATGAGCTGGGAAGCAAACCAGAGTCTTAGAAAAGAGCCTGGAGCCATCTCTCCAGCCCTGAAGGGATTATTTATTGTTAGTTCTGTAAATAATTGACTATGTGACCTAGGACACATTCTTGGCCTTTGTGAACTTCATTTTCCTTATCTGTAAGAGATGACCCTGGCAATTTCTTGGCTCCCTAAAATTAAGATTATGTGACATTGACATTTTCTTTGGCCTGGCTTCTCTGGGTCACTCCAGGCTTGGCACAGGGTGCTAGCCATCTAAGCTGTGTTCACACATGGAGTCAACTCTGCTCAGCTGACTATGGGTTTGTATAGCATGAATCGATTGCTCTAGGTGTTTGTTATCTGAAAGCATTTTCTTCTCAGGGGAATCTTGCCAGAGGGTATGCTGCAAGGAGCAATGTAGTAGTGGGGGCTCTAATGAGCTAAACCCATTCAAACTTCAATGCTACTTAATTAGATTTTAGGAATCTACTTATTGCAAAACGGGGTGACCAAAATTAAGTTGCCTTGCCAAGTTGTATGGCTTATACATACCTGAGGATGTGATAAATGGAAGCTATTAATGTGTCAACACAAGAACCCATACAATTATCCTAGCCACAATGACCAAGCAATCCTTACCTAATATTTAACTATAAATTCTGGACATAGATGTGTTCACAAACTCAGGTTCTTGTACCTCAACAGCACACCCTTTACTAAGCCAACTCTCCAAGAGGCCCCACTTCTTTACTCCTAAGTTTCAGCCTCACTTCAATACTATTTTAGATAAGTGGCGTGTTGTCAAGGAATTATCTACCAGCACCCAAGCCAAATGACCCAAGCTCCATAGACAGCAAGGATGAGGACCAAGGGAAGGCAGGGGTGAGTAGACATGAAGGCACAAGTCCAAGGAAGATAAATGCGGGCAGCTCAGCCAGGGTGGTGCAAAGGGTGGAAATAGGGGGCAGGGAAAGGACAGACCCAGGTCAGCCCTCAGGAGAAGCACACAGCAGATGCAGGACTTAGAAGACGCATGCAGGGCCATCCAAGCATTCTCATTTGAGCACCTGAGTTTTAAGTCACCAGAGAAACTAAGGAGAGATGGGGAACTGCAGATGTCTTCTAGCTGCTATAAGGCAGAGGAAGCTTCTAGTATCTCCAGCCAGAATACAGCTTTGCAGCACCTTGACTTTATTCAAGTGACACATGCTTTAGTCACAGGACACTGTGATCTAGTACTATACATGTCAGTTCAAGCTACAAACTTGCTGCAAAAATAGGAAGCCAATGGCACAAAACTAAGAAATGTCCTTAATTTATTAACTTCATAAACACCAAGCAACTTCCAATCCAAAAGACGAATGTATATTTTATTTAGGGTCAGACTCTCCATTTAATCCTTGATGCATTGACAATACTGGTACAGAGCAGAGGACCAGGCATGTTAACCATGGACAGGGGACAACACTGCCCTCACAGCAATGGACTCTGCCTGTGACATGCTTCCCATGGCTCTCCCGGGCCAGCACTTCCTGTAGCGTCTTCTTCTGGTTTTCACAAATCTGTCAAAACTTAACTTTTTTTCTTCTCAGCAAAGTATTAAAGGTCATTCAAAAGACAAATTATAAGAAAGCAAATTAACAGATGCTGATCATCTGCATTTCCAAATTATTAATTTAATCTCTTCATATTGTAAAAAGTAAATAAGCTACAAATATACTCAACTGATACAATTTATTAGAAAGTTGACTTTTTCAATGATCCAAACTTAAAGGATATGATACAAAAAAGTCTAATACATCTTAAATATTGCAAGATTTCATAAAATCATGTGGCTGTTCATACAAACACACAGATGTTCTGCTATGTATAGTAGTTTTCAGAAGAATTAGCATTTTCAAGTTATTTTTCTGCTCTTTCTACTTGCTTTTCTTCTTAAGTAAGTAACATGCATATTTCAAGAGGAAAGAGAAGCAATTCTATCAATCTGGAAGGAAGTAAATGAACACCCAGGAAAATTTCAAGTTTATACAATTGAATTTCAAAATTAGGGCATGTTCAGCTCAGACCCTGTAACCAAACTGTCACTTGCTACACACTGCTGTGTATGATGAAGAAACTTTCTGGGTACTTCCAGTTTTAATACTCAAATGTATCAGAATTTCCCAAAGAAACAGAACATTATTTTGTTTTAGAGGCATTTTATTTAGATAACTAAAAAATATTAGATGTCCAGAAGCAGTCAGTGTACAATGAAAGAGATCAAACCAGTTACTTTATCATGTATTTCCTCTTCTTCACAACTAAGCAAAGAGAAAAAGACATTCTGCTTTAAGGGAAAAGTCAGAAAAATAGGCCAATATATTTTTCTTCTCCATAACATAAACAGCTACCAGAAACGTAAGTGTGAAATGGGAATTGTACGTTGGCATGTTCACTGAGACAGCAGGGCGTGGCACTCATTAGCAAAGCCCTCCCGCCTGCACCTCACACTCAGCCATTCTCACTCACAGGAAAACCGAGTAGTTGTTCGTGCACTGGAGCAAATTCATACTCCCCAATGTTTTCTGCCCTCTTTGCCACATGGAGAGAGTAACTCTGAAGGCTTGTTTAGTCCATAAACTATATGGTTTCTATGGCAAACATCTGATGCTCAGGCTTTAACTTCAGGAGTTGAAGAATACATGGAATCTGAATTCTCTGAAGTAATTTCTTCTGCAATTAAAAGACAAAACCATAGTCAATTTAACAAAGGGGAAAAGGTTCTATAGGGAGGAAATTAACAGAAAGGTGTTCTTGAAGCAGGCTGTGGTAAGGACAACAAACCAGAAAGCTACTGAACATGGCTTATCAACTGGACTCAGGACACCAAATACCCGAGCAGAGCTCAGACATACTCATCTACTGTCTTCACACCACAGTCGGAACCCCATCCCTGTCCTTTCAGAAGCTTCGAATGACACCAACTACCCAATCAGCATTAACTAAAATCACGCCTTGCCAGTCCTGTCTTTTCCTTTAGTAATTAAATGTTAGTACTTAAGACAATGCAATTCAAAACCATAAACATTAAATGCTTTTGGAGAGAAGTGTTCTAATAGCATGGGGGGGGGGAGGATATGGAAGCACCACAGAGTCTGTGGGGAACACTCTGTTTCTCACTGTCCCAAGTCACTACACCTAAGACCCATCTTCCAATCTAACCATTGCCCATCCATTTTGCCAATCCTCCCAGTAAGGTCAAGTTCACCTACCTTCTTTTGTCCTGCACCTGTCCCATGGCTACAAAGCTGGACTTTCAATGTCCCTACTCTAATTCTTTCTCCACACTACTATTTTCTAAATTTATATTCCTCCACTTAAAATCAAAGGTTTTTCATTCTCCCAGTTTATAAAACACTCACAATTGTAAGAGAGCAAATAAGATACTGGATGGTCCAGTTTCCTCCCATCTCATTTGTAAGAGAGCAAATAAGACACTGGATGGTCTAGTTTCCTCCCATCTCATTTGTCCCCTACTCCTCAAACACAGTGAGATTCTTCACCCTGCTTCTCTACCTTGGTATTTCTGTTTTCTGATCAATTCTTCTACCCTTCATCAATACCACGTCCTCCTTAAAACCTCACCTGTCCATCCATGGTCTCAACTAGTATAATTGTTAATGCAATTATAAACTAAGTAATTTGTTAAGATATCACCTGTCTCCTAAGTTTATGAGAGTTACCCATCGGTCATGCACACAGGGTACACGAGACCTCGGACTCTGTAATTAATGCTTAGGCACTTGTGTGTAAGCTTCCTACAATTTAATTCAAATCTGTTCACACTTAATTACTTTGCCACTGACCAAAACACACATACACTTAATTTTTACAACCGGAGAACTCTTAGAAAAAAGTGAAATTTGTATTTACCCAGCTCCTCTTCTGTTGTTTCTGGAAAACCGATCTTTGGCTTTGCCAGTTCAGCACTGTCTTCTTCTGTGAAGAGAAAAGCAGTGACGACTGACTAGGAAGCACAACAGGGTTGGTTCCTCGAACTCACATAGGGCAATTCCTCTTTTAAAACTCACACAGGGCAATTCCTCTTTTAAAAGTTACTGTGATTCCAAAACAGACATCTCAGAGTCACTTTCAAGTACTACAGCCACACTGGGATTAGTAGTAAGTGTTTGAATTTTTGTTTCTGGGATGAAAAACATGTTTTCAGTGGGAAGGATCAAGTAATTTAATACTAAAAGGGAACTGGATAGATACTTGTAAATTCTTCATACTGTCTTCTAACAATTGTTATTCTATTTTTGTGTGTATCTGAGCCAGTAACCACTGGGCTATCTCCCTAGTCTCTTTGTAATAAATTATGAGTTAAGTTCATTCAATTCATCACATAAAGGAGATTGCTCAATTAGAACATGGCTTCACTATGCTTATACCACATTACATAATTCAAAATCTAAGGGAAACAAGGCAGAATGAAGCAGAATTTAAAAATGACACAAATCTATGCATTATAATTTGATAACTTTGACTAAACGTCCTTACCAGGAAGCACGCATTTCCAAAGGCCATAGGTTTTTCCTACCACAGTTTGCCACAATCTCAATGTCCCATCTTCAGAACCACTGGCATAGAGCTCACCATCAGGACTGAATCTCACACAGTGAATGGGACCAAAGTGACCTTTGTAGGACTCTGAAAAAGGTAGGAACAGAGCTATCAGATCTCAACAGAAAGCTAATTACTAGGCTAAGTATTGATTTACTAAAAGAGCACTGTCTATGTTCCTGGGAGACCATCTCACCACTTCCTTAGAATTAGCCCTTTCCAATCAGTATGTCAGAGACTGACTGTCTTTGAAAACAGAATAAGGTTTCCACTCCCAGAGAGAATTGAGGAGCTGTCAATAAGGACTAAGGTCTGCAGAGACTGGAGCTGAAGTCTGCCAACTCCATCCTGGGTTCTAGGTCCTGAATTCATCAATTGTTTTTAGAGGAACCAATTTCTTCCATGCCTGGTGAGAGCCACCAGGTGGAGCTCTTTTACATACTCTATCTTAACTCCCTAACCAGGCTTTCTAATTCTAATATAAGCCTGAGACACAGACTCAATCCTGACCCCTACATTTATTTTAATGTAAGAAATTTTATGAGAAAATGTATAGGTTGGGAAGGTTTCCTATCTCAATAAAACACTTTCGAACATCTCCCATATATAAACTAATGCCCCATCATTTTACTCTGGCATTTCCTCCATCTCAGACTAGCCAGAGATTAAAAGCGTGTAAAAACATAGGGGCTTAGGTAGAATACTTTCTATCATACACATAGAATACTTTCAATCCTCAGCCTGAGCTCCACCCAACCCAACCCAACCCCCCCAAACTGCCAAAATAAACCAAAGTTGTTTGAACAGAGACTGAGAAGAGAATGGCTGGGTCCAAAATGCACAGCTGTCCATTTCTTCCTCCACTTAGCACAGCCTGGGTTTCATTGCTGCCAGCCGAGTACCTCCTCCACCCCAACCCAGCCACAGCTCTCTAGAGCTGAGAAAAATGGAACATGTGACTGAAATATTCCAAAACTGACTAAAGCAACCCCAATCTACCAGTTTCCCCCAAGAAACAAACAAAGCTACTTCCTGTTCTTTATGTACAAATCTAGACAGCTTAGTTCTTCAGTGGAAACCAGAATAGTTTAATAAAGATAAGTGGCAGTTTATAAACAAAAAATAAGATTTTCAAACAAAAAGCAAATTAGACTTGGTAAATAGGCATAAAAGTCAGTACTAAAAAATCTTGCTCTTTCAAACTATCTGGCATACTATTACATACATTATAAAGTTAGGAAGTATTTCTTCAAATTAACATACATCAACCATTCTACTTCTTAAGAACTATTATGGCCAGCGGCAGTGGCACATGCCTTTAATCCCAGCACTCGGGAGGCAGAGGGAGAAAGGCAGATCTCTGTGAGTTCAAGGCCATATAGAGTGAGTGCCAGGACAGGCTCCAAAGCTACAGAGAAAATCCTGTCTCAAAACAAAAACAAACAAACAAACAAAAAAAAACAAATATCCTTGTGCGTGTTTAATATTTGACTTAAAACAGATACTCCCTCTCCCAATAGTCTGGAAAAAAAAAAATCACTGTGCTATAGTACAGAACATCAGCACAAAGAACAGTCAAAACCGAGTTCGGTATATTTTGCCTGTGAGTCTATAAATTTCTACAAAAATGGAAAAAACACCTTCATTTTTGAATATATGAGTTTTAATTAGCTGTAAAACTTACTTTCAGCACACTATAGGTCAGTATCTGAGGTACTCATTACTAGAAGTTAATATTTTGATAAAGTAATCTTTTAAGACAATGGTTTTCAACCTTCCTAATGCTGCAACCCTGCAATACAGCTCATGCTGTGGTGACCCCCCAACCATAAAATTTATTTTTGTTGCTACTTCAAAACTCTAGTTTTGCTACAGTTATAAATTGGAAGAATCTGTTTTCTGATGTTCTTAGGCGATGCCTGTGAAAAGGCCATTTGACAAAACCAGGAGTTGGACCAAGGCATTGAGAACCACTGATTTAAGGGACAAAAAAAAAAAAAAAAAAAAAAAAAGGAAAGAAAAAAAGACTTACCTAATTCTTCTCCACTGTTATAATCATACTTATAGAGTTTAAAGTCTTCTCCACCTGCAACAAGAAATTCCTTCTCAGGATGAAGAGATGCGGAATTGATGGTTGCAGGAGCTTCAAATGATTTAATTGGCTCCAGACTGGGAAGAAAAACCACAGAAACATAAATGCCTACAAAAATTTTAATACTATATAAATATCTACCCACATTAAAATTATTCCTAAATTCTGAAATGCAAGGAATAGTAGTTAAATATTCATCAATCAAGTGTAAATGAAGTGTTAAAAAATCAACATGAACAAAAATGTTCAAGATTGTCATATGCAAGTAGTCTTCACCTGAGGAACAGTTAGTGGGAATCCATAGGCTAAGCAGTGGACAGTTCCTGACTGACTTCAGTGACTTGCTAACAGACTCTATTAGGGACCTTTTATTGCTTCTGAGGCAGATTCTGTAGAAAGTTCAGAGTGGCCTTTAACTCCTTAGCTACTCACTGGGGCTGGGATTACAGGTACTAATGCCATGCCATGCTGGAAGATGGTTCAGGAATGGATCATGTGAGGAGAGTTCTGCATGCTTGTGAGAATACTCCAATAAAACAAGAGTCAGTCAGTTTCCTCAAAACACAAAAATTGTTCTTGGAGAGTGTTTTCGTGCTCCTCCCAAGTGCAGTGGATAGGAGCCACCTTACTTCAGATTATTCATTACTGCTTGCTGTTCTTACTCAATTAAATGTTTAAACTATCCCTTCATATGTCTCCAAGGAAAAACATGCTTTTGCTCCATGCAGCTTGTTCTTGTGATTTTATACAGCTTGAACTCATGAGAACTCTACTCATGTGACTTTTTTTAATCCCCAGTGTATATAAATTGTCTGAGACTCTCAATAATGTTGGCTATGCACAAAACTTTAGTCCACCTCATTTATGAGCTCCACGCTTCCAAATCCTACCATCCCTCTAGGGCGGTGACAATGCCAGATTAGGGTTTTTTTCCTTCTGAAAAATTTCAGTGTTTTCCACAAACACGCATTATTTTAATGAATATAAAATAAGGCCATATAGGCCAAGACAGTGATGCACATAACAGCTCAAGAGACTAAGAAAAAGGAATCCAGCCAGAGATACATATTGAAGGGCAGCCTTGAAACCCTGTCTCAAAAAACCCAAAGGCTGGGGACATAGGCCTTGATGTCCCTGGGTTGAATGGTCAACAGTGAAAAATGTAAATGAAAACATGAAGCAAGCTTCACAGTAGGGAAGTACCTACTATAATGCAAACTAATGCTAAATGGTTTCGACTGCTCAAAGTTCCCACCCCCAACACAAGAAACTATTATCAAAACTGCTTTTTTAACCAGGGCATATGGTTTAAATGAGAATGACCCCATAAGCTTATATTTGAATGCTTCATTGCCACTTGGTGGACTATTGTGGTAAGGCTTAGCATTGTTAGAGAAGCTGCGTCACTGGAGGTGGGCTCTGAGGTTTCAAAAGCCTATGCTAGACCCAGTCTGGCTACTCTCTATCTCCTGCTTGTGGGTCAGATACAAGCTCTCAGCTACTGTTTTAGCACCATGCATGCCTACCTGCCTGCCTCCTGCCATGGACTTCCCCCTCTGAAAAGCCCCCAATTAAATACTGCCCTTTGTAAGTTGCCTTGGTCAAGGTACCTCTTCACAGCAATAGAAAAGTAACTTAGGTTGACTGCATTAGAAGCTGTACTTACCAATGAACAACTGCTTTCTCTGAAAAAAAAAAAAATCAACTATCGTTTCCTTATCAGCCCTTTTCAGTCAATCCTGTAAACTACTTCAACATAAAACATCAATCAACACCCGCTATACATAAAACATGAAAACTAAACTTAGCCAGGACATGGTGGTGTTGAGACTAATCTCACCCAGCACTTGGGATACAGAGGTAGGCAGCTCTCTTGAGTTTGAAGCAACTTTGGTCTACCTACAAAGAGAGTTCCATGACAACCAGGACTATACAAAGAAACTCTGTCTCAAAAACAAAACAAAACAAAACAAAACAAAAACAACAAAACAAAAAACTAAAGTTAGCTGTGGCATATCTAGCATCACAGACAACCACTTGTTTCAAATATTCAATAGGCTAAGCTACTACCAAATGAGATCTGACGCAAAAGTCTGTAGTAGTAGGATTGCATGGTCCAGGCATGAGCAGTTATAGATGTACAATCTGACAGTTCCGGGCAAAGGTAACCCACTATAAGTTTTCACCGTGTTTATAGGAGCTCCCTTATATTTTTACAACTGCCATGTTACTTCTTCTGTCTCCTAGTCAATGAAGCTGAACACTGGAAATATTCTTCGAGACCATATGCTAAGACCACTGTCAGTACAATTGGTCTAATCTTTACAGAAACCCTTTAAGTCCCAAGACTAAGAACGCTACTCCTGCAGTTGAGCTCAACACTGTACTTACAGAATTCCAGTACTGAGAACAAAGATGTACCACAACACTAGCTACAGTAATAAAGCAAAATACATAACCTAATGCAACTAAATGAAATACGGTCTGTGATCTTGTTTGTTCAAAGATCAGACAGTGGAGTTTGCCACTAGCTAACCATAGAGGCCAGGAAAGGTGGTACCTGCCTTTAATCCCAGCACAAAGGAGGTAGAGACAGGAAGTGAGATGGCTGGGTGGAGAGAGGAATATAGGCGAGAGGAAACAGGAACTCACTCTTTTCAGCTGAGAAATTGAGGTAAGGTGTAGCTTACTCCTTCATCTCTCTAATCTCTCGGAATTTCTCCCTATATCTTACTCCTGGTTTTTAAGACCAATTACAAGACCAGTTACAACTGCAAATAAATGTTTTCAATGGTGTTTAATGGACATGAAAATTTTTAGTTAAAAAGATTATATGCATCAGAATCCTAGCAATTTAAAGAAACCCAAGTATACACACACAGGAAGAGAAATGATCAGGTCTGCACCACTTCCTTGTTCTTAGGTCCTAGAGATTCAAACCAAGGGTCTCAATCCATGCTAGAGAAGCCCTCTTACTGAGAAGCAACCCCAGGCCTCGTTTCTCTAAAATTTTAACCAGAAAATAGAAAAAGCAGTATCACAGCAATTTCCACATAGTTGGGAATATATAGCATCATGCCAATGGTTCTTTTAGTAAAAACAGAACTAAACTTAGCAAAAAATATCCTACACAACTGGAATTTAAGCTAATACTTGATTAAAACAACTGTTAAGAGGTGTGGGAACAGTTCCTGTGTGTTACACAACACATTGTATAAGCCTTCCATTTTTTAAATGATTTTACTTTTATGTATGTGTGTCAACCCATGTACTTGGGGTGCTGTGGAGGCCACTCCTGTGAGCCACCTGATGGTGCTGAGAACTGAACACAGGTCCTCTACGAGAAGAGCAATCATTGCTCTCATCAGCAGCTGAGCCAGCCCTCCAGTCCTTATTTTTCAAATAAGCTAATATTTCCTTTTACCCCAAAATAAAATGCAGGAATTTCCTGGACATACCTTACTGCACTATGAAAAGCAATAGTCCGCCCGTAAGTGAGAACCAGGACTTCTCCCTCAGGGATATACTCCATGCTGCTAACAGACATGTTAAAATTCACAGATTTCACTTCTGTCATTGTAGCATGATCCCAAAGACTGCAAAAGAAAGAAGTAATATTTATTCAGTGACCAGAAAAAAAGCTTCAATTTTATCTGTACATAAATCCATGAGAAAATAGCCACAACTGTAATAAAGTAATTTTTGTCAAAAATCATACAGGAATTCTGAGTTCCTATGAAATGTCAAGACTTGTTAGGCTGTTGGTGAAATCAATGTTTACCTTAACTTTCCTAACAACAAAACTGTGTTATCTAACTCCTAGTCCTAGCTTAACTAATCTAATGGTTGTTTTGGTCTATCTGACAGCTACAATCTTTTCACAGAAAAATGCACCAGGTCTTAACACAGAGTTTTAAGGGCATGAAAACCTCACCCAATCTACCCATAACTACCCTCAGAACAACTGCATATCAGGTGCTTGAATGACATCTGAATCCACCCATGTGCATAACAGTAAATGCACAGCTGCAGGGATGTGACTTATATTGACTTAAATTCCAACTTACACACACTTTCCTATGTGATTATTACAAGTATTCGTAAGCTCCAAGGTAAAATGCTTTTCAAACATTAAATCACTGAAGAAAAATCAACTTACCGAACAGTCTTATCATCAGCTGAAAGGATCTGTTTATCCTCACTACACCACAGAGCCTTTTTGATGCCGGAAGTGTGACCACTAATCTCCTTAGGTTCTTTGGATGAAACAATTTAAAATGTATAATAAATATCTGGCTTTCTGAACTGAGCAATATGAAAACAACTGTTAATTTTACAACTACTTTCCAAACCCCAGCCCATTTCAAACTTGACGTCTACCAGATGCACTCAGGTCTCCTATACTGGAGCAGTAATTCATCTGCATGACAAAGAACGTTGTGAAGCTCAAACACACCCCCAAGTAGTTTTCTACACCAACTACTACATTCTAAAGCATCATCATACCACAACATACTACTAATGGACAACCAATGTCATGTTTCTTGGTAAGGACATGAGCCTAGGAGCAAGAGTGTACTAAAGCTAATCCTCCTATTAAATAACTCTGGGATCTTTGTCCAAGTCACTGTTGGCAGTAACTAATGGGGCAAAACACACAGGCACACAAGCATCCACTTGCCGGGAAAGTAGAGCTGGTAGAAGGAGAAAAGGAAACTTTAAAGTAGCACAGCAATTCCCAGGAAAGAAACTTGTTTCATCGTTAAAATGGGGTGCTGTTACACACAGTCTGTGAGAATCAAATAAAAACATACTCTGGGGTGAGGAACACTATCTGACATACAGTCAAAGCTCCATTAATTGAAACCAGTTCTACTGCTAATACACTGGAAAAGCAACCCTCAAAAACAGCTTTGGGAGGTGAAGATGAAAAAAGTCCACCCAACCCCTGAACTACCTTACCATATCAGACAAGTTCAACAATACTTTCATGTCTTAGTCTACCAAAAAGTAGACAGAGAGAAAAAATGCATAGCAGATAATGGAAACAGTGATGAAAGTACAACTCATTGCTTCAGAAATGCTTTTCCAACTACAGAATAATTCCTTAACCACAATGTACTATTTTAAATTTAGTGTCAGTTTTGTAATTCATGAATAACCCTGCCTTCACCTACAGAATGTTTCTTCTGAACAACCAATACAGCTAAGCAGTTGAAACCTAGCCCTTACCATGTACACTCCTCTCCTACACTCATTACTAAAGGGGCCACGCCACACATTACCCAAAATTTAGCAACACTGCTCTGGTACCTTTCCAGAACCTAGTATCATGAAATGAAGAACCATCACCATAATGAAATTTACCATTGCCAGAACGCCATATGAGTTATGCAATAAAATAAAACAGTATTAAAATGAAATCTGCATAGAAAAAAAAAAACTGACAAGATATATTGTGACAGCAATTAAGATTTTTAACAAAGGAGAAAAGATAATGAATGCTTCCTTCTGGTGATTATCTTAACTTTAAATGTTTATGGTTCTTTAGTCAGCTATTTAAAGGAAAAACAAAATCACAAAGTGATGCATAGTGCTTACCTGCCTCAGGTTTGTTCAAGTCATATATGCGCAGCAGTTTATCCTGCCCCCCGGTTAACAGGTAGTTGCTATCCTGAAAACAAAAAAGGAAAATGTTAATTAAATATAATCACCAATAAAGACACAGTTGTAGCCAACTGCATGTAAGAGGGCACTATACACTTCTTAGAATTGCCAGTCAAGTTTCCCTCAAGCACACTTCACTATGCCTTAAGATCTGCCATTCTGCTGCTGCCCAATCCCCCCCCCCCATACCCCAGGAACTGCCACTCTGCACCTCCTGAGTAGTCTTCTTTTCTCTCAAATGGACCCCAGGGTCTCATTCATGTGCTATGCAAGCAGTGTGCCCCACTGGACTACATCCCCAAGCAAAATTCCATTTCCTCACACCTGTGTGAAATCCACAGTCTTGACAATGTGCTTATGAGCCAAGGTCATCAATTCATCTCCTGAGACAGCATCCCACACTTTGCTAAAAATGAACATAAACAAATATTTAACATTAGTACAGGTTAAATATAATGGTAATTTTGATCAAAATAATTACATACACAATATTTATGCAACTGTATTATGAGTAGAACATTATCTCCCACAGTACTCATCATTACGATAATTTATCTAAAGAAGGCAACTTTTCAGAGGACTTTTTAACTCTTAATTCTCTTTGACAATGGAAAATAATTTATTCAAGATTCACAAATTAACCTAGCCCAACTTTTAGCTTACAACCATAATATTTCTTACCAGGCCTGAAGACTATTTTAACCAGTTCACCAAGTCATCCATTTATCACATACCAGAGAAAAATACACAGAACTTCCATGAATTTAAACTTTTACAATGTTAGACCTTGATACAGATCAGATAAAGTTTAAATCAAGAAGGCTAGATGTTGGTGGGTATAATCCCTACATTCATATTATGATGCTGAGGCTGGGGGATTACGCATTAAGTTAGCCTTAATTACATAGTGAGCTCTTTCTCAAAATACAGACATAAGTAGAACTAAAATAAAAACAAACAGCCATCCTCTCCAGTCTGAGCATATAAGGTTATGAGTATGCAGACGAAGTCCAGAGAATCCAGAGAGTCAAGGATGTTAAGGAGCAAGCAGGACTACACCAAGTACCAGGAACACAAAGCATTCTAAATGAACATCATTAGTAAGATTTACACATGTAAGAAATAGGAACTGATGACACAGCATCTAAGTTCACACATTACATACTTGGAGTTCTATGAATGGCTGTAAAAACATGTCAAGAGAAATAACGTCACCTTATTTCTTATACCCTCTCCACTCTCTTCCACTCTGGTTTAACTCTCTGCCCCAACCCCCTTCTATTTCTGATTCCAGCCACCCAAGATAACGACATCCCAACCCATGCATTTTCTTCAGCTCCCACGCCCCTGATGCTTCTGTGTGCTCAAAGTCCTCTACATCCTCATTTCAAATGCTAATCTCATTCAATAATTACCCAGTTTTCTTTCTTTCTTCCTTCCTTTCTTTCTTTCTTTCTTTCTTTCTTTCTTTCTTTCTTTCTTTCTTTCTTTCTTTCTTCTTTTTTTGGTGGGGTGTGTGTGTCAGGATCTATATAGTCCTGGTCTCCAGTTCAACACCCTCCTGCCTCGACTCCCAAGTACTGGAAAGGTGTGTGCCACCATGCAAGCATTTATTTCAGTTCTTCAGAGCTCAGCTTCCAAGGACCATGGCACTTGACTCTGCTTTGTTTTTGTTTATATGTGCTCATTCTTAGCCATGGAGAAAGGGTTATCTAGCTATGAGTTTACTTGGATTAGGAGGCATCAAACTGTCTACCCTAGTTTTTTAAATGTCAAAGAGAACTGGGTAATGTCCATCATCTTTTTTTTTGGTCTGAACAGGACTGAACACAGATCCTTGCATGATAAGCAAGCTCTTTATCGCTGAGTTATACTCCATCTCTAATACCCTTTGAAATGTTAATTTCAGTATGTTAAATGCTCTCCAAAAACAAAATGTCACTGCGATGTAGACTACAAATTCACTGAAGACCAGAGTAATACTAACCAGAGCTAATAGCAAGCATGCTACTATGACTCTAAATTTGACAGACCATGAAACATGGGGTCAGATGTCAAAGTACCAGAGGTCACAGACACACTCAGTCAGGACTCAAATACAGGCCACCTGCCTGTGTTCACACACCTATTGTCAATTTAAGTGCAAATATCAGGGCCTAGAATGTTAGAAAAGCATCCACACTATTGTGATGGCTATTCTTGTTTGTCACCTTGACACATCTAGACTTAACTAAAACTCCAATGACTGGTCACACGCTATTTGAAGTGGCAAGACCAACTGAGACATCCAGCCTCATGGACAGACTGGATACTTGGAACTTCTGCTCAAAGGTGGCCATTGTTGGATTAGCTGATCACAGGCTGTGAGCCATTCAAAAAATACCCTTCATTTAGAGAGATTCATTCTATAAGTTCTGTTCCTCTAGAGAACCCAACTATATATAATACAACTATATATAGGCATGCATGTCCTCAAGCTTGTAGTTGTATTTAGTCAGCAATACTCCCAATGATCTAGACAAAGGGCCTGTAGCAGCAAGATAAAGCCTTGGCTATGTTCAGAATCAGCTCAATGTTGGGAGGGGGTTGGCCACACATTTTTTACTCCTGTTTTCTTTCCATTTTTCTCTCCATGAAACACTTCCCCCATGAACAGGACTCTTGAACACTTTTTATTTCTTTTCCTGAGGGCTAGCACAGAATTGGGTAAGATGTACAAAACAAGATTCATCATGGATTTCATTACCATACAGGATCCTCCCCCATAAATGCACAGAAAATCAGTATAAGACCACGAAGCAGTAAGGCCAGGTTATGGTAAAAGTTAACAGAAGAGTATCTTTAAACTGCAATCTAAAAGCTCATCTTTGAGAATGCTAATGTCCACAATATCCACACTTACAGCTATATTGTATTTAATTTAAATATAATTATAATGTAAATAACACAATGTAATATTTAATGCATAAGTATAAATATAATTAAATTATATTTAAAGTTTTACTTTATTAACCATTAGCTTACTGTCAAAATGTTGTGATCTAATTACTACAATGAAATTCAGGGCTGGGGTGATTCTGTGTACTCCAGGCTTGCCTTGAACTTGTGATCCCTCCTGCCTCAATCTGCGGAGTACTGAGACCTCAGGCATGTGTCACCACACCAGGCCTACCTTCTAAGCAAGTTATGGTGGTATGCACCCACCAATCCTAGTTACTTGGGAAGCTGAAACAGGAGAACTGTAGATTTCCCACCACCTCAGCTATATAGTTGAAACCAGTTGGGCAACTTAGCAAAAATGACATTTAAAAGGGGCTAACTCAGTAGTACAGTGCTTGCCAAACAGCCTGGGTTCAATTTCCAGAGCTGAAAATAAAGCCCCTCCCCTCCTAAATACCTAAATCTAGAGCCATATAACACTGATTAAATATTCTACACCCATCATAAAAATCAATAAAAACTCACCCCCAACAGTATTCTTAATAAACTTGGTGAAAAACAAACTTTAATAGGAAAAAAGGAAACCTACAGCAATTACAGACTCAACTATTCAATAAATAAAAATCACAATCCATTCCCTGACCGTCTACTTTAGAAACTTTTTTCAAGTGACTTATTCAGCAAGTATAAAGCAGTATTTAGTGCTAGAAAGATGGGCTCAGAGGTTAACAGCACTGGCTGCTCTTCAAGAGGTCCCGAGTTCATTTCCCAGCAATCACATGTTGGCACGCAACCATCTGTAATGACATCCGGTGCCTGTTTTAATTTAAGGGGAGAGAGAGGGAGAGGGGGGAGGAGAGGGAGGGAGAGAGGGAGAGAGAGGGAGGGAGGGGGGTTATTAGGGAAGGGGATATAAAAAGGGGAAAACCAGCCTCCAGAGACAGACAGGAGCAGCAGGAGAAAGGGCCCTATTAAGAGGGAACATGGTGAATATGCACACATGGTGCTCTTAGTGGTTGCAGCTGAGGGCATATCCTGTCAGAACCCCAAGGACAGGCCAGTACAGATAGATGCCTGAATACTAACAGTGCTCTCTTCTAGCTTACAGGGATACATGCAGGCAGAACACTGTATTCATAATAAATAAATCTTAAAAAAAAAAAAAACAACAGTAAAATTTACATCAGGAATATAAAGGCTAGAGAGATTGCTCAGTGGTTAAGAGCACTGTCCACCTTCTGCCCTAACAGAGGGCCCACGCTGAATTCCCAGCACTTACATGGCAGTTCACTATTGTCTGTACCTCCTGTTCCAAGTGATCTGACACCCTCACAGACATGTAAGCAAAACACCAATGCACAAATCATAAAAAAATGAAAGGAAGGATAAAAACATGGCCCCTACCTTAAGAAGCACAGTAATTAAAACAAGTACTATATTAAGTGCTGTACGTCCTAACAAGGTGTGGCTCAAGCACAAACAAGACAAAGGGTACCTTCCCTTTCCCATCCAACAGTCCACTGTAACTGTTCCACATCTGAGCATTATTCTTATTTCCCATCGTCACCTCACCAGACCGTGTTGTCAGGGCTGTGGATGTAGCCCAGATGGTAGATGACTCCTTAGCTAGCACACATAAAACCCGGTGTGGTAGCAATCAGATCACCTGTGACACCTTAACTCAAATGAAGGAAGCTGACAACCATGCAAAGACATCTGGGCTATACAAACACAGTAAGTATGAAGCCAGCAGGGCTATAGAATAGTGCTTTATCTTTTGATATAATACGCAGGCTGATACCTCAAGCAACTTTGGGACTACGAACATTAACATAGAAGGATTTGTGGCAGTTTTTAAAATCAGATTTATGTAACATCCTAACAGGGCAGTGCAAAGTTTCACAATGGCTATACACAATGCTGCCACAGCAATTGATTCCTCAAAGGCACAGCAAAGTCCGTGCAACATTACTTGTCTCTTAAAACTCCATTAATTTTTAAATTTACATACAGTAAGATTCACTGTGCTGTATAGAAAGGTCTGGAACTCAACAAGGGCATATGGTAATATGTTAAAAGCTGTGTTCATTTTTTTTAATTTAGTGTTTTAATTTGCTTAAATCAAAGGTGGCAACACAGTTTACAATTGCTCCTTAGTAAGAAATTCTTTTAAACAAGAAATCAACAGACCATTTCCACTCTCTAGCTCTTTGGGTCATCGAGGTGGCTCAGTAGACAAAAGATTCAAGCCTGACAGCTTGAACCTATACCCACGCCCCAAACTGTCTTCTGACCTCCACACACCCACCATGCACACTTGCACACCCACACATTTGCACAAGCAATAGCAAATAAAAAGGTGCCTTCATTGGTTTAAAAACAGGTGGCTACAAACACAGGTGTAGTAATATACAATAGAACACATGCCTGGAAAGAACACATACTCACTGTAAGTCAGTTTGATAATATACACAATACCCAAAGTAAAAACAGGTGAAGTGCATTGTGACAATGGTTTAGTACATCAAAGACTGTACCAAAAAGACAAAAGGAACTAGAATGAGGGGATTAATTAATGATTAGTGGTTCAAAGACTGCAGACATTACCTGAGTGAAAAAGACAGCACTTCATACCCAGACCAACCACACAGAACACATTTGAATAATATTTTTAAAGCTCTCCAGGTTACTCTCCTGTACACCCAAGGTGAAGAAGTAAAACTGTAAAGACCAAATCCTCAGAAGAGACATGATTTAATTGACTGATTGGCAGCAATACAACAGAAATAACAGGAAATCCCTAGCAGTGTGGAGCTAAGGTGAGCCTGAACTAAGGCCCTGGGCAAACACAAGAGACTACCAGTAGAATCAAAAATCGAATCAAAAATGAAGGTCTAAGGAAAGTCAAGCATCTTTCAGACTACAATCGAAAGCCATAGGAAACAATGTGTAAGTGTGAGGCCCAGTTTTACATGTATCCTGGTACTAAAAACTGACTGAAAAAGTATCTGGAGATAGCACACATAGCACTCAATTTAGAAACGTCTGTAAAGGGCCTCACCAACATCCATTATCCAGGCTACGTCAATAACCATAAAGATTTCTGGTCTCAACCAAAGGCATAGAGGCAAGTCATTTAAACCTTTCAAGTCTGGGGACTCAGTGATGACACTGGGCACAGACAGCCAGGACGGAATCCTGGTGAGATCAAACATACGTTGTTCTCCATGGCACCAGCTGAGTCAGAACTGAAGATTCTGGCCATGTCACCACACAATTGGGAACAGAGTTAGCCATCTGTGTTGCACTTACGCCGTGAAATCTGCGGCTGCTGTGGCAGCTTTGGTGGCATCCTTATTCAACGTTGCACCCCAAACAGCACCTTTATGACCCAAAAACGTTCCAATCCAGTCTCCTGTATCTCCCTGTCGGAGCATAGGTTTGCCATCTAGAAAACATTTTAAGACACGTGATTTAGAAGCTGGCAGCATAACATCAAATACTGAACAGCAATTGGAAAACCGCTGCTGACTGTTACCGCTTACTCTCATCAGGCGCTGAGGGTCCCCATCATGAAGCACTGATCTGTGCATCTGTGGTCTAGTGAACTAATGGATTCTGGTCACTCCTCTTGGGAAGTGTAAGTGATTTGGGGAATGGCTCAGAGGCCTCCCTCACCTTAGCAAACTCAAGAATTCAAAACACTTGTCTGGAGAGAGGACCCGATTCTGATTCCCAGTGCCCCACATGGAGGCCGACAACCCCTTCTGACTCCAGCTCTCTTCTAAACTGTTTGGGCAACCCTTCACACATGTACAAGGAAGCACACACACAACACACTTGCCCACATGAATAGAAAACTTAAAAAAAAAAAAAGCATAAGTCTGGAAGCCACTGACTTGTGTCAAAACAATCAAGATAGGCGTTCTGACTTTGAACCGACTTTAAACCTTGAGTGTATACTTTCCCCTGGGGGGGGGGGGGATGAGGCCCATACCACAAAGAATGATACAATGAGATGAGCGCGAAGACATAAAAAAAAAAGCACTCCTCTCGGCCTGGCCTCGTTTCTCCTTCCCAGTAAACCCTCGGGAGACGCCATGGAGTTCTGTGTGTTGACAGGCGCAGTCCCCCAAAGAGCAATAAAAACGGGAGGCGAGGGGGGCGGTGAAGGCCATCCCCTCTCTCTCCCTCTTCCTCTCTCTGTCTTTCCCTCTCCCCGTCTCTCTCCCCCTCCCCTCCCTGTCTCCCTCTCTCTCCCTCTCTCCTCTCCCTCTCTGTCTCTCTCCCTCTCCTCTGTCTCTCCCCTGTCTCTCTCCCCCTCTCTCACCCCCTTCCTCTCTTTCCCCGTTTCCTCTCTCCCTCTTTTTCTCCTTCCTCCTTCTCTCTATCTTTCCCTCTCTCTCTCCCCCTCCCTCCCTCCTTCTCCCTCTCTTTCTGTCTCTCTCTCATTCTCCCTCTCTCCCGTCTCTCTCTCCCCTTCCTTCCCTCTCCCTCTCTCTCCTCTCCCTCCCTCCCTCTCTCCCTCTCTCTCCTTCCTCCTCTCTCTCTCTCTCTCTCCTCCCTCTCTCCCTCTCTCTCTTTAGCTGGCAGGTACGATCCCCACCCGCACCCCCTCCCTCCGACAACCGAGGCCCGCGGCCGCGCCGGGCTCGGCTCACCCTTGCAAGCGCTGATCAGAAAGTAGCCGTAAGGCGTGATGCCGCTGAAGGCCAAATCCACCACGGGCCGCGTGTGGCCCGAGCAGGTGAGCGGCGTCTGCCTCATGGCCATGGCGGGGCGGCGGCGGCGGCGGCGGGGAGCCGGGCGAGGCCAAGCGCCGAGCGTGGGTCGCGGGCGGGTGTCCTTCTCCCCCGCACTCACACCGAGCTCGGCCGGGTCAGGAGTCCCCTCGACGCGCGGCCGCCGAGGGAGGACAGGGAGGGAGGGAGGAGGGGAGGGAGCGCCGGGGAGCCGGCCTGCCGCCACACCGTCCACACCGGTAGCGGCAGGAAGTGACGCCCGCCGCCGCGCCGCCGCGCGCCAGCGGAAGTGACGCGCGGCGGGGAGCGGAGTGCGCAGGGCGCGAGCCGCCGCGGACCGCGCGGCCCGTGGTGCTGACGTCACGCGGCCCGCGCTCCCCCGCGGTTGCCGGCGGCGCCGTCGCGGCCCGCGTTAGGCCGCCGTGTGAGCAGCTGGCAGCCTCTCCCGCTGCCCCTTCGGGATGCGCAGGATCCAAAGGTTGTTCCCGCGAGCGGCCACGTGTCCCGGAGCCGTGCCCCGCGCGGCCCACACCCTCCGGAGGACGACCGGGGAATCGAACTCGGGTCGTCAGGGTGGGCGACTAGGGCCTTCGCTCGCCAACCCCAATCTGCACTCTTCTTTATTCATGTCTGACTCAGCAACGTGTGTGTGTGTGAAATGCTTTGTTCGTGTATGATCAGCAAATACTGTGTCTGTCTTTTCTTGTATTTCCTGCACTTTGATTAAACGACGCTGTTACATAAGGCGGGGGAGGCTTGTCCCTTGGTTCTGTGCTTTTCCAAGCAGGGCACTGAATCAAGCAAGAGACGAGTTTAA
The DNA here is from genome assembly GCF_003668045.3 of Cricetulus griseus. NCBI lineage: Eukaryota > Metazoa > Chordata > Mammalia > Rodentia > Cricetidae > Cricetulus > Cricetulus griseus. The sequence goes on from NC_048601.1 coordinate 11,300,051, forward strand.
CCTGAAGTTTGTTTGGCAAAGCGAAGCAAGCGCGTGCACCCAAGAGAGTGGAGTGCGATGCCCTGGAGGAAGGATTGGGGAGTAGTCCTCAAGGATTGTGGATGTTACAGACTTTTTTTTTTTTTTATGAATACTTAGGAGGTGGGTAGCATTCTTGGGGGTAAGATGACCCACTTCCTCTCCCAAATCATGGAGAATCAGCTTTCCCTTTTCTGGTTATTCCTTCCATCGATCTGTGGACGAGGGTACAAACAGGTGGATCGAGAAACAAAGCCGTGTAAGCGACATTTTAATGAAGTAAGGATGAAGCAAGGGCCTTTGGAGCATGCCGGCCGCTGGGGAGACAGTGCTACCAACTTAAATCTAGCCGTCTACCCAGTAACAACCCCACTGCCATTCTCTCTCCACTACCGAACATCTGTCTCTGTCTCTGTGCACACACGCCACCACAACTCACACAGTCCTGAGTTCCTAAGTAAAACCGTTATGCCTTCCACATTTATGCCCTGATGTCAGACAAGTGACTGGCATTTTAGTGCACGGTCAGGAAATGGCTATTTACTAATGAGATGGATTGCTGAGTTTGATCCCCAACACCCCCACTAGGAAGAGAGACCTGTGTACTGTGTGATGCTTGAGTATCGTCCAGCACCGGATCATAAGATGAAAATGGGCCGAACCATCCCTGGGGCTTGCTCCATGATCAGTGAGTTCCAAGTACCAGTGAGAGATCCTGTCTCAAAAAGACAAGATGGGTGGATCTGGACCAATAGGTCATTCTTCAGTGACAGGTTCCTGAAAGGAAGGTCCAGGAGATCAAAAGACTGGAAACTTGGGGTCAGGAGGTACCTATGTCTTATGCCAAGCAAATTTATTTGTTTTGATTTTTCAACACCGGGTTTCTCTGTGAACATCCTGGCTGTCCTTGCACTCGCTCTGTAGGCCAGGCTGCCCTCAAACTCTCTGAGATCCACCTGCCTCTACTTCCCAAGTGTTGGGATTAAGGGTCTGTGCCACCACTGCCTGGCACCAAGCAAGTTTATTAAGAAGTTCACCGCCTTGCATACTGTTTTCAGAAGGGGACTGGGAAGTCAGGAAGGTGTGGAACAGAGTCAGCAGAAAGCGATCATACAATGGGACAAAGCAGGAAGTTGGGCAATGTCTCACAAAGGGAACACAGAGTGGTCCATGTGTGTCACAGACCAAGCACACAGGCTTTGGGGTTGATAACTCCAGTCTCTTCAGGCAGAAAAGTCAGGTTCCCAAAAACTGAAACCTGAACTCTTTGGAGGCCATGGCCTCAGAAGGAACCTTGCTGAGTCTGCTGCTGGGCAAAGACAGAATTAGCATTCCCTTTCTCCTTTTGGGGGCCTCAGAGGGAAGCCTCGGATCAGCCCCGTTCCAGACAGAGGACAGCTGAGGAACAATAGCTAAGATCCACTTCTGCACACTGCACACGCACACGATACTGTTAAATAGATACCAAGCATACGCTGGCATTATAATAGACATTTTAGAAGTGACATGGGGATAAACAAATGGACAAGGGGCCAGAATTAATCATCTCTACCTGAAGAAATCTGTTGATGACAAGGATGCTCTGTGGATCAGTGTGAAGGACAAGGGCCTCCAAGCTTTGTCCATGCCAGGCAAACACTGCACCAACTGTGGTAGTCCTTGACCTTCTTAGCTTTGGTATTTTTTAGTATAATTTCTACTTTAGACTTTTAGTCAAAAAAAAAAAATGAGATTTTTGAGTTACTAAGGTTGGCCTTTAAACTTCTCTTGGTCCACCTCTGAAGTCAATGGCGTGTCTTTGATAAAAAGATCAGCTCTCTTTTTTGTTGTTGTTTGTTTTGTTTTGTTTTTGTGGAAATAATGGAGATAGAGACTGGGATAAAATAAGATCCACTTTGCACCAGCATTCCGCAAAGACTCCTGAGAGGCAATGGTACATGACAGGAGGAATCTGTATGAAGCCTGCACTGCTTTTCCTGAATGAGTCGCAAGCGTGATTTCTACCACAGGGATGGTCTTCGTAACAAAGTGTGCCCAGGAGAAAAGGGGGACCTTATTCGTGCATTCCATGAGTGGCTTCTGAGACATTAAGTCATTAGTACACACATCGTACTTCCCATGTGCGAGGCTGGGCTATGTTTTGGAAAGAAAAGTAGTACTTGTGGTGGTAAACTGTTGTGGACCTTAGACACATCAGGTGGGAAACAGAAGCAGCCCTCACTAAACAAGACACCAGTATCTAATGTTGCTATTTTGCTGTAGCTGTGGGCAATCAAACATGAACCACAAAACCCACATGGAGTTTATTGGGGAAAGCGAGCAAAGGGAGGGGTAGGTGTTGGCCAACCAGGAACAGAGATGGAAGGGGAAAAAGAAGGAAGAAGGGGAAGAAGAAGCAAACAGGTGGGAGGCACTTGCTTAAGAGGGAACTCTTGCACATGCCTACAGAGTCCTTAGGAAGCCATGACGTAGCCACGCAACACAAGGCCCTTTGAGCCATACTCCTCTGAGAGGCAGTCAGTTAAAGTAGTACTGGAAGGGCCCTTCCAGTCACAGGTGAACCTCTAGGTTGGATCCGGAAAGCATTTGAGAAGAGACAGCTTTATACAGACAAGAGTCACACAGGTATCAATGTTACTAAATACTGAGAAAGAGAACTTGAGTGGAGAAAATGGCAACTTTAAGTAAGCAGATCTGTGCCTACCCGGAACAAACAGGAAAACACTAGGACCTGGGAAGGATCTATATAGCCCAGAGTTCTGAGGAGAGCTAAACAGGTAGTTGATGGGGTGTTTGTGAAGGAACTTGAGAGGGCTATTTCAGCAAAAGTTGGGGGGAAAAACCCCCAAAACCTGGAAACTGGATTTGACTGCTACACAAAGATAGAATCCATGCTGCAGGGATGAAAAACTGTGACCTGAGGAATTTGAGGTAGAAAGCAAGTAAATAGGAAGCCACCCAGAGCAAATCAAAAAGGCCAAGTCACTCTCTTCCACACTCTATCTCCTGCAAGACTAACACAACAACCAGATGAGGCGAAATGAGATTTGTTGGGCTGGGTAGATGGCTCAGTCTATAAAGTACTTGCCTGTGAGCAAGAGAACCTGAGTTTGATGGCCCGAACCCACCTTAAGTAGCTGGGTGTGCTGAGATGTGCCTAAAAGTCCCAGTACCCAGAGAGCAAGATGATCAGACCCCAGGATCCACCAGCCTAAACTAACTGGTTTATTCCATACAAATAAGATGGACAGCCCCTGAAGAACAGCATGCAAGCTTGACCCCTAGCTACGCATGCTTGTACACACACACACACACACACACACACACACACACACACACACAGAGAGAGAGAGAGAGAGAGAGAGAGAAGAGAGAGAGAGAGAGAGAGAGAGAGCCTCACTAGCCCACATCAATCCCTGGGTGATTAATGCTACGCCCTTCTCAAAGGTATTTCTGCCTTGAGTTCATCACGTAGAATAGAAGGGCGAAGTGGGGCGATTCGCCTACAGTTACACCTACCGCAGGTATTTACAAAAGGGCAAAGAGAAAATACCCGTGGCTGTTTGCACACTGGCATGCATCTCAGGGAAAACAGCAGCTCTGTAATTAATGCACATTCGCACCTCCCACGCACAGCCAGCGCAGCAGGGCGTCTAGCTCCCCCAGCTGCCATCACCGTTTATCAAGGCACCACTAGAGAGAAATCCTTGATTCTTTTCTCTTTCATACCTTTTGTTCAATTAATTGCCAACCTGTGTCAGTCATAGTCATTAAGTAGCTACAACACACACGCCTCACTAGCCCACATCAATCCCTGGGTGATTAATGCTACGCCCTTCTCAAAGGTATTTCTGCCTTGAGTTCATCTCTCCACATCCTGGCAATGTTCACATCAAGAGACATAACTTCATGTGAAGAAGTCTTAAAGACGGCCCATTCCCTAGATCTTGATTGAACTAGTTTGCACTGGTAACTGGTAAATAGCCTGGAGACAGAATCTCCCAGTGTGCCTATGTCTGGCCTAGAACTTGATCTTGAACAGGCTGCCCTCAAACCTTAGAGGAGTCCTGCACCTGCCCCCACCCCCATTCTAGAATTAAAAGTTCATACCAACACCAGAAAGAGCACATTTAAAACCCTCCTGAAGGTGTTCAAAGTATAATGAGATTCAACAGCCATTGTTGCAATCTGTACTCTAGTGTGGAATCATTTATTGCAGTATATTTTATATTTTAATTTTATTTTGTATTTTTGGTTTCTCGAGACAGGGTTTCCCTGCGTAGCTCTGTCTGTCTTGAAACCTGTTTTGTAGACCAGGCCAGGCTGGCCTCGAACTCAGACATCCATGTGCCTCTGCCTCCTGAGTGCTGGGATTAAAGGCCTGCACCACAGCCCAGCTGCATTATAATCTTGTGATTTGTGAATCTACTAACGTTATTCTAGTACCCAGCTGCCATGCTTCTGCTCCTTCTGTTTTCTTGTTTTGCTTTTGAGACAGCATCTCACCCTGGAGCCCTGTCTGGGCAGAACACCGCATGTATTCTAGACTGGCGTTGGAACTCATGTCAGTCCTCCTGCCTTGACTGCCAAGTAGGGATGGTACTCCCAGTCACACTCCCTGAGCCATCTAAGAGTCTAAGCCATAGTGGAGAGGGTTCCCCTGTCATCAGATTGATGACCACCTGAATTATTATTATAGAATGTTCATCCAGTAACTGATGGAAGCAGATGCAGAGATCCACAGGCAAGCACTGGGCTGAACTCCCAGAATCCAGTTGTAGAGAGGGGAGAGCAATGATATAAGCAAAGACTATGTTGGGGACACCCGCAGAAACAGCTGACCTGAGCTAGTGGGAGTTCACTGACTCCAGACTGACAGCTGGGGAACCTGCATGGGACCGAACTAGGCCCTCTGAATGTGGGTGACATTTGTGTGGCTTGGGCCCTGCACTGTGGGGACCAGGATCTATCCCCAGTGCAGGAACTGGCTTTTTGGATCCCATTCCCTATGGAGGGAGACCTTGCTCAGCCTAGATTCAGGGGGAGGAGGGCCTTGGTCCTGCCCCGATGTGAGGTGTTTGTTGACTCCCCATTGGAGGCCTTACCCTCTCTGAGGAGCGGGTGGAGAGTAGGATGGGGTGGGGGGATCAGGAGGGAAGGGCGGGGGAACTGGGATTGGTTTGCAATATAAAAAAATTGTTTTTAAAAATAAAAAAATTTAAAATCCCTGAAACACAAAAAAAATCTAAACCCATTTTCTAACAACATTAAGTTATTTGTGATTTCCCAAATAAACACCACTGTGGCTTACCCCTACATAAGTATATTCTATTATGACCCAGGTTAAAAAAAGTCATTCCAACTTTAGCATACTTGAATTCCATTTTTCAAATGTAATGTAGCATCAAAAGTTTAAAACATTATTTGAAACCACATATTTTCTTAATTTAATTACATGGAAATGTGAATTCATATGAAAAAGTCTTCATTAACTATGGGAGTCTCTAGGTGAGAGGATTATACATTTGATTTTGTTTTTTCTTTAGACCTTTTCTATACCAACATATACCATACTTTCACACAGAAAATATTTACTATTTGACTATTTTAAACACACCGTGTATTACTACGTCTGAACTTATATGATTCCTGAACTGCTTCATTAGTTAACGGCACAGTGAGAAATACCAATACCCAGAACTGAAGTTTTACATGAACAAAACAGAAGTTTTTCACCTAGCCACTAGATGGCGATGTTTCAACGTCTATTACAAACTAATTTGTTAAGGCTAACCTTGTGATGATTGTACATCATTTATTTTACACAAATATCTTCATTTTCAGCTAATAAATTATAACGTATTATTTACATTTGGAAGATGTATAATGCACAATGGAAAATAGCTGGAATGATTAGAATTCAAATGAACCTTCTTATAAACACCTCTTTTTTTACTGACGCCATCTCAACTACTTCTATCCAATTAGACCCCGATGGGACTTAGAGAGTGGCAGAAATTCCCTTTGCCCTGGAATTCTTTGTTGCTTTTATCGTTGACTTAGGCTTTGAGCTTTCAGGCAATAGCCACAACATGGGTACTTAGTCTGACTGGGGCAATTCAAACCTTAGGTCACCGTCACCCTCCTGCTGTGCACACAGTTCCATATTGGCAGAAACCTAAGGGGTCAAGTGGGGGTCAAGTGGATGCAATGTCAGAAGATGGTAGGAATCGAGGTGGGTATCTGAGAAATGTTCTCGTGGCATTTATCTTCTGTGGCACAGTGATTCCCATTCCCGTGATTCCCAGATGTCTCTGAAATAAAGTATTCGTGGATATTGCCAGTGAATATTCCTAAACTTTCAAAGAATAATCCGTTGTTTGCAAAGTGTCTTAGTCAGGGTTTCTATCGCCGTGAAGAGACACCATGACCACATCAAGTCTTATAAAGGAAAACATTTCATTGGGGCTGGTTTACAGTTCAGAGGTTTAGTCCATTGTCACCATGGTAGGAAAGGGTCAGGAATTGGAGTGATATATTCTTCAGACTTCTTCCTGTTGTCCAGGGGCATTGACTTCTTTGGATACTCAAGAAATCAGGGATGCTGGCCCAGTCCAGGGAGAGCAGGCTGTCCAGGATATAGATTTTGAGGTTACATCTGTTAAGGTTAAGGAGTTTAGGGGGATTTTTTTTCTTAGGCGTATATTTGAAACTTCCAGGTCCATGATCTTGACAGTTGGTTGAGAGGAGTCCCAAGACTAGAGAAGGAGAAAGGAGATGGACTCTCAGTAATAAGGAGAATAGGCAGGTGGGGAAACAGGCTGTTGATTGACAGTACTTTCTGGAATCCATTTGACCCATGAGAAATGCATTTAATTCCCTGAAACTTACAAAAGCTTTTAAGTTTTCAAAAAGGTAAATGTTTTAGGTATGTTAGCATTACCACTGTTTGTAACCCTGACTAAGAAGCATGGTGGCGTGCAGGCAAGCAGGCATGGTGCAGGCCACAGGAACAGAGGAATGATACTGGGCCTGGCTTGAGCATCTGAAACCTCAAAGCCCACCTCAGTGACACGAACTTCCTCCAACAAGACCACACCTATTAATAGTGCCACTCCCTAGACGCCGACAGAATCTATGGGGGCTATTTTCACTCAAACCACCACAGAAAGACTTTTTTAATTTTTCAGTTATGAGTATGTGTTTCTGAATGAGTATACACATGAGGGTGGTTACCCACAGGGCCAGAAGAGGGCACCATATCCTGTACAGCTGGAGGTAAAGGCTACTGTGAGACACCTGACAGGGGCTGGGTATGAAACTCTGGGTCTCTGGAAGAGAAGAGAGGGCTCTTAGTTGCTGAGTCATCTCTTCAGCCAGTAGAAGAGATTTTTAAAGAATCGGTATTGCCATTTTCCACGATGTTTGCATCTAGCATATGATAAGCATTGAAGAAGTCTCCAGTGGTCTAAGCTGTTTTCAGCTCTTTCTTTCTTCTTTCTTTTCTTTTCTTCTTCTTTTTTTTTTTTTTTTCCGAGACAGGGTTTCTCTGTGGCTTTGGAGGCTGTCCTGGAACTAGCTCTTGTAGACCAGGCTGGTCTCGAGCTCACAGAGGCCCACCTGCCTCTGCCTCCGGAGTGCTGGGATTAAAGGCGTGTGTCACCAACTCCCAGCCAGAGCTGTTTTCTCTTTTTCAAGGTCTGATTGTTTGTCAGCAGTGCTCCCTGTTAGGCTCACTTTGGTTGGGTGAAACCCACCTAGTGCTACACCCTGCTTGGTAATAGACAAGACTCCGGGATGAGTCAGAGCTGGGAGATGCGGAGATGTTTTTCTGCTACGTCAACTGGCCTTTGGTTGTGAAAAAATGTGAGAGCTGGATACTACGTTCTAAGGGTGATTACTGCAAGGAAGAATATATGAGTATATCGTAATTTTTTTAAAGTTATTTATTTGTATGGTGTGTGTGGTGCGTTTTGCCTACTTGTATGTCTGTGCACCATTATATAGGTGTAGTCCCAGTGGAGGCCAGAAGAGGGCATCAGATTTCCTGGAACTGCAGTTACAAACAATTGTGAGGGCCCCCATGTAGGCTGAACCCAGGGCCTCTTCAAGAGCAAGTGCTCTCAACCACTGAGCCAGCTCTCCAGCCCCTAGAAATCTTAAAATAATTTTTCTTATCACAAAATACGTATTCTTTATGATTCTTTGGTTACCTAAAAAAAAAAACAAAGAAAAGCTGAAGTCCCTCATAATTTTCCCAATCTGATAGTTTCTTAGAAACTGCTATAAAACTAATTTTAACTATTTTTGTTTTCCCTTTCTGCTTTTGCTTGTTTATTTGTTGTCCTAGGGAATCCACCCCAAAGCCTCACACCAAAAAAATACAGCTCTGTAGATGCTGGACTACACACCCAACTCCAGTTGTAAGAGCTCGCAGGAAATCAGTGTAGCATCTCTACAATCTCATACTTTTTCCTGATGGAAATTGTATTATTTGGAATTTTGTTGTTATTGTGAATGATTTTAAAGGCAAGGAAAAATGTTTTTATCTTAAACTAAATGTCAACCTCTATCTAAGAATAAACTGCTTTTGCAAACCAAAGGTTTTTTTTTTCTTATGTTGTGTTTAGAGTTCACATTTTAAATGTTTTTATTAGCATCTATTAATTCTATGTTTAATACTGGGTTACATGACAATTTCATAGTAAGCATACAGTATTTCAATAATATCCCCTCTCCTTGTATCTTCTCTAAGTGTTTAATCATCTTCCCAAAGTGTCTTATTTCTACTTCCACAATATTTTAAATTTTATCCATTCATTTTTTTCTGTGTGTGTACATGCATGTATGCGTGTGCATATATGTGGAGGCCAGAAGAAGGGCTTGGTGTCCTCCTCTGTCACTCTGTCTACTCCTTTGAGGCTGTCTTTTCCTTGAGCCTGGATGAACTAGGTGGGAAGCCATCAACCTTCAGAGACCCTACTGTCCTCTGTCTCTCTTGTCCTCTGTCCACAACCCCAGAGCTGTGTGGCAGATGTTTGTGAGGGTGCCCTACTTTTTATGTGGGTCCTGGCTTCTGAACATAGGTCCTCATGATTGTTGAGCAAATGTTCTTAACCACTGGGCCATCTTTCCTACGTGTGCCTTTTATAGTCATCATGCCGTGTGTGTGTGAGTGTGTGTGTGTGTGTGTGTGTGTGTGTGTGTGTGTGTGTGTGTGTTTCTCCCAATGAGAGTCATTAGAGTTGTGTCTTAGTTTGCTTTTTACTGCTGTGATAAAGCACCATAACCACAAGCAACTTGAAGAGGAAGGAGTTTTACACATTGCGATCGCTAACTGGGGGGAAGCCAAGGCACAAACTCAAGACGGGAAGCTGGTGGCAGGGACTGAAGCAGGGGCCTTAGAGAAATGGATGCTGCTGTGGGCTTGCTCTTCATGCCTTGCTCGGTTCGCTTTCTTATGCAGCCCAAGAACACCTGCCCAGGGACTGGACCAAGATGGGCTGGGTCCTTTCCAAATCATTAATCAAGAAAGTAGCCTACGGGCCAGTCTAATGGGGCATTTTCTCAACTGAGCTTCCCTCTTTCCAGATGACGGTAGCCCATGTCAAGCTGACAAAAATCAACCTGCACTAGATGCTTACATGGACTTGGATGGGCTGGGCTAACTGAGCATGCGCACCTTACCCAAGGGTGGGTTTACAGAGCATGCGCACCTTACCCGAGGGTGGCCTTACAGAACATGCGCGCCTTACCTGAGGTTGCACTACTGAAGAAAATCTCTTAGGGTTCACATTCTAACAATTCTTGTTAATAGAGCTACGTATGGGCTCAGAGGCACTCATAGGTAGCTACTCAGAAGCACATCTTTGGTAGGAAAACTGAAACTCCTGATGCTGTTCTTGCTCACCCACAATTTTCCTGCCTCCACACGCTCGTCATCTTTGTTCACGCAGTCCTCCTCCAGGCAGCCCTCGGGGCTTCCGCATGCAGCATCACTCTATGAGGCTGGATGTCAGTAAGAGAACCAGAAGACAAAATTTTACGTCAAGCTGACAAATACGGCTTCAATGCTCATGGGATTAAGTGACCACCTCAGTCCATGAATGCAATTCAGAGCATAACTAACTTTAAAATAAGATGAGATGTCCGTATGCAAGATGAATGTTGTTTGCATTTTAGTCACATGATTTGTTCGTCTATTCAAACAAACAAACCTGAAAATGACACCATCTGTGCCTTTACTGGCTACATGGTATAAAAATAGCATGAGTTTAAAAATAACAGGAGAGACTATAAATTTCTTTTTCAACCATTTCAGTTCATTTTTCAGTAAGACGGTGGAGCCTGGGCTGGATGAGAAGAGCAAGCCTTGTCTTGGACTTGGGTGAAGGATTCAGAGAAATGCACACGTAACACCGTGTTGATAAGTCTACTTTTTGAGTGCTGCTGCATAAGGGGGCAGTGTCTTGGAGACCAGGGAGAGTGAACAAAACATAGACAGTGCTTTCGTGGCTCTTACATGTCAAGAGGGCCGGGGGTAGAGAGTGGGGGAAATCTGTAATTAAATAGTATGCATGCTCTGACATATGGTTGTGAGAGCTATGGAGAGAAAGAATGGCTGCAGGACCTCCTACTGATGTATTCACAGTCCAGTGGCAGCCTGCAGGGAATACAAGAGTAAGGGAATACAAGAGTAGGCCGTGTGGATACTGCACAGGGAACGTTCCAGTGGAAGACAATGGTGTGATGTCCACCAAGGCTTCCTGAAGTGATCACAGTGGACACTGCTAGGAAAGCTGGCCGGATGCAGGTCTGTATGCCCTTTAAAGGGGCATGTGCTCTTACTGGCAATGAGAGGAGAGGCCAATTAGAGGCTGTGGACTGAGGAACGGGATAAATTGAATACATGGCCATGGGAGGATGTTTGTAACCCACAGGAGAGGGTAGGAAATTGGGTCAATACGGAAGGCCTCAGCAAGAGAGATGGTGAGAGGAGGTCGCATCCCACATTCACCATCAAAGACAAGTTAGTGGACGGGAGAGGAGGGGAGGGAGAGGGACCTGGAACTGACATGTGAAGCAGGCTTGTTTCTAATTTAAATAAAAATAAATTAGAAAGAAAGAAAAGTTGGTAGTTGGGTGTCATTATGAGAATCAAGAGTCAAGAATTCTATTTTGTATTTAGGTGTGTGTGTGTGTGTGTGTGTGTGTGTGTGTGTCTCCTGTATGCTATCTTAGTTTGATTTTTATTGTTGTAGACCATGACCAGAAGCAACTTGGGGAAGGAAATCATCTATTTGCCCTTGCAATTTACAATCCAAAAATGAAGGGAAGTCAGGGAAGGGACTCAAGGCAGGAACCTGGAGGCAGGAGCTGAAGCAGAGGTCAAGCAGGAATGCTACTTATAAGTTTGCTACTCCTGGCTTAATCAGTTTGCTTTCTATATGTCCCAGGACCACTGCCCAGAGATGGAACCTCTGCCAGGTGGTGGTAACACGCACCTTTAATGCCAGCACTTGGGAGACAGGTGGATCTCAGTGAGTTTGAGGCTGGCCTTCTCTACAAAGTGAGTTGCAGACAGCCAGGACTGTCTTGAAAATGACAAAGGAAAGAAGGAAGGAAGAAAGGAAGGAAGGAAAGAAGGAAGGAAGGAAGGAAGGAAGGAAAGAAGGAAGGAAGGAAGGAAATGAACATGCTCCACGGGCCTGTCTACAGGCCAAACTGACAAGATCATTTTCTTAGCTGAGGTTCCCTCTTCTCCAATGACTCAAGATTGTGTCAAGGCGATAGGCTTGGGTCTGAGCGAGGTAACCCAATCACAAAAAGACAAACATGGTATGTACTCACTCATATGCGGATTTTAGACATAGAGTAAGGATTACCAGCCTACAATCCACACTGCCAATGAAGCTAATAAACATGGAGGTCCCTAAGAGAGACATACATGGTCCCCTGGAGAAGGGAAGAGGCTCAAGATCTGCTGAGCAAATTGGGAGCATGGGAAGAGGGGGGAGGGAGCTAGGAGAATGAGAAGGGGAGAAGAAGAGGGATGCCGAGGACATGAGGGAGCAGAAAATATGAGTCAGGGGAAGAATACACGATAACAAGAATGGAGATATCATAATAGAGGGAGACACTTTTGGTTTACAGAGAAATCAGGCACTAGGGAAATGTCTGGAGATCTACAAAGATGACACCAGCTAACTATCTCAGCAACGGAGGAGAGGCTACCTCAAATGCCCTCCCCTGATTATGAGATTGATGACTGACTTATATGCCCTCATCCAGCAGCTGGTGGAAGTAGAAGCAGACACCCATAACTAATCACTGATCTGAACTGGAACCCAGATGCAGATAGCTGGAATACCAGCATGGGACTGATCCAGACCCAAGGAACATGGGTTTCTGTGAGGAAACCTCAGAAATCTATGGGACCTCCTGTAGAAGCCCAGTATTTATCCCTAGCATAGGTGTGGACTTTGGGAGCCCAGTCCATATTGAGGAACACCCCCTGAGCCAAGACACACGGGCATGGGCCTAGGCCCTACCCAAAGGAAACGTAAGACTCTGATGACCCCCTATGGAAGGCCTCACCATCCAGGGGGAGCAGAGAAGATATGTGACAGATAAGGTTTTAGTGGGGGGGGGGCTCGGGTAGGGGAGGACGGGAGGGAGAAGGGAAATGGGATTGTCATGTAAAACAATCCTGTTGCTAATTCAAATAAAAAAAGTTGGAAAAAAAAAAGATTGTGTCAAGATAACTAGCCAGAGCATACGTGCATACATTTGTGTGTGTGCATGTTTATGTGTGTATCCACGTGGACATATGTGCATGTGAAGACCAAAGGTCAGTGTTAGGTGTTGCTCTCGGTACTTTCCACTGTTCATATGCATGCAACACAAGCAAGTGCACGTGCGCGCACACACACACACACAAAGACACACACACATACACACACAGACACACACACACAGACAGACACACACACAGACAGACACACACACAGACACACACAGACAGACACACACACAGACACACACACACAGACACACACACAGACACACACACAGACACACACACACATACACAGACACACACACACACAGACACACACACACAGACACACACAGACACACACACACAGACACACACAGACACACACAGACACACACAGATACACACAGACAGACACACACACACACACAGACACACACAGACAGACACACACACACAGACACACACACAGACACACACACACATACACAGACACACACACATACACAGACACATACACACACAGACATACATACACAGACACACACACACAGACACACACATAGACACACACACACATACACAGACACACACAGACACACACAGACACACACAGACACACACACAGACACACACACACAGACACAGACACACACACACACACATACACAGACACACACACACACATGCAAATATATATATGTATACATATATATATCTAAATTTGAAATTGTCAAATAACAAACTTCATAAGTTGTGTGTGTGTGTGTGTGTGTGTGTGTGTGTGTGTGTGTGTGTGTTCTGATTGCTTTCACTGTCTGCCCTTTATTTTCTTCCTCCCATCCCTATCAACCCTGGCTCCTCCCTACCAGCCCCTCTCTCAGATTCATGACTTTGGGTTGGTTCTGTAATTCACTGAGTTTAACATCAGCTTGGGACCATCCATTGGAGCCTGGTGGGCTCACCTGGGGGTACACAGCTGAAGATAAAGACTGCCTCTCTCTCAGAATAATCTCTCCATAGCCAAGAGCTAAGCAGTGAGGGGGAGGGCACCCTGAGCCCCTCCCCAGTCTGAGCTTGATTGTTGATGAACCAAATAGAGGCAAGCTCAACTCTGTAAGTTCTGCTCACAATGGCTCTGTCCTGCTCAGGAGATGGTATTTCATGGCCTTTCTCCCTATCTTTTGGCTCTTATACTCCTTCGCTTCTTGCACAGTTCGACCTGGGCTTTAATGGATGCAGCAAATGTATTAGCTGTGGCTGAGCACTTGATCATCACCCATTCTCAGCTCCTTGAGTCTCCGCCTTCACCATTTTTCACTGGAAGGAGAAACTTTCCTTTTGAAACTCAGAATAGCATTTGTATATGGTTAGAAATACAAATATGTAAAAGGCAGTTTGATGCTATGTCAATTTGGCTAAACAACAGAAATAATTTCCCTGAGAGCCTATTACCTCCCCAGACACAGGTTTTTGACAAGGCATGGATTCTCTCATGCAGAGTGGTCCTCAAATTCTGCCAGAGAGTCATTGGTTACCCCATAGCCGTTAATCCACAATGGTGCAAGTGTGAACATCTTTCCTGTCAGATAGGTCTTACAGTTCAAGGGGATTGGAATTGGGTAAGACCGCTGCTGCCATTTCTCCTGACAGCAGCCTGAAGAGCATCTTCTGGCATTATGAAAACTAGCTGTAATGAGCTTTCTTTTGGACCACTGACCATCTCCCAAATCACAACACAGAGATTTATTATTAGTTATGAATGCTCGACCTTATCTTATGCTTGTCCCACTAGCTCTTATAACTTAACCTGTTTCTCTTCATCTACTGAGATTATAGACACGGGCCATCCCCAGGGTTTTACATAGGTGCCGGGATTTGAACTCAGGTCCTCAAGCTTACATAGCAGGCACTTTACCAACTGAACTACCTTCCAAGCCCTCAAGATTTTTTTTAAATGAGAAACCATGCCATGCACCATGTAATTTCTTTAACACCAAGGCTATAGATTTATGATGAAATGGATTTACTTCCTGTTCATGCCTTGACATGTAGCACATCAGGCCATCAGTGTGGCCTTCTGTAATCTTCAAACTGAAAAGAGAGCAAGACACTCTTGTGTGAAGATAGTCAGGCTGTTTCCACCAAAGGCCAGACTAGCATTTGGGATCAATTCAAGGCATCAGATCATTCGCCAGACAGTGGTATGTTTTTGGCAATAAGGCAAATGGACGGTCATCTCTGTAATTTAAATGCCTGTGCTGTTCACTGGTACAGGGTCTTGGCTGTTCCCCAGTGAGCCACAAAGAACCAGTGTGTCTGGGTCATTTGATACTCTCTTCCAGGTAGATGCCTCACTAGCTCTGTTTCAGTTAGGACTCCAGTGGCTACTTAAGACTAGAAGTCTGTAACCAGACTCATCCATAGACATGATCGGCTGAGATAGTGAAGGCCAAGTAAGTGAAGAGGAATTGACACTCATGCACAGTGGTCCCTGTCTATCATTGACCTAAATTCCCAAAACCCTCATTTTACCAGTTCCACAAGGAACCTTGGGACATAACCCTTTTATTGATACTATCATAGCTGGGTCCTAGGAGGTGTAGGGACCCATTTAAGAAACCCTCCCTGAGAATTTAGGTGTGGGAGCACTTAATAATTAAAAGAGAGGTGCTTAGTGTTGAGTCCGTACCAAATAGGATGGATGTTTTCGATTGGGGTGAAAACGTTTAGGGAAATCTCTTCACTGAGGAGGTGACAGCTGAGGGTGGCAATGTTAACAAGGACAATACGCAACAAGTCACTTTGGTGCCAGTAGGATAAAAGGAAATTTGTTCATGCACATGCGCCAATTTAGAATAAACAGTGAGCTCGTATTTGAATGAAGTTCATCTGAATGGGAAAGTCTTATGGAGACATCACACATTGAAAAATCATTGATTTATTGGCCAAGTTTTTCTCTGACTTATGTTTTTGTGTGTGTATGTGTGTGTGTGTGTGTATCATGTGTGTGTGTGTGCTGTGTATCATGTGTGTGTGTGTGCTGTGTATCATGTGTGTGTGTGTGTGTGTGCTGTGTATCAAACGACTCTCAACATGTAATTGTAGCTCATCACACGTCATTCCAAAAATATATGCAGATAATAAAAACATTTATAGCTATGAAGGACTCAGAGCCTCACAGGCTGTTAGCCAATGTATGTTGTAAATATGTTGGCTTACTACTCAAAGGAGTTGTTTTTTTTTTTTTCTCATTTGAAATTTATCTCCAGAGAGAGTGCCAGGGTAGGCTCCAAAGCTACACAAAGAAACTCTGTCTCAAAAAACCAAAAAAAAAAAAAAAAAAAAAAAAAAGAAAGAAAGAAAGAAAGAAATTTATCTCATGAAGTAAAAATGTAGGGGTAGAGGCCAGACTGTAGAGACCATCAAGCTAAGAACAGCAAATCTGTCCACAGAGTTGACTAAATGTCCACCACCACTGAACAACCAACGTGGGAGTTTTAGACCAGCGAGTGTTTCTTTGGGACTTTCCAAAATATAAATTATATTTGGAATAAAATACCGATTTAATATTTTTCCTTTCATTTAGTGTTTTATGAAACAGTGAAATTTTGCAACCCTGAAATGTGAGAGTCCCCCACACCGATTTGCCATCCCACGAGAACCACACTGCAACCACACTGGCTTCGGAGTGAGACAGCATCTGTCCTTGAACAGAGTGATTTTCGGGGCACTGGTTTGCTACACTTGAGGTCAAGAATAATTCTTCTCACTTTTTAAAAAAAACTAATATTTTAAGAGAAATAAATGGACAAGCATAGTTCATGCTCCAGGAAAGTATGTGTCCACTTCTAAAATTAGGCCACCTTAGCAGAAGAAAGATAAACTGAATTTGCTAATCTGTTTGAACCATCACACTGCTCGAACTATTTATTCTTAGAAGACATTCTGGGAAGTTTTTATGTGCACACTCTATTTCCTTCTTCAAAAGCTGGAGCAAAATGGCACACTGACTGGCAGGGTCAGGGATTTGACTGCCAGTGAAAACTTCCACTAGATGCTGCTGTGGGAGTACACAGTCATGCGCGCACCACACACACACACACACACACACACACACACACACACGTGCGTGTGCACACACACATATACACACATATATACATACATATATACACACACACATACACACACACACATGCGCACACACACACATATACACACACATACACACACATATACACATACACATATACACATACACATATACACACACACATTCACACACACACACACACACACACGTACACATACACACACATATACACACACACACACACACACACACACACACACACACACACACACACACGTGCGCACACACACCACATTTGCTGTTAGAATGTACAAAATGAGATCATTTTCTTCTACTACTGTTACGCACCCAGGGAGAGAGAGGCGGACAGTTGCTGTTTGGAGCTGAAGAGGCATATGGGCTGTCTTGGATTATTCGGATGATCCAGAATTAACCCACAGATGAGGACTTGGTGCTATAGGACTCCAAGCAGATTGTGAGTTTGAAAGGCATTCAGGAAGAAAGCACTTGTCTATTCTTTATCTGCCATCCGGTCTTCCATAATCTCACCACCACCCAGAAGATAAAGCTTGTGTCCCTTTCCTCTGGAACCCAGACAAGCCCTTCTCACTGCTTTGAATTAGATAAAGCAACACGGTTATCTGTTTGGTGTTTGGGATGTTCCTCACTAGAACAGAGGCTGTGATAAGGAGATGGCCAAGAGGGCCACAGAGGGACCTTGTAAAGGTCACAACTTGGCTCACAGTTGACAGGAAGCAGCTATCTGCCAGGAACACATAGAGACCATACTGAAAGAAGACCCACCACACACATCCCTACCCCACCCCAACCTTCCAAGAAACTACCCAGCTGAGTGGAGATGGAGCACAGGGGCCACTATGCTATGCCCGCCCTGCTCGCAGACTTGTGAGCAAAATCAAATATCTGTTCTTGGTTTCAAGCTTCCTGTTACAGTATGGGTCATGTGAGGCCATAGGTAAGGGACATCCACAATGACCTGAAAACTCTAGCAGAGCACTGCTTTAGAAAATGGTTCAAAAAAAAAAAAAAGAGGAAGAAAGAAAGGAAGGAAGGAAGAAAAGAAAAGAAAGACCAGAAGAAAATTCCAGAAAGCAGCGGCCAGTGAATACAAAGGGATGAAGCATCCTCATGAAGACAGCATCCCCCATGAAGACATTAGCATTTCAGTATTCTGACAGTGTTACAGTCTTACAGGAATTTTTGCCATGTTCTAAAATTTGTACATTCATGTAAAAGATAATGAAAGCTACAAGAGAAATCTGCCAAAGTGAGACGATTATATAAGAAAAATAATCTTGAGGAACCCTCGAATTTGAGGGCTGCAAAGAAGAAACATCAGGAAAGCTGGCAGAAAAGAAATTGCCTGTGAAGTAGCAGAACCGTCAGGGTTGAGGTACCGGTAAGTGCATGGGAGCAGAGTGCTTCGGGGATGTACCTGCTTGAGACTATTTTTGTTATAAATTGAGAATTAAAAATAGCGAAGAACTGGGTACAGCGGTACACACTTGTAACCCTAGCTGCTCAGGGCTCTGAAGCAGAAGGACTGCAAACTCAGTCTGGAAAACATACCAAGACGCCCATACCCCCACCCAAATAGAGATGTCTAAATATGTGTTGCTAGGGTAAAGGTAGAAACAGGTTTTATACATGCATAATATTAAATGTAACACATATACTTTAAAAAATAAATAGTTTCCAAGTATACTAGAGAGATATCTTTTACACACAGACAGGCGTGATAGCACACTCCTTTAAATAACTCAGGAAGTAGAGCCCTGTCTCTCTGTGTTTGAGTCCTGGTCTGCACAGCAAGTGCTAGGTCATCCAGGGCTCCATCGTGAGGCATTGTATCAAAAAACCTTTTAGTACAGCATCAATATAGAAGAGATTATATTAATAATTACATTTGGGCATTTCTGATAATCCAAAGACAATTAAGACCCATCAAAGCAGTTAGAGGTTTGAGTTAGAAAGAGAGAAGATGGATGTTACGGTGGTAAATACTGATTGCTAAGTTAGCAGGATGTAGAACCATCTAGGGGACAAACCTTTGGGCTCTTCTGCGAGGAAATTTCTGCACTGGATTCCCTGAACTGGGAGAACACACTCTTGACTGGTAGCATGTTCCATAAGGGCTTGAAGGTTGGTGGAGTCCTGCGTGAGTAGTTAAAGAAATAATAATAACAATAGTAGTAGTAAAATAATTTTTTAAAGCCTGGAAAGTGGAAATATCACACAGAGGAAACTCATTGTGTCCAAAGATGACGTGAGTGAGCTAGCTCGAGTTGCATCCAGTCAAGGGGTCATTAATTTGCAAATTCGTATGTTTACTAATAACCTGTACCCGCAAAACTGTGATTAAGCCATACCAGTCTAAATATTTGGTCTTTTTTACATAGCAAAGTTTTATAATGACCCAAACTTTCCACAAAAATAACTCATCCCTATGTCTTAATTATGCGTGTATGCATTTTTCAACCTTTCTGGCCTATTCCTAACTTCCCATTCATTTCAACTGCAGGAAAACAACCAGGGAATATTAATTTTTCCAAGCCCAACTTTTCCCCAATGTGACCAGGTCTTCTTTTGTAGATACCAGAACGGATCTCATTGTCCCTCAGTGCACCCCGGACTGGGCTCCTAGCCCATGATTTGTTTTCTGCCGAAGGAAACTCCACGTTATTGGCTGACATTCAAAGATCTGCAGATGTTTCTGCTAACACTGCTGGTCTCTTGAGTCAACAGGCATCCAACGGAGGCAGAATTAATGATACCTTAGATTTCCAAAGCATAGCCTAACACAAGAGAATAAGCAAGCAACTCCTAAGGAGGTGGGGGAACCAGCCTACTCAGTAACGATTTCTCCATCCAGTGAGAAAGTTAAATTTAAAGTTAAATTTTATTCAAGTTAAAATTTTCCCTCGAAAGAAACAGCCTACCACAGCTTTAGCAAATAATCTCACTTTACATTTTTTTAAAGATTAATGTCAACAAACTGGAAACCATAACTTTATAAATGGTTCAGGTGACAGCTTAATTATATGTTGATTAATCTATTTGTTTTTTTGATTCTATTGCTTGTCACCTTAGTTTTTGAGATAGGGTTTCCTGATGAACCTGGAGCGTGGTGTTGGCTGGACTGGCTGGTCAGCACGCCTCTGGGATCCACGTGTCTCTGCCCTGGGTTCCAAATGCGTGCCATTGCACCCAGCTTTTTATACAGGTGCAAGGGATCCATGCTTAGGTCCTCATGCATACGAAGCAAACCCCACTGAGCCATGTCCCAGCCCCCTAGTTTTAACATTTTAGAGAGCATGTATTTTTTTTTTTCAAACAACAGAATAGTGGAAACGTGAGATCATTTGGCACCAGCCATCAAAAGGACTTTCAGGGGCTAGAGAGATGTCTCAGAGGTTAAGAACATCGATTGCTCTTACAGAGGCCCTGAGTTCAATTCCCAGCAACCACGTGGTGCTCACAACCAGATATGATGCCCTCTTCTGGTGTGCAGGCAAACATGCAGACAGAACACTCTACACATAATAAAATACATAAATCTAAAAAAAGATATATATGTATATATATATATGTATGTATGTATGTATATATATAGAGAGAGACAGAGAGAGTGAGAGACTTTCAGTATTCACTAAATTTATTGGGGTTTGCATGACAAGTGGCCAGTTCAATAGTGGGTTTGTTGATACTGTTGGTTTTATCTATTTGCTATCAGAGTTGATTTTTAACCACTAGAATCTGTAATGCTGCTCAGAAGTTGCTCACAAAGCGGCCGGTGAGTGCTCTGGAGAACAATATAAACGTGCCCACATCATTCAACACTCCAAAAAATGAAAGACTCCTTAGAGACCTGAGATTTTTGCATCGCATCTTGGGTTCCTTCCTCAATGTTTCTTAGCTCAGGGATGTTTATTGGAGGGTCAAATATAACTGCCCGCTAGAATTTCTTACAACCAGTCCAACTTTTCCCTCTAGAATTACTAAGGCAGAATGAGCTCTCTTTAAGATATAGCCTACAAAGATAGTTTAACAGGTCCTTAGAGATTGAAGGTTTACATTGAACATTAATTCTGACTGCACAGAATGGCACAGGCCATGCTGACCACTTCTTCTCAGAGTGTTCATGTGCTTACTAATCTAGGTGCACTACCACCCCAGCAGGAAACAGTTGAGCGGGTGGTATGGAATAACTGTGCTTTAAAAGATGGAGGTGGGTTTAGAGAGGCCTGGGAGGCAGAGTGGACTATGACACAAGTCTGATCTCTGGTGGAGGAGGAGGCATAGAAGGAAGATTGACTGGGAACCTTCCAGACCGCAGCGCCCTCCATAGAGAGCCAGGAGTGTCAAAGAGCTGAAGCTGAGCAAGAAAGAACTTTGCAAAAGCAGCCAGCCTCAGAGGAAGCTGGGGTGCAAAGCCTATAGGGTGCAGAGCCTATAGTGTGCAAAGCCTGTAGGGTGCAGAGCCTGTAGGGTACATAGATTCTGGGGTGTATAGACTGTACGTGAGTTTATAGTCAATAGTCCAGACTTTCAGCTCATAACTTGCCCTTGACTGTGACGTGTGTTGGGCATCTTCTGATGGCTGTCACAGTGACCAAGTCAACACCTCCCAGCCTTCCCCCTTCCTGATTTCTGCTCCCAAGCTTAGAGCTCTGTATGACCACCTGCTCACCCCTCACCTTTGGGGATTCATTCCAAAGAGAACATTCTCCATCTCTGCATTCTCTCAAATACAAGCAAATGGTTTACTTATTCCCCTTTGACTTCCAGACCCAAATAACTAACGAAATCTATTGGCCCAGCCTCTGTCTTCCCCTCTGCTCCTTCTGTGGGCTTTCAATGTTGCTGCTCAGTCTCCCCTTCTCAGTCTCTTCACGGTACATTATCTGCACTGCTGACCCAGTGCAGCCGCAGACATCCTCCTCCTCCACCATCTCTCCCTCTCTAATCCACTTAAAATGCTGTTGCCAAGTTAATCTGTTTTGAAGGGTGGCTTTGGTTATATCAGTTCTGTTCTCTAAAAAAAAAATTCCTCCGGTAGCTCCATTATTTTTTAACAAAATAAACTTTCATACCTTTCTATATTCAAGGACCTCTGTGGCCTGACTCCAAGGGAGCTTTTCAATTTTGCCTCTTAAAATTCTTTTTATACACACTGTCGTCTCCCCGAGTTATAGCAGCAACACAATTACGCTCTGAACTTCCCCACCTTCGTGAAATTGCCTCACAGACCTGCTTTTAATTTCTCTAGTCGACACTGTTCCAGACATCCACCCCAGCTTAGCTCAAATGTTGCTTTGGGATTGCTCCCTAAATCTGTTAGCTGGAAAACTGTTAGATGATATTTGCTAGTCTACAAAATACTGGTTTTTAGTGAAATTTTCGTTATGGAAATGGAGAGTGCACATTTTCAAACATAGTGAAATTGGCTTTGTGTATGGGGGCGGTTGGGGGAGTGATTCATGTAAATAGCAAGTGATGCGGTCACCTGGAAGGCATACCTTTCGCGTATGCACAACTTTTCACCCTTAGCCCCGAAAAAGGAAAATTATAAGCATCAAAGAAATGTTCTGTTGTCACTATTTGTTGTTGTTGTGACTTTTCCTGGGGAGACATGAACAAACATCTCTCTACTCGCCTCTGATGGGAACGGAGGACAGATCGAAGCAGCAATCCTGTCCAAGTCCAGCTTGGTAAACTGGCGAGTTTATCAGGGTTGTTGCATTCAGGGGTATAGGTGAGGCGTTACAGGAGCCTGGGTGACTCTGGCCAGCTGCAGCAGCAGGCCTCATCTCAGCATGCATGAAAAACCTCACTGCAGCTGCATAGGTGAGTGCCTCTCTCGGTCGAGTTTCCAGCTCCTGTAGGTAGCTCCTAGCACCCCACCTCTCCTGGCCATGCACAGCAGGGAACAAGATTATGTGCCTGGGTGCATGGGGGGTGGGAGGAGGGAGGAGTGAGCGGCTGGCTGTAAGCTCACATGAGGATCTGATGATGGCTTCTCCCCTACTTAGTCTACAGGGAATGTTACATCGGCCTGGTTAAGGGAGTCTTCAGGCAAACACTGTTGTTCTGCTGTTTGGAGATAGCAAAGGTGTGATGCCCTGAGAACAGCATTCTGTAACAATTCTGATACGACAGACAGTGTTCCCCCACAGTCGCTAGGGACTGGGAGCAAAGCATGTGCCTGCCTACTCTCATCTGCCACTGAGGACTTTAGATGCTAAGCCATAATAGAAAATAGACCTGGCAGAAATATTACATAGACAGCCAAAGTACATACAGGAGGATTATCTTGTTAAGATAGTCCTTAACTGGATGTGGGGGTGGGGGTGGGGGGCACAGGCGTTATCTCAGAACTTGGGAAGTCAAAGCAGAAGGTACAAAAGTTCAAAGCCAGCTGGATTGGTGGTGGCTCTGAGGCAACTTTGGGTAACAGAGTGAGACTTTGTCTCACACAAACAAGTAAAAAGCCAAATACACACACACACACACACACACACACACACGGACACACACGGACACACACGGACACACGGACACACACGGACACACACACACACACACACACACACACACACACACACACACACACACACGGACACACACACAGACACACACACACACACACACACACACACACACACACACACACACACACACACGGACACACACAGATACACGGATAAATTATAAATATTTACATGAAGCCAGCGGTTGCTGAAGAGTATGTCCGGTAAAAAATCATAAAGGAAGTAAATCTGTACATTATAAAACTTATACAGGATATATGATGCTGTCGCATGTAACTGTTTTGTTAGTGATACATTTAAGTGTTAAAAAACAAACTAAACAACTTTGTGATATATATATATA